>NW_028185261.1:7262259-7319388 GCF_003343005.1 Rhea americana
AACTACTCACCCTCCCCCGCAATTCTCCCAGAAACATTTACTGAATAATTTGCTAATTAAAAACTAGACAGTCCACAAGTTCACTGGTCATTCATCTACAAAAAGACACAGGGCACCCATTTTAATGCTACAGTTACATTTTAATCAAATTTTCATCCTTAGAGGTCTTTGAGGGGAAAAGATATGCTCTTTGACGAGCCCATTTTTAAAACAAATTTTTTGACTTAACGGTTAACATGTCAAACGAGAAAGCAGCAGGCAAGCCAGGGATTAAATAATAYCTTCAACAAATAGGACTCAAGAACATCAAGCAAGATTCGGAACACACAGGCCAAGGGAGACTGGACAGTAAAGGGGGCATGCAATAACTTTTAAAGTCTGCCACTGTCCAGTTGTTCTGGGACAGCGTGCATGACAGCGCAGGTCATCCACTGGAGCAGGCACCTTCAGACTAGGGGCTGCAAAAGCTCAATGTCTCCTTGCACCAGAAGTCCCATGAGGAAATGTGACTTCATCTAATTTTGGAATCTGGAAAAAAGACAAACATCAGGAAGGAAGTTTAAAAATATTTGGAAAAAAAGCCTTTCAAAGAAAAAGGAAACCCAGATCAGATACATTCAAATTAACAATAAACCAGGACCAAAGTGCAACGACATGCCTCTTTAGAAACAGCATGTAAGGGCTGCTGGTCCCTCTCTGGGATTCTTCTGATGTGAAGCTGGAAGTTATAACTATCTTCGGGCAGGTTTAGCCCAGTGGCTGGCAGTTATTCCTCTATGTACTGATACTGCAGCCCTCAGTTTGTGTCCGACACATTGAACTCTGCTGAGTTAGGTACGCTCAGAGTGCCATACATCCTCCCTTTGGGGACGCTCATCTACAGAACAATCTCTGAAACAAAGTAAGGGGCATTCCAGATCCCACAGAAGATCAAAGCAAAGAGACAGAARGTCTGCTAAGAAAAGGAATCACAACAGAGGAAACTACTTTTAAGTTTCTGGGATAAATACACAATCCTCTATTTCTCTGTGAATCTTACAGCAAGTAGCACCAGCTAGTAGGATTCTCTGTGGATTTCTGCAGGACTGCTTAGGCCAATTATGAGTACTCAATGAAGCCTTACCCATACCTTTTTTGAAGATCAAGATCATCTCAATTAGTGTCCCTGATTCACCTGGTAAGTAGTCTCCGTAAGACTAGTTTTCTGAGTCATTATTTATCTTCTTAGTTCAAAAAAAAGTTCTTTGGTCACAAAAAAAGGAAGACTCTAACATTGGCTAATTCCCAGTTATGAGAGAAGAAATCTTCATTATGCACTAAAATGGGTCTGATTTATATTACAGTGATTCTCAAATGCGTGTCGATAACCAGAAATAGTCCACAGGGTTTCCTCAGATTCTCACTTTCTTCTACCCTCCTCTTTCTCCCTCCCACCGCTCATTTTCTATGGCAACTCTGTAAACAYTGTAGAATTTATTTTGAGCTAGTGGAAAGCCAGAAAATGGGAAGAATGGCAAAGAAGGTTACCTCTTCCTCCTCCTCTCATCTCTCCTCCTCCCGCACAGTGGCAAGCCAAACTAACAGCAAAGAAAGCCAGAGGGAGGGGAGAAAGGACCTAAAGCATTTGAAAGCACCAGTTTTCCTTGAAACCCTAGTTTTCAAGGAAAGGTACTGAAGCATTATAGTTGGCAATCATAACAGAATGGAAAAGAATTCCAACTAATATTTCTTAAAATGAAAAGAGCTCTAGGCTCTTTTACCTTTGTGTATAAGACAAACACAAGGGGTCAATGAAATTTTATTTATAAGGAGGAAAAAAAATATCCATATAACACCTTTCTTCCATAACACCATTTAAATACTCTAAATACAACTTAATCAACAAAAATATTCTATAAATTTCAGCCTTACTTTTAGTATATCGACAGACAGTCTATCCTAAACCTACCCTTTTGCTCTAGGGTGCTGCTGTGCTCTATGCTGTGATCGATTTTGAATTCACAAACTAAACAAGGCACAGCTGAGTAAATAATAAGCACAGACAGAACTGTAGGAAGTGGTTATTTATCCTAAATCAACCCATACCCATTTCTTGGAATCAATGTAGTGCTGGAATTTGAGAGTTCAGCAATACAATCCATGTCTTTACCACAAGTGCTAATTATAGATAGCTCAGCTGCTACTCTTTCCCTTTTAAAGTAGTTTACCATGGTTCTCAAAGTCTAACTTTGTTAACTCACCTACGTTAGCAGCTGAGGACAGCATCCCACACTTTCAGACCCAAGCTGCTATGCAGTACTGCCTCAGAGTCTTTCAGAGAACACAGTAGTGAGGCCCATCTGTAGTTCTAGTTCTGCATTTCCAAAGTTATGTACAATCATCATGGACTCAGTCTGTTAATTTTCCTTTTGTACGTCAGTACTAAACTTTACCTCTGTAAAATGCTTTGGAATCCATGACAATGGAGGACTCCTTAAAAAAGTAGATCATAACTTCCTTCTTGAGAAAAAAACAATTTTAGTAGAATTCAAGTCTATCATTCTGGAAACTCTTCTCACAAGTTGCTGTTTGCTAGCTACAGTTTGTTCTGCTTAGAAGTCATGCGTGTTCACATGATCTGCTAAGCTGGGAACTGGAGGCTGTCTCTTCATTTTGAACTTTTTTCTCCTGAATTTTAAGATCTGCCCTGCAATACTTTTATTGTATACTTCTGTGTACATGTGCATGTATGTAAAGAGCATGTGATGGTCGTTGCTTCCGAACACTTTATAACTAGCCTCTTCTTTATCACCATTTTTTTTAGGTACTGAAATGAATAAAAATTTCTTTTTTTTAATAAAAATGCAACTTAAACTGCACATTGCCTTACACGACAACCAAACAGTAAAGGAACCACATGTTCATTTTTCGTTTTCTCTAAGTATAAAAATATGTATACTCATTTTCTTTAGAGATAATCAATTTTTCTTTTGCAAGAGTCAACACACCAAACATACCTTATATCAGCTGCAATGTTTGCAAGATTTGTACAAAGGCTGGGAGAGAATGGAATACCAATAACACCATTTCAGGCTTACATGTGGGTAATACACAATGCATTAACTCTCTGGAAATATATGAAGCTTATAAACTAAAACTCTGTTGAACATTAGTGATGAGCATTTAGAAACATAAGCAATCCTAAGAATAACATCACAGATCAAAATCCATAGTTCAGCAAGCTTTCTATTTCTGTGTTATAACAGGAACTGTAGCATCAGCATAGGGCATTACATAGGGATTAATGACTAGCTGGAATTAATGGCCTTTGACTATGCCTGAGGCAATCAGCTCCTCCCAACTACTCATTAATCCTAGGAGATACTCTAGTCTCCTTTGGAGCATTACCATCCATTTTTAAAAAATAAAATCCCTTCTGCACAGGATTTTTGTGCTTAAGATTTTTTTKGAGGGTTTTTATATACACATGTGAGTAAAAAACCAATGAATTAAGGAGAGCATACTGAGGTGAAAAGCTCCACCAATGCCTTCAGAAACATGTTCAATAGGAACAAATGCACTCAGATAACAAAGAATGCATGTGGGCTGTATCTTTGATCACTTGCTSTCTATTTTCTCAGTTTTGTTAGTCTTCCCGTACTTCAGCTCCTTCAGAAAGTCTGTGTTTCACCCCTGCTCAACTTTCTGGTTTTACAACACCCCACATCACTACCACTACTATCACCACAGCTATATGAATGTCACAGAACCTGCTGGATAGGTGCTAAGCACTTTCGAAATTGGCTCTAATATACACACAGAGATATTAAGCATTTTAGTCATCATTTCCATGCAGTTATTAGTACATTTACAGACCTTAATTTGGAAAAAATACATCAAATATTACTTTGATCCCTGACACAGTGTCACAGTCCCCTCAGATATGCTTTTTTTATTCCTCACCTGTAAAACTCCTTCTGCTAGCATTCAAGCTGCCTCTTGGTGTTGACAGTACATTAAAGACTTTTCAGCAGTTACAGTTGCATAAAGTATTGGCTGTTACTCTGAGGTGAGCTTACCAAAAATGCAAATCCAAATCCTGGATATTCTCTTCCCTAGAAAAATCACTGCTCTGAAAAATAATCCATTTGAGTGAGATGCAATCTGGAATTCTGCCATTCACCACAGCAGTAACTCTTGACATGACTAGCAACAAATGAAATTGAGAGAGATCTCTGTCTCTCAGAGATCTCTCACAGTCACACTTACATTCAAATACTCTCTATTACCTTTTCTGTACTAACTTTCCTATAAAGACTTTAGCAATCAGAAATATTGTTATCACAAGGTATAAAAAATAGGCGCAGTCTCACGCATGTTTAATCTTACAGATTGTTTGCTGAGTTATAAACTACTCTGGCTCAAGTTTTCCACTCAAATATATGAAAAGGCTTTCCCACTGAAGCCCCTATGGTTTGTGCATAGTATCTGGATTAAAGAGGGCAATGTTTTGATTCCTATGGCCAAACTTGCTGAAAATTTTCTCAAGTATGTTGAGTTTTTTTAAACTCCTGGAAAAGGTAATCTATGCCTGTGTGTTCCCCAGAAGAGGCTGATCCAATGATAGAAAAATAGTCTAAGATTTTCTTTACAATGGTGATAACAGCTAATTGTATATGTAGCAATACAGCAAAAGTAGTAACAGAATTGGAAATAAATATATTTACTACCCTGTCAGTTCAGAATCATCCACAGATTATTTGAATATTAAAGACATCTGTACTGAAGTATCTCCCCACTGTAAAATGGAGCTGGCAATTTTATCACTGCTTATCATGGCCTGAGGAAATTATACATTTGTATGCAATTATCAGTTTTCCATAGCCATTCACTATCTGTAGATTTTTTGTTATAGTGATGGCAACATTACTGGGATGGTTAACTTCCTTTCCTTCAAAAGGAGATAAAAGCTCAAATGACAGCATTTCTGGCAAGAGAATTTCTGGCAGAGAAGCAAAATAGGAAATGTAGCTTCTGATATAAAACAGCCCACTCTGTCTGGTCCGAGAGAAGGCTTGCTGCCTGGGTATTTCTCAAATTTCCTTGCTGGATAAAAAAAATTGTCAGTGCTTAAAATATCTGAAATTTCCTTGTTTTGAGAGTCAGGTGCCTTATAGATTACAATAAATTCTGACTAAAAGACAAAATAGCATTTCAAACAGCTCAGCAAGGCTACATTTACACTGCAATGAGCAGACTGGGGTGACAGGGTCATTTCTCACTCAAAGAGACGGCTAATATGTATAAGCAGTGTTCAAACACCAAACAAAAATGATGAGACACTCCTCTCTCAAGGAATTACCCACTAGCTCAAGAATTTTCCTTTTACTTCTCCTCACACCTTTCTGTCTCCTTCCTTCTTCCCATGACTCATCATCCATCCAAGGYGAACAATGCCAGGTTATCCAGTGGCTTTCTTATCTCAAGAAGTTGCCATGGTAAATTGGAACGAGAAATGGGGTTTGTAAGGACTTAGGGTGAAAAGTTGGGTTCACCTCTTCTCCTGGGAAGTTCAATGAGAGTCACTGAGGGAATGCAAAACAGAGACAGGAATACGGAGTAGAAAAAGGGCTTGCAGCCTAATGCTGGGACTGGAAACACAGAACAACCACCCATATTGCTCTCACATCTCAAATGGAGAAGTTAGTTGAGATACAGCCCAATTGTAGTACCAGAGGTCATGCTGTTCTCCCAGAAACTTCATCACTGTCACAGACACTAAAGGTCAGCTCTACACTTTTTAGCTCCCTCTTCCCTTCACTGATCCCCCTCTCCATCATTTAGATATTTGTTTGGATTTTCAGGACATAAAATACTGGCATCACGGCACTAAGCCATGGCACATGATGACAATATTGCCATAACAGGAACTGAGACATCTGAACAATCTTCTAAAAATACACTCATCATCCATCCGGTTAAGTAATATATATCTATTTGTTTTCCAGGATAATAATAAAGAGATAACAAAAACTGTTAATAGCTTCACAAAATACAAACCAAATTCCAGTAGTATCATCCTCCGAACTTACCCAGCAYACACTGTCAGGATGCCAAGTCAGGCCACAACAACAGGTTAACTGAAAAAGTTATGGGTCAAAAGGTAAAATATGTCATGATGAACTGAAATCTCTGCTTCTTGTACATTAATTTATTAATTTATTGCTCTCTCTACTTCTTTGTTAGTCTTCTCTTCCTGTCGCACCTTGTTCTRACTGAGCGTGCACTGTGTCACACACTCTCCCCTCACTGCTTGTCCTCTTACTGCCTAGCACAACAGATGTTTTCATCAGTGGTATCCCCAGCGGGCRACTGTTGTACAAACAGTTACTGAGAACTGGATTCTACCTATTTCTCACGTAACAAAGACAGATATCAGTGGAGTTTTCCTAAACCAGATGATAAAAGTGGAAAGAACTGACAAGCCTTTTTGCAGGTCAGAGACATATACAGTACCTTTTCCAGCTAAATATACATCATAAACAATTGCTCTGGTTTAACTTTCTGATGTAAACTAGTTGGACCATGTGAGGGGAAAAGTAGCTCATGTAAGTTTCTAAAGAAAAAGGTGATAACTTCACTAGCTTGCACTAACGCTCTTTGAGAAAAAGGCAAATCATCACCAGCAGACCACAAAGTAGTAGCCTCCATAGAGGGTATATAGAGAATTATAATGTGCCATGAACACCTTCATAGTCACAAGTCATTGTCACTCTAATCCATGATTTTCACTGAAAGGTAGAGTTATCAGCCTGCAGGACTCCTTTTGTGAACATATTTCATAAGTTTCCCTCGAGCAAGACTTAAAGTTCAGGTGAGCGGCTGTCTTGTAACAAATCATTATTCCACTGGTGAAAACAATCAGGATATTTTGTCCTTAGCACTTATCTATTTGAGATCACTGTAGTGTGTGCCCCAGCACAGTTCGGTCCCATTCAGTTTACAATGTTCTGGAAGAAATCCACTTCAGAGGCAGAATTTAGCAAGGTTAAGAMGACTATTTGAAAGCTAGGTGGAGGCATACCTAGGAAATTCTTTTCAAGGTATGATCTTCTTCCAAAATAGCTTATAATCATTAAATGATTTTCAACGTAGGTTGCAAGACTGGGTTGGAGGACRCACTCAGGATATAAAAATTCAGTTTTCTTGTCAGCTGTAATTGGTACTGTTTGTATTATAGTCAATTTACATGTAAAATTCTCTTGCCCCTACAAGACATTCAACCTGTTTCCCTAGAGAGGAATTGTATTTCGATGACAATTCTGTTCACTTTGTCGAGACAGCTATAACGTGTTCTCTTCASAGCACATGCAATGCTGTCTGAGGGCCAAACTGTTTACCACTATTTTCTAAGCGCACTTCAGGTGATATCTGATTTGTGAAAGTACRAGTTGACTCATGGTATTTTATATACTATAGTTTGCAAGTTTTTATGAAAGGAAGAACATGGTGGTACAGAGTATTCTAAATACAATTCTGCGGATAGATTAGTGATTAGTTGGACTAGACGATCTCCAGAGGTCYCTTCCARCCTTACTGATTCTATGATTATTGAATTTGTAAAAGAAAACAATCAGCTCTTATGTTTGCGTGCATAAAGAAAGATGGGAGCTTTTCTGGCATACTTCGAAGAACTACAGTTCTCAAGTCTCTTGGTCTAGCTGGAAGAAGCCATGCCACTCTTTGTCCTGGCCAGCAGAACTGGTGGGGTTTGGATAGGAATGGGATGTATTCATCGAAGCAAAGCAGCAGCACATTCCTTCCTTTGGCATCACCAAACTTGGAGGGCCTCTCCTTGGGGCAACTGTTTTCTTTTGCAACCATGGCAGAGAAAGTATCAGCCAGAATCTCTGCTTCAGGGCAAAGTTGTTGAGTTTTACTTGTTTGTAAACAGAAACGATGCTTAATCAAAATGCTCTGAACTCCCACAATTACACTCAGGCATTTTTCTCCAGATAGCCTTTTGCCTGTGTGAGATACTATGATAGGGCACATATTGTTTAAATATTTCAGGCCTTTTCTTGRTAACTTTGATTAATAGGAGCTTTTCCATTAAATTCAGTACAAGGAAGAAAGTCTTGTATGTTATCTGCCTGAATACTATCAGTATAAACTACTTCACTATGCTGAATTTAGCATTAGTGGCCAGGTAGACCTGCTGCTCTGAAAGTGTAAGGAATGGTGTCCACTAGTACTGTTCTCTAGAAGAACACAAAACTATGATTAGCATTCTTTCTTACACTAAAAGTGAAAATTACGGGCATGTTGAGCTCTAACAAGTAAGAATATTGGTAACAGCAAAACACAAGCTCACAATATTCACTCTAGAGGAAATGCCTTGTCTTGACAAATGGGAACAGCATCCAAGGTCRAATTCAACCTACAACAGACACCTGATAGCCTTTTGTCTCTTGAACTAAAAAGAAAAACTTCACAGAAGTGACTGAAGGCTAGTCTTTGTCAAGTGCAATGCAATTCATTTMGTATCTAATTTAAGCCTGATTTCTTCAAGAAACTTCATAGAAACACAAAGCAGCAAATGTTGCTTTAAGACCACAATACAAACTCAGCTATAGTCTATGTTAGCATATGGAGCAGTACTGAGCTGCTAAAAATAAMTTTGGTAAGAATCTTAACAAATTACATCCAGTTAAAAGAAAAAGAAAACTATTTACTTGTTTCATTGCATTTGTAAACCAGAATAATCTCCAGCTGTTCCAGTGAACACAGGTCACAGAAAAGAGGATGGGTTAACTGTACTAATAGAAGCCCAACTCTATTAACAGGAATCAGATTGATTATGTTATTGTGTAACAYGTGAAAGCCAAATAGTTCACAGAACAAAAACACAAAAATCTGCCAAGAAGTTTAAAAAGTAACAGAGGTCAAGGAAACCACAAAGTCTCTGTGCTTCCTATTGCCATAGAGCTTTCCTCTTTTTTTATTTTTATTATTTTGCAAATCARACTATTTAAGCCACTTGATTCCCAACAGAACTTCAGCTTCAGGAACGGAGTACWACTGAAAGTATGAGCACGTATATGCATATTTTGTATTAAAGTAAACTCTACATTTGGTCCACAATTCACCTGCCAGTTGGTGAAGTTGGTTATTTATTCTGTTGGGAGAATGAGCACCCTTTTTGTCACGAAGCCTCACCTTCCCCTTTCTCCATTTCCATCTCTCATTCTCAGTTAGATGCAGTTATCAATAGATGCCTCTTCTCTTTGTGTAGGTCTTAGCCAAAAAAAATATATACGTGTGTGTGTATATGTATATGTATGTTTATATGTATCTGTGTCTCAAGACCTGAAATTGGCYCACATTGAGTATTTCTACTTCTGTAAAGTGAAAGGGGGAAAACAGCCATACAATTATCCAAAGATTTTTCAGTTGCCATGAACAGAAACCTTTTGTAGAATAAACTTCAGGCTACTTCTAATTCATCTGTTATTGTATTTGGCTACAGYTACAATAATATAAAATAACTGCATGCACTTCTGTATCTTTATGYTTAATTAATCAAGTCCTATTGCCAAAGCATCCTTCAGCTCTTGTTCTTCATACTCCATGAATTTGTTTACTTGAAGCCCCTACCCTTCCCTAAAAATAAGTAAAGAAATCAAGCATTATTGCTTTTTAGTACAGTATTTCCAAGTTTCCTCCACTTTCAGAGCACACAGCAAGACCTCTCCTGGATTTCCCTGTCTCTTCCCCTAAAACTGTAAGGCATACCCTGAGATACCATTTCAGTTGCTTTTATTACATACTCCTYTCTCTGAGCAAAGCACCTTAATATATGAACAGTAAAATTTCAGCTTTCCTTTTTACTTCCCCATGTATTATTTAAATATGCTACTCTGAATTCTACAATTAGAATACTCCTGGGCAGCAGCAATCAGCAACATCTTTATAGTCTGATACAGCAGGAAATGTGGGCTATCCAGGGTAGTTTCACGCATTTTTTTGCTATATTCTAGCCTCAACTTAAATATGATAATCTAATTTAGTAAAAAAATGAACTGAAATCAGATTTACTGCAAAAACTTTTAAAATTTAATTTTCAGACTAGCAATCAATGCTTATTCAGTTTCCATGTCATGCCTGCCTTTCCTTTTTGCAGATGCTCAAGTGATATTAAACAATTACACAAATTTTAAAAATTGTAGGAAAATTGCCATCTGTACTTAAATCAAAAATACAAAAAAGTCTACTGAAAATATTCTTTATGAGCATTTCTAACAAAGAATAAAACAATGTACAAATTCTCTTATTAGAAGTAAATATATTTGTGGTATTCTGTCTCTCAAGTCATTTTGAAAAGCAAGATGACAGAGATGAAGAGAAATCTCACCATCACCTCACCCAAAACCTTACTCATTTTGAGATATGACTGTTAGGATTAAATATTAAAACATCCTCAAAGGAAGAAGTATGTTAAGAGACACAGCAATACTAAATAAAGCCCATTATCGTTCACAGACATAAACAGTATCAAACTATTATCTGCTTAGTGTTATACTTCACTCTACTATATTTTCTCTAAATTTGTGCAAAAAAATAAATAATCCTGTAAACAACATGCTCAAAACAATTTCAATTGAGAGAAACAAAAAAATAAAGAAATCTTAAACTTACATTGGTGTGTTATTATAGGTCCTGCACAGCAAGTAGCCCTAAGGGTACATTTTAGTTTTTTTATCCATGCTCCGTTCTTGTTGCTGATGTGACCACTTAGGCACATGGTCAAGTTGCAATCAGCTTCTCGCTTGGTGATGTATGAGAGCTGTGCAGATTTATCTAGTCTTCCTGCAGCAGATTAGTGCTAATGTTTCTGCTTCTGCATCCTACCTTTCTTCAGCAGTAGACTCTGCATTATCATTGGCAATTCGAATTAAAGAGACAGTGAATATAGCAGAGTTCTTTTTTCCTCTATGAAACAACTGCAAAGCAGATAGTCTCACAGAACACCACTTTTTTTATGCACAGAGCTTCTTTTTCAATATCTTTGGTATGAACAGTAGTGAGAGATACAGAAGAATGGTTCCAGTAAGTCTGTTATAGCCTTTCAATGATTTATTCTATTAAAGGAGTATTCCCCTATGCAGATGGCCCTAGGCAAGAGACAGCTGTAAAACACCAACACTTCAGCCAAAAACATGGGATTTTTACTTTGTAACACAAAAGTATCATATGGCTACAGTGAAATTCTAGTTTATCCCAAAGAAGTGTCCAGCATGAAATTAATTAGTGTAAACAGGGCTTCTGGGGAAAAAAAAAAGGCAGGGGCTTAAAGGTACTTAACATAAGTCATTTGAGTAAAAAAAAAAAAAAGTCCTATAATGTATGTGCTCATTGTAAATTCCCCCTTTTCTAATTAGACCTGACATATTTTACACTATGGATTTCTGAATTCAGCTATTAAAAGTATTACAAAGAACCTGATTGAACTTTAGTATTACTATTTTGACTTTCCAGTAAACAAATAGTATTTTAGCAGTAAAATGCAATTGTTAATTCATGATGTTTTCAATTCAGGACACTATGAGACACAGCTCTTTAAATTTTCATAAGGACTTTCAAAAATATTTAGGAAAAAATTGATGTCTTAGACCATCTATTCTTGAAGATTTGAACATTCACTGTCAAAACGACTCACATCACTGCTGCTCTTAGCTGTTACCCCTTCTGATCACAGAATTCCTCTGTCTTTAAGAAACAAATGGCATATCTTAATATTAAACAACAAAYGTGCCACTGAAACATTAGTAGTATTTGAATAGCAGAAAAATTCCAGATACTACAGGTCCTCTGTTTATTAGCAGGATTCATTTTAAACAAACATTACATGGAGTATGCTAAGGTAAGAGGGAAAGATGGAAAGAGAGAGAGAGAGAGAGAGAAGAAATGAAAAGAACAAAGATAAAGAAAGAGAAAAAAGTGAGATAGAATTGACTGTTTTATAATGATACCAAAATAAATAAGGATTATTTCCGTTCTAATGTGATAGTCTTTAAATAATAACAGCAATTCAAAATGTAGCAGTGTCCATTTCAAAGTGCTTTCTAAATTTTACATGTACTTATTTTTACACGTACCATAGAAGCAGAGCAACTTCAGGGACAGAACGTAGCAAAGATCTAACCACACTCATCAGCACAGAAACATTACAAAGGCATTTTTAGATCTAAGTCTCGGACTTCACATTACTTCCTCTCCAGTTTTCCTCCTTTTTGTGTGTGTTGTTGATAAAGGAAGAAATGGGTGACTGTGGAACAGCATCCAGAAGCCAGAGTGAGACTTTCTTAAAGAAAAGATACCTGAAAAGAGTTTCAAAGTACACCAGGAGCTGGCTAAATGGAAACATTGAGGACCTGATGACCCGATGACCCCAGCCCCTTCCAGCCTTCAAGTGGTGGCTCCGTGCAAATCCTGAGTAAACATCTCATGAGTCTGAGTTTGAGAAGTCTCTCTGGATGATAGATGCCTACCACCACACATTCAAGGAACTGAAGTTGTCTTTTCAAAGAAAGATGGAGGTGAAATGGTGCTCCTTCATCTTTCTGCAATTCTTCCTTAGAACTGGACTCATTCAAAGTGGAAAGTCTGCATTTAATTCCCTACTCTGGCCAATAAGATATCAGATCCCAACTCTCGTATATCAGAATAGCATCCTAAAGAAATACCTGTCTCACATCTAGCAGTCCTTTAGAAAAACGGGTGACAATACCAAAAACAAATGCAAAATCCACTGAATCAGAAAGGGGCCAGCACAGTACTGACCTTCCCACATAGACATCACCACTAAAAGGGAGAGTGGCTTGGATGTATCAAACCAAAGTGCAAAGTACTGCCAATTACAAAGGCAATATGAGTTGTATAGACATTTTTCACTAAGAACTGAAACAAGGTCTGGACCTTGTGATTCAGGTAGGTCTTGGCAGTACTAGGGAAAAAGGTGTTTTAGTCAAAATATTGAAATCTGGGCTGCAAACACAGGACAGCAGCTATTTTAGGTACATGTAGAAAATAATCATAAAAAGGAATTCATCTCTACTTTAAGCAGACCAGGATTTTGCCTCCAGACTCCTATGAGAATGTTGCTTTGGAATATCATTGCTTTGAGGGTTAGAAAGCAACATCTAATTTACAGTCAAAATGCATTAGCACCCGTCTGTCCCTGAGCAGCACTGTCCTTCAACCAAATTTTTTCCCTTGAATCGTGATCTTATATATTTATACACAGCAATTATATTTCCTACCAGCTTTCACATCAACAGACTAAACAAGATATGCTCTTTTAGTCTCATCATATAAAATAGACACTCCATCTCCCTTACCCTGGTAGTCCTTTCTCTGTGCCTATCTTACTCTGAGCTGATCTTTTCTAAAGATGATTGACCATAACCATACATACTGTTTCACTCAAGGCCACAGAATTTTAGGACAAACAAGCTATGGTTTTAATAGATGGTTTCAATAAAACGTAAACCTCCTACCATCTCATCTCATGCTGCCACAAACTACAACAGCTTTGTCTGTGTTGGAATTCTGACATACACCGAGATGTGTTAATATATATTTTTTCTGCTGTACTACATGAGCCCATAAAGTAGGGATCAGCATCAATCTGCACTGACTGATGTCAAGCAAAAATACATACGCAACAGTGCCAGTCACCCATTTCCTTAACTCCCAATTATTTATTGAAGAAACCTTTCCAGTAAATATTTTTTTTGACAATATAATTTCCAGCTCCCCTGATAAAGCAGGTTACAGAAAGAACAGGCACCGTTATCACCATTTACCACTAAAAAGCATCATCTGTCCTTCTTAAGCCCCAGTATTCTGCTTAAGTGTTACACACAAGCTATGCAAATGTCACACTAATACTTCAAACACGTAAATGGATTATATGTATTTCTACAGGAAATTACTCAAGGCAATTGAGAGTGTGAAGTCAAACAAATTATCATCTATAATTGAAAACATGCAAGTAGCTTAATTAAACACAATTTCTCTACCGAAAAAAACATTAAAACCCTGCTAAAAAGAAAAAGAGTCAATAGCGAAAAAGAGACATGAACAAAACAATGCTAAAAAGTAAAGAGAGTGTTGCTGAGGAAAAAAACATTTCTTTAAAAAGTAGGCTTTTAAACGTATTTCTGAAGTGCACTTTGAATCAAGAATAAATTAATTAGAGGCAAATAAATATTTGCAGGTAAAAACTGTAGGTTCTCAATCAGAGATAAGAGAGCAGGATGCTTATTTATGCAAGTGACAGATTTGTTTAGAATAGCCAGTATTAGATTGAGACAGATAGACAGGAAGAAGTTTGGAGATTAAATGATCAAGATGATTCCTGGAGAGATGTCTAAAACCAAACAAAACTATGCAAAAAAATTTATAGACTCTCTARGCCACAGAGTCCTAGCATAGCTGCTTGTTCTGCAGCTCCACAGAAAGCATGGCCAACAGCAACTTTCCATAGAGATTAAAAGTGCGGGTAAGTTAAGGTAAGTGTTTGCATGATACACCTGTAAGTTTAAAGCTTGTGCAACCATTCAACAATCAGCAGAAAGCCTTCAGGAAACAAATGCTTTTCTCACTTTACATATGGAGAAACAAGAGAGTAAAATTAATTGCCTTGAACAGAACTGCAAATTCTTTTTATATGACCTCTTTGTGGCTAGAAATCACAAYAGCTGCACAGTAGCGCTGGACACATTTTAGACTATCAGCTGGAGGAACGTGGGAATTTACTGGGAGTCTATACAATCAGTGACAGGCCATTCCTGCTCACGGACTACAGCAACAACATGTAAAAATTAAGGGAATCTATTACGAGTTTCAAAAGACCAACTCACAGTTTGCCCTACCTTTTAATTTTGCTCAGGATATTATCCTAGGGATACTATATGCAATGAAAGTTCTTTTGTAGCTCTTCCTTATACTAATCCTCCATTAGGCTAACTATACCACACACACACACACAAAAAAAAAACACAGTATTTTCCCAGCCTAACACTATGACATATTTCCTCACATCTCTACCAGCAAAACTTTAGTAGAGACCTCACTTTAGTGACTGGAAAGACCAAATAATTCATAATGTTTAGGGAAAATACTTCAGTAGTGACATTTTAACCTCAAGGATCTAGTTTATATTTCAAGGTTCTCTCTGCAGGAAAACCAGCAGGAACCTTTCTTACAAAATAAAAGATGTGATGGTATTTGAACTACTGAGCTCCCTAAAAAAACAGGGGAGTCTTGCAGTAGTCAACTGCAAAGGCCACAGTGTGGGCTACACAAGCAGGAAGGATCAAGTGAGCACACCACAGCAGGCACTGTACGCTGTCACACGAACTGCGGAGCCCACTGCATGCCAAACACTACCRTACGGAGAATCACCGGGAGAAGCTGCAATAGTAGCAACCAGAAGCCTACGTTTTATCTTTCTGAACTTCAAGCAGCGTCTATTTTTTCCCTTAAAACAATAGYGGTATAATGAAGTTGAGTTTCTCACTCTTTCGCAGAGTGATCCTATACGCCTTGCATTTTAATGGCAGTTTTGTGAAACGTCCTTTTCCACTTCCTACATCAGACCAGACTACAAGTTGAAGACAAAAGGAAATACAAGAYGATAGTTGTCTTTCTGCATGGCAACACAACCTTATAGGTGCATTATCCCTAGGCTTCCCTCAAAGAATCTTTGACAGGTTGACTCTGTTAAATGTATATTTAATAAGCAGACACAAACCTAGCTTTAAAGCCTTCAAACCTAGCCAGATGAAATAGCTTCCTTAACTGAGGAGAAAGGTGCATCAGAGACTTTTCAATGGATAGATATGATCCTCAGGAAAGGAAGTCAAACTTCTGAAAGCCCATGATTAAAAGCCATTGTATACTCAAGCTACRTTTTAGACCATATCTATACAAAGTATTAGAGAAGGTCAAAAACTCTACTTTTTGTGAGGAGAACTGGGAAAAATTGCTTGGGCAAATGTAAGCAGCTACATTAGACAAAGAGGTACCATGACATACACCAAAAGTCAGATGGGGTTTTTATCTAGAGATCAGCGCCATGAGTTGTTCATTAGCTATGATATTGACATGGAATTATACAATATATAAAAAATACATGATATGTGTGTGTCATTATTACATATACTTAYATATTCTCAAATCATTATACATTAGTAATACGGAATAAGTGAACTTAGAAATGCTAAATTATGCCACTTTTCAGTGAGATTTGGGGTTTTTTTAAAAAAATTCTCTTTGTTCTTAAAAAGTCTGGATTTGATTAAGAGATTTTGTGATACTTATTGTATGTCTTTCACTTCTGTGTGTGGAAAATACTTTCCTAAGTTTCTGGTTCCTAGGCCTACCTTGTAATCTCAATCCATAAGGTATGGAAAAGGCAGTTTCCTAACACAGAAGTGTGTTGCAAAAGGTAAAGGCAAAAAAAAAAAAAAAAAAAAAAAAAGAGAGAGAGAGAGAGAGAGAAACAAACAAAAAAAAACCAGCAAGAGCCCAAATAGCTGGATCTGCTAATAAAAAGTTACTGAAAAATGAGCTAAGACAGCACCTTATGCTTGCTTAACAGTACTGCATTTTGGAAATCGAAGTCATCATCAGAACATAAATGAGTATTCATCAAGACACCCAGAACAAGCATTAGGTTTGCTGGGCAGGCAGAGAAACAACAGCTACTTGTTTCAGCCATGTCACAGAGATGAGCATGACATTTATAATCAAGCTTGACAGGCATACTCCCTTTTAGGAGTTGAAAATACAATGAAGTTCTTTACTAAACTTTCAACTGAATATTTACAAAAATCCTGCACAGAAGGAGACAGAATTCAAAATAAGCATTTGTGACTGAAAGTACCACTACTGAGTATTCTTAAAAATAATTTCTACTAGTCACTGAAATCAAGTTTGCATGCTTTGAATGTTGCAGCTTCTCCAAAGTATACTGTATAAATTGTATTTCTGCCATATCTTCCTGACCTGCAGTAGATAGACAATTTTTACTTGGAGGACAAGATCTGTTATGAAGTAAAACGGGAAAGTTAGACGTAAGCCTGGGTCCTTCCTCTCTGTGCCTTCTTGCAACACGGCACAAGTGGATATTCCACGAACACCAGAACACATCTACAACACGAGTATACAAACACTTTGTCAAGTTAGAAGGCAACCAAAAGTATTCACTGTGACAAAAGGTCATTCAGTATTTATGTTTTATTTATTTATTTAATGCTGTACATATCGATAGGGGCAAATTTAGCAGAGAAGTAATCATGATATGAGATCATTGTGATGGCAGTGCCAATAAAAAGCTTAATTCACTTTAATTTGAAAGTCAGCAGAAGTGCCAAAAAATAAAGGAACTGAAGTTGCACCAGTTTACACTGAGGTGAATTTTGTCCTGGGACAAACAGCAATGACTCAGGAGAGGAACAAAGTCTCTATAGGAAAGAAGGCAATGAAGAGTGAAAAAGAATTAGTATTAGACATCCTTGTCAATGRCTTTTTCTAATACACTTTTCCTTCTTTCATCTGAGTGAACTTCACAATTGGTTCTCTATACCTTTACAATGCCAAAACAGTGCTAGTTTCTAATATTTTCATCCAAGTCATACGGATGGCACAATTCACAACACCACTAATGGCACTTTAGTTCAGACAAGGCTGTATCTGGCACAGGAAAAATAACTGAGAATGACTCGGGAATAAGCGCTGTCACATAAATTAAAAATTAGCTAAATGACTGCAAGCAAAAGGTAATAAAACATAGCAATGCATAAAAAAGAGGTGTCTTAAAGTACCAAAGTGCTGGATTTTGATTATTTTTTCATTTGTAAGTTCAAAGGGAGAATAAACAACATATACAATGAAAACACAGGAGAAGGAGGAGATACGAACATCAATCAAAACATAAAATGATATCTATGTCTTCAGGGAATTAGAAATGCTGAAAAAGAAAAAATCAAGTGTGAAAAATTTAAGGGAGACATCTGAGCCAGAGATAGTGAGTGAAGTCTGGGAAGCAATAAAGCTGAAATGAGCTGGAGTATACAGAATACGTCTGGAGTACTGTGTCCGATTCTGGGCTCTCGATACAAGAGACGTGGAACTATTAGAGAGTGTTCAGCATTGGGCTACAGAGATGATTAGAGGACTGGAGCATCTCCCCTGTGAGGAACGGCTGCAAGAGCTGGGCCTGTTTAGCCTGGAGAAGACAGAGAAGATCTTATTAATATATATAAATACCTTAAAAAGAGGGTGTCAAGAGGATGGGGCTAGACTATGTTCAGTGGTGCCTAGTGACMGGGCAGGAGGCAATGCACACAAACCAAAAGACAGGAAGTCGTACGTGAATATGAGGAAAAATTTCTTTACTGTTAGAGTGACAGAGCACCGGAACAGGTTGCCCAGAGAGGTTGTGGAGTCTCCTTCTCTGGAGATATTCAAAACYGGCCAGGACATGATCCTGCGCAATGTGCTTGTGTAGGGGGCTTAGACTAGATCTCCAGAGGTCCCTCCCAATCTCAACCATTCTGTGATGCCTCCCACTGTCATCAGTTCTATCTCTGCACAGAAACAGATGCTCATATAGACAGAACTTCAGCARCAGCCTTCGTTAATACAATACCAAAATTTACCTCAAAAATTATCAAACTGTGGCATGTAACACTGACAGGAAACAGAGGATCGGGTATGTTCCAGGTGGAGATGAAAGATGGGCTGATATAATTGTGTTCTAAATGGAGAGCTCATAGAAAGAAGCTGTCTCTGATGCTCTCAGGATGGCCAAACCTGGAAATTCTGTGCTGACTTCTGCAAGACAGATTTGCTTGCAGATAATTACAATGACAAATTGATGAGACTTAGAATAATAAAATTAATCAAGAGCTCAGGAACTATTTTTTCATGAAAATTAAGACAAGCTCTTTTAAGTGATAACAAAGCAGACATGACAACTGTGTGCCAGTATATGATGGATATAAACACTGAGAACAGAGAGAAATCGTCTGAGAGGCATGAACACAGTCCAGACAAAAACTAAAGAATAAAGCCTGAAACCAAAAGTTCAGAGAGGAACTTTTTTATTTATCCAGTTCTCTCACTATGTCATTACACTCCATGTTTACAATCTGTAAATGGCTCATCGAGGGCTTCTCCAGGCTCCTCAAATAGCAGACACTGATCACAGCAGAAATCAGAACACATAGCATGTGGCGCTTTTCATCACAAAGTGGCAAATTCTCCATCACTGCAATGAAATCAGTGGAACTAGACAGGTTTGGGGTAAGAATATCACGCTTTTCTGTCAAGTTTTCTGTCATACTGTCAATGAGAGTAAATACAGCTTGATGGGACTCCACAATCTTGCTTTAAGACTGCAAATACATAATCTATGCTTCTGCTCTTACCACGCACAGCAGCTGACAGAAYATCTGCCCCACTTCTCCTGTGAAGTAGTTTGTGATCAACGTCTAGAGTAAACATGAACACTGATGCAGCAGTATAAATGCCAAGAAATAGGTACTACCACAGAAATTTCAAAATGTAGCACATTAATGACAGATAATGCATCAGATGCTCCGCTTACAATTTGAAAATTAAACTAGTAACACAAAGATTTTCTTCCCTATAGTATCAAAAACCTCCATATATGTTTGTGTTTATTTTCATCACGCTGAGCAATTTGTATTTTGGGGAGTGTCACATGCCTGGCATTTCTTACAGCAAATTCTACTTGCACAAAGAAAGTCACTGAAAAGTATTCACTTAAAAAGAACATAGCTAGTATAAAGATAGCATTCATTATTACCTTAACATCTCAAAAAGAGTTGCTCTTTCCTTATGTAAAAAGGWCTTTAGCACAATAATAATTTTCATTAGTGCATGTACAACAACATTATCAGATAAAGATACACGTATGTAGACTGCATGGAAGCAATTTTTGCAATAAAAGTATACTTTAAAAAAATCAACATAAATGTTAATTGGCAAGGACAGAAGAAATATAAGCTAAAGACTTGTATTAGCTGGGCATGGGGAATAATAAATAGTCAAGCAAGCTWCAGCTAGGAAGTCATCAATAAAAGTGGAATACATTCTGGAATTAGTCATAATAATGATTAGATATGGTAGTTGTGATCACCAAAATTTTTGAAGGAAAGTCAGGAATGTAGTTGTGTTAAATCTTAACTTATAGCAACACAACCACCATTCTAGATATTTGGTATTATTTGGGCAAATACATAATATCATAAAGTGTGAGTTTTGCCATTGTTCTATAACCCGGGGGGGAATTAGGCAGTTACAAAGCACCTCTCCATTGAAAGAGGGCTATTTGCAACAGAGCAGAAGTGCAAGGGTTGGTTTTTGTGGGTCTATTGTTTTCTCATATATTAAACAACGTAGTGGCATACTAGTAGTAGTATGCGTTATTTTGTTAAAGAATGAGGAAAAATGTAACTCATGGTCTGATTTTTGGATACCACAACGCATTACATTTTTTCCAGACAGATTAAATGAATTCTCATCCAAAGACACTGTCCAGTTAATGGATACCAGGAAAGGTGATTCACCTAACATTTTACAATGCTACTTGGATTAACAGTATGGATGCACATGTAAAATCAACTCTTACAGAATTCTCATGGCAGCAAGATCTGTATTCATACCATGCTAGGGTCTGGAGTATTTCCAGGATCTCCTGYGCCTCCCAGCTTTAAAGAATGAAACATGACTTGAGACTACAGAGTTAACAATTCAGTCAAAATACTAGTATTTGTGGTAGCATGCACTATTTTCTGAAGTCACACCAAACCATTCTTCAGAAAGGCTAGAAGGCTGGAAAACTCATTCTCTCGTTAGAGTGTGGAAGTCTGTCCCTTATTAAAAAGTTACACTGAATACATTGCGTATGTGATCAAATGGAATTAACACCTTCTATAAAACAACTTCCTATAGGAWATATATGTAAACACACCAGACAAATACCCTGGATCAACACTTCAGTGAGAATTTCCCTGTCATCTCAAAGGATATAATCTTTAAGTCATACCACAGCAACAGTGYAGATAAATGCTCCAGCTGTTACGTGCCCAGTTTGAGGTGTAGCTCTTTGAAAAGGCATTATGTAAAATGGTATCAATGGTACTTTCTGAATAATCRTATATACTCCATCAGTGTTTTCAGAGTCATATCTGCTTAACTGTCTACCCTTTTACTATATTTTACTCTTATTAACTCTGCAGAGCCAGTGTACTAAGTAGTGCTAAGTGATGGTACAAATCTCATCAACCTCAATGGTGCAAGTATTATTTTGTAACTGTCTGAGAGCCCCTGGTTACCTAACGGGCTCTAAATGCCACAGATTAAACCTGAGGAAAAACGCCTGAAAAACTCTGAACCAGAGATCAACAAAACTGGCATTAAATGCTAGCAGGATCAAAAGCGACAAATGCAGGAACAGAAACCACATTCATAAATCTATGGAAGAGAAGCATACCAAAAACTGTCACAGAAATGACGGCAGAGAGAAAAAAGGCCTTTGAAAATGTTTCATGCTTTTGAAGAGGATACAGGCTGCAAGGGTATTGGCAGAAAGAAAGAAAGAGAAAATAAGCCTGTACTGAGCTTTTAATCTTCCCTTAATTGTACTGAGAGTCTCCAGCATTATCCCCACAGAGAATTAAGCATAAAAGCCTTAGTAACTCAAACAAGTTCCCTTATAAATCAGTTCTTTCAGAATAGGGCTTCTTTCAGAAGGACTCAGTTTTCCAAAAGGAGGTCATTAAAAAAAAATACACACATTGTATGGCATGTTTTTATGATGATAAAATAAAATGATGATATCCCCACCTAAATGTTTCCACTAACTTGTGCTCAGGAATGTCTAAATAAAGTTTGGGGGGAAATGAGCAGAATAAAGCTTATCTAATGTATTTTAGAAAATGAAATTGTCAATACTCCAAGAAAACAGTTTAGATTGGTAGCCAGAAAAGATATTTTTCCAAGGTCAGAAGAGAAGTGGAGTGCAAAATTAAATAGAAGTTGCTGAGGAAATGGTCAGAGGTTAAAATGTAAGCAAGCTGAATTTATATCAGTAAGTACTAAACACAGGATTGCATGGTTTAATTTTAAATGCTGATTACATGTCACCCTCAAGCAAACATTATATGAGCCTGGCTTAGAGCTAAGTCCTGTATATCAAAGGAACACAGAATTTTATCATTGTAATTTAAAATGAAAAAAAGTAATGTTAAAAGTTTACATGCTAAATATCTTCTATTTGTACATTTTAGTTTTCTTTTAACTTCTCAATTAAACTTTAAATACTGGGGTTATATTATGCAGAGTTCAGAGAAAATGCACACAAATGGTATTATCTAATCACGGAGGAGACGAAGGATAAAGAAAATGAGCCTTCCACATCACAACAGAGTGATGGTATGTATCTATGCACTCTGTTAAAATCCTGCCTCAGACAACTGCCTGAAGCAGAAAAATTAGGCATGTACATGAATTCTGTGAACATTTACTTCCTCACAGAGTATAAAAAGTACAGGGAATACATGCCTTAGAAAGCCATCATATCATRTTATATGCCGTTCTTGAATATTTGTGGCATAAACAACCTTTCATCAAAAGTAAAAAATTTCACTCCACGATCAYGCAAAAGGGCCTGCTGGCTCCTCCAAGACAAGTTTCAGGCCTGGCATTTTCACATTCACAGTGAAGAAATTTCTAGGAATTTTGTAGCTCACAGAGCTAATGGGATTACAGGAACACCATCAGCCCCAAGAACTGGAAGTGCCACAGTTCCACCGCTCAGGACTGAAACAAGGACTGGTGCAAGAACACACACATGGATTTATTTTTCTTTTTTAAATCTCCTTCTCTCCTCAACATCTGGGACTGTCCGTAATCAGCGCAGATGACAGGCTGGGTCTTCTAATTTTCACCATTCTCTGCCAGTGGAGAGATACTCCATGTTCACTTCTTAGTTTTTTTTTATATCTTCATTCGTAAATGTACCTCTAGAGTTTGTAAGGATTTAATACAATTTACCTGAGCACAACTATTGRATTGACCAATTCGTTAAGTGCTCCAGAACTAATCATCTGAGTGATTCAGCCTCACGCTCTCCTGTCACACAGCTATGTAAGTGGATAAAAACTGTCACAGAAGCGTAAGAGGGATTTAAACTTAGTGCCAACASGCTGTGCTGCATATCAAATATGCAAAGGGAAGCCATTAGTAACTACCTGGGCTGAAATCCCGTAAGGCTCATCGACTTCAATGAGGCAGGCTTTCACCTCGGCATGAAAAGGGGGGAGGAACCAGCCTAAGGTAAAGGGCAAGTGTTGGACCTTACAGCTCTGATTATGGCCAGGAAAAGAAAAAGCACCTAGCAGAACTGCTCTAAGGCAAGCAACGGGCACTATCATTYTGAGCTTATTTATTAATCCATGGACCTAAGAATTTTATTTTATCAGCTTTTTAGTTTGTTTTGAGTTTGAAGGTGTTGAGTGCTCACTTGAGGGAGTGCCTCCTTAAGAAAGCAGAAATTCACATTGTGCTAGGTAGATTCTATAGGTTTTATTGTTTTTCTTTCTAGATGAAAGTGAACACTCTTAYAATATCTTTGCAACTTTTATTTTTTTAATAAACCAGATGGTCAGAAAAAAAAGAAAAAATATTATCTGATGCAATAGGTTTGCTTTCAGTGTGTTAATCTGCAAAAAAAAATCTTCCATTGCCTCAGATATTACTGTCAAAGATCTAATTTTTTTTTTAATGCCAGCAGGTTTAAGCTAATGAATTTTTAAAATGTTAGTGTTAAAATGTATCTATTGATCTAATAAATGGTATCACATTATTTGCCTTACCCTTTCAATAGTATAAACAGAAAGCATCTTTTCCCGTGTAGCATGCAAGCATGCATTTTAAAGAAATGCCTTGGAGGAACACACTGCTATATTCATTTACTTTAGAGCAATGGGTAACAAACTCATGGCTAAATGGAAACTTCAAGGCACTACTATTTTTCCTCAAGGAACTGAGTAGTCTCAGGATAGATAACAGATTAATCTTTCTTGTGAGAAAGARAAAGGGCTTATGGAGGGTGAGAGAGGGGGAAGGAGAGAGGGGGAAAAAAAAAAACAACACCACACCCACGCAGACTGAGATAGTAGCACTGACCAGAACATCAGAAAGGGCAATCCCCAAAATAATCTCGCCCACATASGTCATCAAGGTTGAGGGAAGGAATTGACAATCTGTCAAATCCAGAAGTTCAGAAGTATAAACAAAGCCTTATGCAGTTGACTATTTGCTGTCCACTCTAAGGCAAAAAAAGGTCTTGTCAACTACAAATGCAGTTAAAACCAAATTTTTCTATCTGACATTTTTACCTAATAAAAAGGAACTAATGAACTTTCCTCCCTGAARTAGGATCTTTAGGCTTCCAGATGTGTTTTACAAATTTTCTCCATTTAGCATATCATGCTTAGAGATACCACATCTGCTGAGGGTGAAAAGTACTTTCTTAGCTAATAAAAATGCTGGTTATAGAAAATACAACTTTGGCAGTGCGGCTTCCAAGAAAAACAGCAGCCTTAAAAACATCTGTAGAGTTTAAATGTATACATTTGTCAGATGCTATTCTGTAATTAAGATATTCTAGGAATTAATCAAAGTAATATGCTTTCTTGAAAAATCAAGGAAATTTTACTTTCCAACTTTACCTCTAAGATATGAGAAAGCCAATAAAGACATTCTCTTAATTGATGTGCTTCCTGGATGTTTCCATCTGTTTTCATCTAAGAATGAGCCTCAAAAAAGTTAACTTTTCTACAACATAATTTAAGACTCTTTGAAATGCTAATAAACATATATACGCCTACAAGGACTTGTAAACAGAAGCAATAATACATGTTTGCTCAGTGTCAGGCRTAATAGGATTCAACAGGGGCTTTAAGCTGATGGTCATCATTACTACAGTGACACAGAATCGTATCGAAGAAWTGCCATGCTAGAGTGTTAAGAAAAACAGTTTAGTTTTACAAAGCCTTAAAGCCTTAGTCTATCTCCACATGGTGACCAGTGACAGTCACAAAATGTTGCTGTTGAAATAGGTATCAGATTAAATCATGCCTCTGAGTTGCAAACTGACCGTAAGGATGACATGCAGTAACAAGCTTGAGGAAATTTCATTGCAGAGAGGCATCAGGAAGGATCAGGCTTTTTCAATCTTTCATTTGCTTAACAGGTTCCCAAATGTTGGTAGCTGTCCCTTCAACCAAGGATAACTAAAAGAAGTTACATACTATTTTCATGCAGTTGAAACCTTTACCTTTTGCATAAATTCTGCCTGACTGACAATATTCAATATCACATATAATGACACAGCAAATCATCTGAAACATAGTAGATAATTATTGATTTTGATCTCATCAGTCATGACATCATTATTTAGAAAATGCTGTATACAAACAACTGTATACTTCCATCAGCATGAATCACACTAAGATAAAATGGTTTAGTAGAGTGAAAAAYGTAGATGAATTCCTAAAGATGTTTCTCCATTATCAACGACCAACAAGGTTACCTTAGGAAATACACTGTCATTAAAAATATTTATAAAATCTGAAGCCTTTTTTTTTAAAATATGAAGTGATTAATACATCCAAACAAAAGTAGCTCATTCAGATCTGCTTTGCCAGACAGAACATTACTTCTTAAAATTAGAAACGTTTGAAAAAACAAAGGGGAAAAAAAATGTAAAAGCACATCACAAAGACGGTCAAAACCAGTAACAGCAGCACTAAAGGTCAGGCTCTGCTATCCATTACCCCTGCATATATCAAAGCAATTGCACCATTATTCAATAGAAACATGCTCAATTTGCACTCCCAGTTCTGCTGGTACAATGTGGCACTCTATCGTAGTRCAACAACAACTTGGGAATCTTTCCCCGTTACTTGCACGCTTTACCAGTATTAATACAGAAGATATGGAAGTGGGATGTTAGTTACTTGCAAAGCTTTCCTCACATCTTGCCAAATCAGTGCTTACTGTCATACTCTAAAGCAGGAAGATGGAAAGGGGAAGACAACTAAGTTCCTCCTCCTTCCATGTGTTACGCGAAGGCAGAGCAGGGTGGGGGGAAATCTCCTGCTTGCCAGTCACACTTCATTTTTCAGTGTCTCTCACACTACCTCTGTTGCTTTGCATACAAATTTGAGCTGAAGATCATCAGCTGAAGATTTCTAAACAGCACAAGGCAACAGGCAATCCGCGTACAMAGATCATTCCATATCTTCCTTCTACACTGTATTTTAGATCTTACAACACAGAATAGCTCTTTCTTATTCTGATAGCAAGACTATTTGACAGGTTGGCAAACAAAGTATTCCAGTTCTGTTCCAAAGACAGGCTATAATAATTTGATCAATTTTACATTTCTCAAGTAAAATCACATGACCGAGACAGATTATCAAGATAGAGTTTGAGCAGTCAGTGGAGAGTGTGACATAAAGCAGGTGAAGACAACTTCCATGTTCCATGACCACAGTTTTATATTTTTGGGGACTCCAAGCACTTCACTATTTTAAAGTCACACAATCATCCATCCCATAAACCTAAATATTCTTCACTTTGCCAGCTACAGTTTTATACCTCCAGTAGTCTCACCTACAGGAGATAAGTAAATCATAGCAAAGCCTTCTGCAACTGACTGCCGACGGAACTGTATACCATAAATCAACCTTACTGTTCAGGCAGTTGGATCTGAATCCAATTCACRGTTTGATCTCATTTCTCAGATCAAATTTACGCTTACTTAAATGAACTGGACAGAATTTCTGGTATGCCATACCCATTGGTGAAAAGGTATACAAGAAAGTGCTGACACTTACATGTGATTCCTAGTACTCCTTACACATGTTGTGGAATTCAAAAAAAGAAAAAAAAAAACACATTCTCCAATAACAGTATGTAACATACATTTATCAGCAGTCTGAGGAAAGGGAAATGCTACCTCTCAGAAATGCTGCGTACTGTGTTGCATTCCAAAACACCTACAGATAATTTAGTGATATACTTCCACTTTAATAAAGTATWTGCAGCATAGTCAAGTGGACAAAATAAAGAAAAATCCTTTTAATGTTCATTTCATTCACATACTTGTAAAGTACCCTTATAATCCCCACTGTCATAATCATAACATATATGTTGAGATAAGGCATAAGATTAGACATACCTTAAGACGACAAACTGATAYACGTGCACATGCCCCAGGAGCTGTGGCCTTGATTCTGATGAACAAACGCCTTACTCAGATGGCTCATTGAACCCAGCTACACGATTTAAGTCAGCACACCATTTCATACGTATATTTCCTAAATAACATCCTACTGAAGCTATACGAGGACATCTTCTGTTTTGACAAACAATTTGTATTTAAACTAGCTCATCAAAAACCAACATTTGTGGTATTCAGAAAATAAAGACAGTAAGAAAGCAGCTTCTCCCAAAGTTATAATTTCAGAGCAGCAAAGCGCTAGTGAATATCAGACAGGCAGGAGCAGCAARCAAGTTATGCTATTATTTACCAGACTACCACATGTACTGCTGAATGTGAACAGAAAGAATTAAAATATTCATTCTGACCTTGTAGGGTCCAAGTCTTTCTCTCTCCAAAGTTACTGCATACCAAAGTATTAGCTGTTCTTCACTTAGTCAAGATCAAATGTTTCTCAAGGCATGTTCAGAAACTTCTAACAATCTTATTCCACACAAAAGGAAACTGCTTATTTGTATATTATCCAAGGAAGGCTGAGTAATTCACTGTGGTAGGAAAAACTTCTAAAAATAAGTCACCTAGCAGCAGATTCACTCCCTTCCTGTCTGGGTTGCAATCAGCTTGCAACTGCATGAAAGGACAAAGCCTAGGGATGAACTTCTGAGAACTTCTGCAGTGATAACACTGCTCAAATACATTCACTTCACTCCTACACTGCTTAAAAGAATCCAACTATTGGGGGTGGAGCAAGCCAGTGACCAAACAGGATATGCATGACCAGAGCTCCTGGTGTTTAGTCTCTGCTTTTATGTTTATTTTTGTATACATTTTCTTCTGTTCTTTGAAACAGTTCTTCAAGCAGGCTAGCTAGCACTGCATTAACTTAGTGAGGCTAAAGGAAAGCAAGTTTTTGCGAGTACAAAGAGTATCTTTTTCTACATGTTCATAAAGTACCAGGGAAGTCTACAGTGTTAAAATAGCAACGAATAACTTTTTCCCCCAGTTGTTAGTGCTCCACAGAGATGAAAGCTAGGGACAACCAGGGCACAAGGCACAACACCAGTGATTCTCACAGCCTCCTACAGCTTCTTCGTCAGGGAACAGTATTCAGCCCCTACACATACACGCACTACAGCAGCTGGTGAGAGAAGACAAGCCTCCAAGGATGAGCAAGCTCAGAGGTTGAACAGATGTTCCTGAACAAGGTGCTACTTAAACAGGCAGAGTCATTAAAGACTATTTTAACTAGTAATTGCTGTTATCAAGACAATATCATTTGTTTTGACCAACATTCCCTGACTTAAAAATGGAGGTCACAGAAAATCTTTCTATATTTAAAGGGCAAACTGAATACACAGTTCAACAACATATATTCCAGAAGGCAGCTTATCATGTTTTTGAGAAATACCCTGATTTTTTTCCTGAAAARGAGTATTTAAGATGGTATAAAATTGACTAAAGAGTTAGAAAAAAGAAAAAAGTCTGAGCAGAAACAGCAATCTAATTCTTTTCAGGTAGAGACCCAAGTGTAATGGTACTCAAAGTACAAAATAAATGTACTTTGCTGTATATTCTGTACTAAATGTGTCAGTAAGTCTCATCTGCTCTGGTATGTGAAACATAATATCAATAMAATTGCTCCTTATAACAATACAGCTAATACAGAAGAACTTAACTGTTCAGTCTAAACAAAATGCAACGATATCTGCAAATACATAATGTGAAGTTAAAGATGCTACAATTCTTTCAAAACTATCAAAAAATAAACTAGATAAGTATATCTCACTCTCTCTCAAAGTCTAGCTTTAGAATTTGTCCTACAAGTTTTAAGCACTATAAATGGAGATTTAGTTGTTTTTCAAAGTACTGCATATAGCTGTGATAAAAAAAAGATTTGTTGCAAACATAGACTTCAACAGTAGATTTCAATATTAACAGATTTTTACTATAAAGGAAGTTAAAGTCTTTTTAGTTCTATTATTCACATGAGATGCACAATACTTTCAAGTCAATACTGAAGCTCTTTATATGATTCATTTTCCAAAAATATGTTCATAACTTGAAAAACTAAAAAAAAAAGTCTGCAGGATCAGAATTTCCATGCTTTCATTTGCTTCTATTGTCACTGAATGTCAAAAATCTGAAATCAGCTAAAAGTTTGTGCCTTCTCTCAATTAGAAGTAAATTTTATGGAACAAAAAAGTATACTTAAAAGTAATCATATATAAAATGCACTTTCCTGCACTGTTATTAATCATAAAAATCCTACTTGTATAAAAGCAGTAACCATTTTAAGATTCCCAACCCTACAGTTACATTTATGTTGTCCTTAAACTAGAGCAGTACCTTACTTTGGAGTTATTCAACATTTTCCTTATGGAGAAGCTACTATTTTTACAAAATTAAATTTCCATTACCTAGAGAGTTGAAATTTGTATACACTAGATTTGATAKTAGTTTCCACTGTATCTTGGTGTATCTCAGTATCTGGCTTGTTACAACACCAACATTGTTGCCTTCTCCAGTTTTTCCCCATAGTACCACTGACAAATCTCTAGTCCAAACTCTGTACAAGCTTTCATCAAAAATAAATTAAAACAATATCTGAATGGTACTGATCCCCGTATGGGCCACTCTGAGGGTTGGACTAGGTGATTTCCAGAGGTCCCTTCCACCCTTACGGATTCTATGATTTGCTGTATCAACAGGCACTTGCCTGTAAGGTCTTTGGATAAGTAAGGATAGAAGAATCAAGATAAGGCAGACTGAACACAGCTTCCATAACATAGCAAAAGCTCTCCTTCAAGGTATTTTCTTACAAGATAATAAAAATATACTATTGCTATTACTAATGTATTTGTTGAGAATTGTCATAAATAAGTTTCCACCTCTGAACACTTTGTTTATCATACCTTAGCCACAAATTATGGTGGCTTTAGGATAAGAAGATTGCAAGGAGACAAATACTGGCTTCAAAAAAAATTAACATCTCATTCTAGCTATGACAACCCAGCAAAAGTATTTTTAATATTTTGGGATAAATTTTGCATTTTTACTAAAAGCACAAGGATTGCCTCCCTGAAAGAAATCACTAAAAATTTCATGAGAAAAGCTGATTGTGAAACTGCACAAAAAGCAAATAGGTACCACAAAGCTCAACTCTGGTCTGTGACTGACACCCGCAGCATCTCCAATATGCTCTACTATATAATTTCATTAAGTTTGAAGTACACAAGATGTGTACTGAAGCTCTCTATGACAGCTCCCAATACTTAATAGCATAACCTTTCTTAATAGCATCTTTCAAAAAAAAATCAAAAAAAAACAATATTGTCATAAGCAGCATTATATTAACCATTAGAAAGGGCTTCAACACTGTTTTGGAACAACTTTAACTATATCTTATAGAAAGGAATTTACATCCCCTCTCCCTTGATACTCCTGACAGGATATCAGTAGCCTCTGAATGTTTAGCAGGGAAGTTATACACATAAGAGATGACCCTGCCAATTAAAAGTGTATTTAAAGTGTAAAGACTTTTACTTGAGAAATCTACAACTGGRTTTACACCACGAGCTTGTAAATCATTGTCTACTTTACAAATTTCTGACCCCAGCAAATGTAGCATATGCTAAAACAGACCAGAGCGCTGGCATATTTAATCTTCAAGTGTCAGGAAGGAAAACTACAATGTAGCCTCTACAGGGGAAAATAAGTATCAACTGTGGAAAAATACTGCATTGTGAATTGCTTCACATTTGCTAGAAGACTTTATTAGTACTTTATATGCTACAGACATCAAAATCTGGCATAAATTATAGCTATTAAGAATAAAATATGATACTATCAGAGTATTGAGTGGCAGGCATGTTTCATTAAYAAGTCAGTCTTTCATTCTCGGTCATCTTGCAAGATTAATTACGCTCAGGGTAACATATTTGCAGACACGTGGTATTAGTGGCCTTCTCCCAGTCAATATAGCAAGTTGCAGGTTTGATTTTCTTTCCTGAAAACCTTGCCTTACTAGTGCTTTGGGACAATTATTTGGGGCATAATTTTGCTTTTCTTAGAAAATAGAAAACAAAAATAAAACTTCAGTTCAGCTTCTTTGCTAAGCACAGAGATGTAAGTGCTACAACCACTTAAGTATTTTTTTTTAAATGTAGTTGGTGTCACCAGATCTTCAACTTTAGAATTGTCAGGTGGTAGGACAATTCCCTACAACGACATCTAAATTTGTACAGTCTCCATTTAAAACAAGCTGGCAGTACAAGTTGACAATGGTGCAGACCAAGCCAGCATAATGTCTTCCAATTCCCAGAAAACTTTAAATCAGGTGAGACACTTCAAAAAATGCAAACTGATTAAAGTCCAAAAACATATCACAGTAAGATGTCAATGAAACCTTTCCAGCAAGGATGCTGAAGTACACACACGATAGAATCAAAAATCTCAGCAGTGTGTTCTTCACAAAGAAAAGTTTCATGTGAAAAGCTTCATCTTCCAATTCTAAAACTTTTACAGCTAATGATGAGGTAGGAGTAAAGGACAGTAATTTAAAAGACCAGAGTGTAATAAGAATAGACTTTTCTTGTAAATGCAGGCAACAAAAGCAAGTTTGAGKCTGACAAAGCGATGTCTGCAGTACACAAATTCCATCAGAAAAAGACTTAATTTAATTGTAGTAAGTGAGCAAGTAAGCAGTGTTAAATTAAAGTTAAAATGATTTTTTTAAAACAAACACAGAGAGGTCTGCTGTCTTTTTTTTTTTTTTTTTAACTGTAGAATATGTGTATGATGTGAAATTGCATTAAGTTGGAAGAGGTGAAAAACAGAAATGCCTGCAAAAAAGAAATACAGGAGTRTGAATCATAGAAAGAAATCTCAATTTACCTCCCAAAGTGCTTTAAAGTCCTTCTGCTCAATTCGAAGGAGCTCACTATATTCTCTAGTAACGATGGTAGCATGGCGAGGAGTGTTATCCAGAATGGAYTCTCCAAAAGCAGTTCCTATTCCCAAAGTGCATATTGTCACAGCATCCTTTGAATTAAAAAAAAGTCATGTGTTAATTATTGCAAGGGGTTGGGGATTTGTCACATTTGTTCACAGTACTGCCTTAATTTTCTTCAGCAATTTTCTAAATAAAAAAAAAAAACACCCAAAATGATGTAATCATCTTGATGAGATTCTTTAGAAATCTCACAAGTCATCAGCATCAGAAACGCAATTTTGGAATACAAATTTCTGCCCTAGCCAGACTAGCCTCACAAGAAAGGAAATTTGACTGTTATGTTCCCTCAAACATACTTTTCATTTACAGTATCTTCTTGTATAACGTATTGTGTATYGTACAAGGTCTGAACACAATGCACTCAAATTTTAATTGTGACCTTTCCATTCAAAGTGCCAGTAAATCTGTCAACTGTTAACAGATGCTTGCCCATTAAGTACTAGATTAAAAAAAAAATCAAAATAAAAATAATATTCACATAAGTCAGACATTTTAGGAAAACTAAAGTCCAGAACAACCTGGAAGAGATTCAGAACAATCAGAAAGGTCCCAAACACGCAGTAATCTCCACTCCAAAAGAGTCTACGTAAGCACATATCATTCAAGGTGGCAGAAAAATGTYCAATTCAAACCCCCTTGACAAACAGCTCTCCTGGGATAGTTTCAAAATAAATTATAAGCTACTGCAGACAAAAAAAAATTGAATACTAGTAATTAAGTAACTTGCTGAAGCAAGATTTTTAAATACATGCCCTATTTTAGGCTTACAAGTTGCTCTGTCCCTGAGTACAGGCTTGTAGCTGAACATATATTTAGTCTCTTTCTAAATTGAGCCTTAACTGATGGTCTTTGGAGTAATTAAAAAAATAAAAATAGCAACAGTAGAAGAGATTTAAATAGATACAARCTGCAAATTACTAAGAAAAATTATAGATAGGCAGACACAAATGTACATGCACATACAAAAACACCTGCTAATTTTAATTAATACTACATTAAAAATGTAGTTGAGTTTAATTCCAAAATCTAAGACTCATGAAATGCCACAAAAATAGTTGCAGAAAAATTTGTCATCCCATCCCATCCATCCCTCGCTCATTGCTGATAAACAAGGAAAGATGCATGAGCATATTACAGCATCATTCTCTGTGCTTAAAATTGCATTGTTTTCCTTTCATGCATCTAATAAGTGGTAATAGGCAAATGTTATCAAGACCAAGTTATAAGCTTTATAATTGCATTACAAAGACAAATGTCCATTCAGTTCCCTGAATCAGAGCAAATTGCTTTGGCATGGATACTACCATATAAAATTATCTGTTCAGGAAAATAAAATCAATTACTCCTTGGAAGCGATCTATGAAGAACTTACTGATTGTAAGAAATAAATTAAGGAACACACATATGAACATGCACTATTTGAAAGAAAGAAAATTTGAGAATGAGCACTGCAAAAATGGATGTCTCTACAAAGAGCCTATATACAGCCTATATTACACTAAGGTTTTGCCTAAACAAGCTTAGCTTTCACAGCTGAAATACTATATGCATGCTGCCACATTCGTAACTGCACTCAAAGGAGCTACAAAGGAAATATGCCTATTGCCCATTCTAATTTTGATCACCARACCTCCAGTACTTTATTCACAACTTTTTGATACTTTCAGATAGGAGACCTCTGTTTGGGGCTGAACAAACAAATTCACAGCCTAGTATAAAAAGAAACATTTCCATTAGGTGTCTCATAAGTTATATCTTTAAACTTTTTTCTCATTTCCTTCCCCCTCAAAAGAAACTTTACCTTTTTATCTTTTTACAACCTCCAAAAATATATTTTTAAAAACAGAATAGAGAAGAGAAAGGGAAAGGTGTTAGTTAAGGAATCACTTTCTAAGAAAGCTTTTGACGAGGCAGCTGTTCAACCTCAGAAATAAATTAACATTGTGAGATGTCAGGGCACAGAGCTGGAATCATCACCTGTTCATTAAAGAAAAGTCCAGGCTTCTATTGAGTGAAAGTTCTTCCAGTTTTTTCCCCCCAACCATCATTTCTCTACAAAAAGATGTAGTTTCTCTCCGCCAGCCAGGGGGCAAGCCCATCTGGCTTCTTCAAGACTTCAGAGCCCCATTTTTTCCTCTGTCCCCTGTTTATCTCTCTCCAATCTCCCAGGGAATCAGGTGTGTGTTTCCTATTATGCCTGTTAACCTTACGCTCAAGAATCTCCTGCTGTTCAGTGTAGACTTCAGGAGCATTGCTGGCAGCTAGAAACTCAGTTTGCTGTTCCCCTCTGCAATCCCAGAAGCAGCAGGGGGTTCCAGCTGCTGGTAACCAGCTAGAATTCACACAGCTATTTATAAAGCAGCATTAAAGACTTTTTTAAAAGAAAGAAAGAAAAAAAAAAAGATTGTTTCCATTGCTATCTGTCCTCTGAACACACTATTAAATGGTAGTGTGTTCAAATCATAGGCTGTTTCTGTATTCAGTTTCACTGACTCACTGGCAGGTGAGAGAGACATGCAGTGAAAGAGCTGCTAAAACCCCCCATCAATCTACAACATTATTGAATTTGTAAGAGCATTCTAGGGAATGGATGAGAATCAAATTTAAGGCTCTGCCCTATTCCCTCCCCCACCATCACAAGACACGTCACTGAATGCTCCTCCCTGATGTGTGACACTATTTTCCAATTCTGTATACAGAATTTCCATACTGCGTGTAAATAATAGAGCACAAAGACATCAGTTACTTAACTGCAGAAGAAGAAAAAAAAGAAAAGGGGGGGAGGTATTTCTCCCCTGTTGTCCAAATTCTGTCAGCCTTGTTGACATGAGGAATATATCCCCCTATGAGAAATCCCACTGAACRAAAACAAGGAAAAAATGCGAAAAGGAGGAAGGGGGAAGAACCTGGTGTCCCTGAGAGAAACACAGGAAACAGCAAAAAGGGACTAGTGTTGGGAAGAAAGGAACTGGACATTTCTTTAAAATGTATATTTATTCAATACTTTGAATTTATAYGGGAATTAATGTGTTTAACTTTACCATTTCAGCAGCCTTTGTACCTTTATTTCACCTCCCCCCACAGAACTCCCTACCATCTCTGTGTTTAACTGGAGACGTGCAAAAGCCGCATTTTCACAAGTTGGTGTCACACCGCTCATTATCACTTGGACACAACTGAGTTCAYCCTCAACCAAAATTTCCTTTTATAACAAAGAAAAAGATATAGGTGAAAGCAAGTCATCTGCAGTGAAATGATTTTCCTGTCCCATTACCTCCACCCAAGCATGTTTCAGCCACTCAGAAACGAAATCCTTATCAAACTCCTGTAAGAGGTAACCTGGCAATGGCTTTGCACACTGGCCCTGCAGTTTGACAACAAACATTAGGCCACCCTCTTTACGCAAGACAAGGTGATTTGTATAAAGGAGGAGTTCTGCTTCTAGAAATACTGTGAACAACTATTTCCTAATTAAAATATTCACAGATCAGATTAACTGCAGTGTAATTATATGTTAATTACTTCCATACCTTCCTATCCAACCCTATAAGAGGCAAGTGCAGTATTTTGGATTTTTTTTTTCTCAGGTTATTTGGCAAACTGAAGTGAAAGGATTTTTCTACATCTGAATAAGCTAACTTCAAMATCAAAATTGAAACCACCATGATACTGTGGAGCTCAACAGGTACTAACACATCCTGCTTCTCAGCTAAGCATATGCTGATCTCTGTTGCAGTGGGTAGATCGGTTCTCATGCTCAAACAAGCTCATCTAAAGCTAGCTTGGGTATATTTACACTACACTACAGAGCACAGTACAAACCTATACTTTGGTTTCACACAGGTTATCCCTGAAATACACGTTGGCAGTGGTTCAGTGGCATACAGAAAGCAGTATTGCARTAGCTATCCTCTTTAAAACCCTTCCCTGTTCCACTTCATTTTATCACATACCTCCTTTGTCCTCAATTTGAGAGAGCTATGAAATTCTTCTGTCTTACACAGGCATCTGAATCTCTTCACAGCCATTCTTCTCACCAAGACCACTAACTTGTTTGGCTTCTGAGCTACAGCCCTCTGCATGTCCCCACAACTGACAATGCGGTACCACCGAGCACTCCCATCTCCTCCTTTAAAACTTTCCTGAAAAGGGCTGATTCTTTCTAAAATCAGTGCTCTGTTTTCAACTTAGTTTGTTTCTAAAAATCTTAAAAAAAAAAAAAAAAATCCACACCACAGGCAGCATAAACTAACAACAGTTCCCAACCCACACCGTAATTCAGTTGCCTAACTTTAGCAAAACTTCAGAATAAATCACTACTTGTCCCTCTTCTTTCTTATCCTCATTGTTTCAGACAGGTACATGAATCTTCATCATTTGAGGTAAAAGGCACTGAATCTAATACAGTCAAACAGAGCTGCAGAATCCGGTAAAATTACATCTTACGTTGTTTGAACCTACAACTTCTTTGGGTCACTAAAAAACATACATAGCAGTGATTGTATGTCACCTGGGAGCTTTTGCCATTATGAATTTGCCCCCAGCTTCATACTGTGGAGTTATAAAGAGTCACCCTTCAAAATCTGTTCATTTTCAAATTAGCGTTCAAAAACTTAACATAGACAACACAATTGACAATATTTTAAAGCCATTACCAAACTTCTGGTATCTTTAAAAGGAACTTCTACTACTATATACATCAGTTATAACAACGAGTAAATAACAGTGCCACATAAGAAGCAAATTTGGAATCTGTTTATAACTAAGGGCAAGGACACTCTTCTGGTTTATACGAAACAGGTTGCAGTTCCTGTTTATTTTCAAAGGTACTTACTAAGTCTTTGTGCAACTTTTAAATACAATATTTATCAGGGCATCCATTACAAGCAAGTTGAGGCAAGACCAAAACACTTCATTAAACTTACCTCTGCAGTTTCTAGTGTGACATTTTTACCATAACCAGTAAGCTGCCTTCCATCTTGCTCTTCTTGCTTGCTGAACAGCCAGACAATTCCTAGGTAATTTGCACAGAGAGCACAGCAGCCACCACTCAGGATGTACTGGATAGCTAATCTTGTCACAGCTCCACGCTGCAATTGTATCATCCCATTTCAATACCAAATTAAATTACGGCCATGATCAGGAGCAGCCAGCGTATTTCACTGCCTCAGTGGAACAGAACTAACAATAGAGAAACCTGCTCTGGTCAAACTCTTTAAAGCAGCTGTACTAAATAGCTCCATTTCAAACTAGCCATTTTAGTATTAAAAATTGCAAGCACTMAGATTGTTATGTATTCTAACACTGCCCTCTTGTGACATAACATAGCTTTGCTGACTTTAGCTATGAGAACCTAAATATGAGGTCCTCTTTAAGGGAACATTTAAATCAGTACATGGAATACCTCCTATTATTATAATAGCAAATAATAACTGATCTTAACATTCTTATTTATCCAAATCCTCAGCCTGGTCCTGATTGACATTACTAACACTTCCTATGAGAAATCACAGATCACATGTCTACATGAGGAAGCTAAAGCGCAGCAAGCATGTGCATGAGCTAATTATGCACTAGCTGCACTAAAGTCTAGAACCATTAGCACATTTACATCAGATTTCTAGACTACATGCCTCTGCAGGGATAAAGGTTATTGAGGCACTCTTAGTAAGCATTAAATGAAAGCTAGCTTACTCCACTTTCCATTGGAGAGTTACCAAACTCTAAGGATGACTGCATAAAGAATTAACATATAGTAACAGCTACACAATATATTTATTCCCAGGCTCACTGAAATTTATCTTTCTAGGCAGGCAGATAACACCTAGTAAACAAAGGATTTATACTAATTTTTTAATCAAGATAGTTGATTTACCATATTGATATCAACACTGTACTCGTCATCATATGATCATTTAAGTTGGAAGAAACCTCAGGAGGTCATTTAGTCCAACYTCCTACTTATCTTAAGACTATTAGCTGTTTCTAAACAGGTTTCAGTCAATAAGAATCTAAACACAATAGCTAGCTTCTCTCTTCCTAAAGATATGGTACAGTTCTGAAATTTTTCACAAGACCAAACATACAAACTTGTAAACTTCATCTGTCATGTTTAGAGCAGAAAACCAAAGTAAGACTGGTCCAGTAAGTTGAAGATGATACAAAGGAAATTTAGTAGCAAGCAACTAAGGCAGATGGAAAGCAGATGATGCAGCAAGAGATACATTAGAATTAAAACAGAAAGCGGAGGCTAGCCTGGAACAAAGTTTCAGGAGCAAGGCCAAACACGGAAGAATGCCTGACTTCTGAGACTCCATTAGAGACCTTGTTTCTGGGTGAAAGTACTGCTAAATGGAAGGGATCACTGTATCTCAAGAACAGGGCAAAAACAGAGCTTGCATTTTTGGGGCTCAGGAAGACTATATTTCCTTATATCTGGGAAACAGCAAAAAAGGAAAAAGCTTCTGAGTCTCAAGGATTTCTGGAGCATGGACAGCTTTCAGGACCTGGTTAACCCTGAGGCACCAGAGCTGAGGAGCTTGGAAGAATCATCTGCTATAACAGTGAAAGGGCTAGGGCAGAATTTGTGGCTTCAGACTGTGCCACTGTGTGCTTTGTTCTACACATAAGACAAGAGAACTCCTGGAGGATCTCAGTTACCTCTCTGGTTGTAAGCCAGCATGATAAATAGGTGTAACAAATGAACAGCTGGCATTGAAATCCAGCTAACAGCCTCCAGCTCTTATGAAAGGCCGTGACCAGCCTAAAGAAATAATGATGAAAATAAAACAGATTTGAATTTTATTAAGATTCTATTACAAAGATTAGGATGATTTCGTATGGAGAACTATTCATTTCTATCATAACAGGAAAGCAAGATGTCTGAACCAGTCCAAAACAAAGTGCCTCTTGGCAGTTCTGTACCTCCACTTGGAATAAGGTGTTCTCTTGAGACAAGGTAACTCAGAACCCAACCCATCTACAGAGCAGAGATGTCTTATTTCTTCATTAAGAAACCATCCATAAGACTACTAGCAGCTCCTGAATCAATCAGAGCAACATTGCTTACTGCTCATGAATGACAGATGAGATATGATTTCTTATACTGACACATGTTTGGAGTTAGCTGGTCTCTAGTAGGCATGGAGCAGAAGACATATCCTGCTAGTAGGGTTGATTCTTGRCTCTGCTTTAGCTTCCAAAAACTGTCTGAAATTGCCTGTTTCATAGTTTCATAAACTGCATGTTTCATGAGCATGCAAAGAGGCAAACTGCCTTCTTTAGCACAAGCAGTTAATGCCAACAACCCTACTTCTTTTAAGGTCACAATATTGTATCTATTTGCAAGGTTGTACATTAAAGGAACAAGAATGATATTGGTGCCGTTAGCAGATGAATTCCCCTCAGATATTTGGAACTTTTTCAAGCAAGCATTCACACAAGTGCAGAGAGAAATATATTCATTAAATACTGAGCATACTGCAACTATGTAGGAGTCCTTCCCCTTATTACTCAGACTGTCAAAAACGCCAGCACTGGGGACGCTATTCAGTTATATAACTGGCCAAAAATATCAGGCCACTTACTGCATCCATCCCATCTCCAACCCATAAGCATAGCATTCGCAAACTGCACTTTTCTGGGATCCTCCAAGTCCTCTCCCAAACGCCCTTCAATGTTTTGCAGGTAAGAACTTCACAGCATGGAAGACATCCAGGCTGGAAGTTAATCATTAGCCTTACTTTAGTGCTATTCACGGCACAATAAACTAAAAGCAGAGCAATTAACCATTACCATGGCTTGGCAAAGAAAGCTTTGGCTCCTGGAAGCTCTCAGTGGAAAACATGCTCCAGAGCAGGTTACAAGCATTACGTCTGGAGCACTGGTCATGTATTCTTAGCTGGAGCACAATGCTGAAAATCGACTGTCGGGGCTGCCTGCCTGTGAGGCTACACTGTTATTTTCTCCATCACCTCAGCTTGCAGTGAATACAGAAGTATTGCACTCACTAGAGTGTTAGCAAGTATTTCAAGCTTAAGAAGGATGATCATCATGCCAACAAGAAAGCTCAGGCAAGTCTGGAATAGAGCACCCAGGACCTAAAGGAAGAACAAGGAGCAAGAAACCAAGAACAAGTATGGTACAAACACCAAAATGGAGCAAAAAATAGAAAATACTCGGCTCAAATACTGTTTACGAGGTCCCACCCACTAAGCTTCTCCAGCACTGCTACAGTCAAGGCAGGAACTGCTGTCCTTCCAACAGTGAAGTTGTGTCTTAGGCAGTGTAAGAATTCAGTTTGTTGCTCCTATAAGAGGGAAAGGTGAGGTTTAAAAATTATTGCAGAATGGACTGTGGAAATTAGCAGAGCTACCTGCTTCTTGGTAGGTAAATGCAACAAACTCAAATTAGCAGGAAAATATATAAAAAATTTACATGAGATTAAGAAATCTCAACTGTTATATCCTTCATATAATGGAATAGATCAGCATTGCAAACAGATTGTTCAGTTAACCTCCTCATCCTGAAATCTTACATGGATGTATTTCTTTCTGATTCAGCAAAGAGGATTGTCCTTAGTAATGGTGTAGTGCCATCTTTTGGCAAATACCAGAAAAGATATCTGATTTCTTTAAACTTACACAGAAAAAGGTCTCATAAGAGCACTGTTCTGAATTGTGAACGCACCACTGACAGCCAGACCATTCTGAGAATTGCTCAGATTAGGCTGATTATACTCTCTACATAGTATAGTGAAGAGATTGCTAAAAATAATGATAGAAACTTGAAAGAAGTTCCTTTTATATCCCATCATTTTATTGTTAAAAGTAGAAAGACCCAGTGCTCACAAGCTGCACTGACGAGCATTCTGACCCTGTTTCACTGGAGATTCTGTGCAAAAAATCCAGTTTCTGCCAATCTGCTATGAGCAAGAAACCTTCCCTGTTCAGCTGAACGTTGGGCAAAGAATTAAGACTTACCACTGTACATATGTACACGTGCATGCTATATTCAAAGCAGGAGGGAAAAAGAATAGTAATATACTTCAAGTTCTGGGTAGCTATACCAGTAACGTGAAAGCGCAATGAGTCAGATGTCAGAGGTACAATCCCATGCAGAGCCACACGACAATCCCAGATCTCAAATGTGGGACTGGGTACAGGGCAAGGTGCAAAGGACTACCTTCCAAGAGACACAGCTGTGCTGCTCACACAGCAGGGAGTATGTGACTCGTCAGCACTACACAAAGGGAATATGGGTTGGAGAGTAAAGTGAAGGAAGGGAGGGGTCTAAAGCCTTCTTGCTACACTGGAAAATCCTCATCTGCTTCAGGTTTCTAATACATTTGCAAACAAAATCAACACAAGCAAATTCTTGCGCCACAGCATCTTGTAGCTCTCATGAAGCAGACCTGTGTAGCTTGAGAAAGCTAGTCTTTGCTTGCAGAAGAGTTTCCCAAGGTTTCTGAGCCCCTGCTGAACTCTGAAGTCTCTGAGAGCTACCAGTTAGGTGCCAGTGCCTGGCCAAGAGCTCAGTGAACACCTGAGAGAAGCTATCTTGCCACTGGGAGAAGCAATGATTCCTATGCCAGCCTGACCCATGGTGCTTGCAAAAGCAAAGTAAGCCACCACCGAGTACCTGAAAGCGTTCTTAGTACAGCTGTTTTCTCAAAAAAAACTAYTGATATTACTTCATTCAAAGCTAAAAAGCACTTATGTGGCATATCAGGCTACTCAGGGGAAGTACACATGTGCACATCCTTATTCTGCAGCTACACAGATCAAACCTCCTCCAACCAAAACAGGGCTAAACCCTGTGTGTAACTTTTCACAGTATATTACAGAATAGAATTAATTCAATTGTTTAATTTTTCTCCAGCAGAAAAAAATCTCATTTGTTTTTTTTTCATTCTTCCTGAACTCTAAATTTTGTAATTTCAGGAGTGCCAAGATACTGAGAAATAACTTGCAAATTTGGTGACTTTTCCTTGTTCTCCTATCTACAACAAACAGATACTACCTCTAGTTTTCTGGTCTAACATGGCAGCAGTTCATCATTTTGAACTGAAGACCGCMGTGTGCTGTTATCAGACTGCACTGTTGGTGGTTTTGGTTTAAACTTTTACAACAGGAAATAAATTAAAATATTTCTAGAAAATCAATTAAAAATCTCACAGGTCTGCATATAGAACTATGAGAAAAGACTATGTTAAGTCTATTCCACATTCAGATGTAGACTCCTTTTCACAGTATTTTTCTTGAAATCAGTGGCATGATTTGACTATATAGACAAARGACAAGCAAGACTGAAGGAAACTCAGAGAAATATGCTGGTGATAAAATACCTGTACAATATATGCCATTGTTATTTTAAGCTATAACCCTTCTTTGTACTACAAAATGGATTGTTTTTTTTAAAAAATAAATGTTGTATTTTACCTGGTGGTTGCTTGTATCAGAAACCTTAACATCCAGTGATCCTGTCAGAACAGCGTACCAGTTCGTCCCAATATCACCCTGACGAAATACTAGAAAGACGAAATATTGTAAATAAAAGTTTACTCTTAAGTTTATCAACCTTAGCAAACATTTTCCATCAGATTATTGTATTTCTGATGGCACTACAGAATTTGCCACATCAGATTATTTACTTGTTTGATAATACATCCAATGCACTGCAATGTAACCATTTTAGTATATTGATCCAGAGACCACCAGACTGCTGGTGGTGTGTGAAAGCACACAGCATTGCTTCACCCATCTCTCCAGCTTGCTTCCTTTCTCACTGCTTTCTTAGCCAATAAATAAATACTTTCTGAACAATGTCCTTTTGATATTCAGAATCTTCCAGTGCTGATACAGCTCCCATTGACTCCAGTAAGAGCTCTGGTGAGAAACTGCAGGACTTTGATATTCAGACATTTCAGCTATGTGATTACCAAGCCTTAGAAGTCCTATTACTCAAGGCAAGCCCCAATCCTGGAGGCCTAAAGCATGCCATGTTTACCAGATGGGTTTCAGAGACTTTATCAAACATCACTTACATCAGGTCTCCATCAGCTAGTTCCCTTGGTCCAGCACTGGGAACTCACACATTCCCATCACAGGGCCACCACTTATTTCTATCTCAGCTCAGCTTCATGGACCCAGCACAGCTGTCCAGCTTCACCTGGCACCTGGGCTGCCAGGGCAGGCCCAGAGCTGTTGTACCCCACAACAGTACACAGCTCTACAAATCTGTCCTGTGTTATCCAGAGTTATACTGCAAATCAAATACTATTAGTGATATGCCCAGGTGACCGATTTCACTTTTGCCCTGACATCACAAAGCACCCTTTAAAAAAGGAGAGAGACAGACAGACAGACTTTACAGAGTAAGAATGATGCTTAAGGGCAATGACTTGCTTCTAATCTTTCAGCAAAACAGTGGCAGAGTCCTAAATCCAATACTGTATGCCTTGTTGCCATAGGCTCACCACAGACCATATTTGTAGAGCAAGCAGTACTTCAATCCTGCCTTCCTCCATGACTAAGACTGTAAACATTTTTATGGCTATTCCACCAGCTTTGCTCTCTCATCAATCTCCTAGAGACAATCCCAGCTTAAACCTCAACTTAATCTACACAAAACAGATCATCATATGAAGCTCTCTTACATGTGATTCCCTTTTCCAGATTTTCATAATATCCACAGAGACATATCTGTTGAAGAAGGTTTGGATGAAATTTCTCAAAAGCTTTCACTTCTTTCAGTCGAGTGAATATTATATCTACATCTTCACTGGAACGTTCCAAAGGTCTGCAAGACAACAAAAGATAATGGTTTTCAAGGGTTATATCAGAAAAACCTTGCATGCACCAAGCCCACAGATGTTRGCATAAAAGAAAAAAAACTGCCCCCCAACACACATAATGTATAAACCAATTAAAATACATTTCATAGGTACATGATGAAACAAAACATCCAGCCATCAGTTATCAATATGAACATAATTATTATCACTTTAACACATGCAGTGTTTAGAAACCCCATTTAGCATCAAAGCCATACTGCAGCAATAACTGTRCAAGTAGACATGGTGGTACAGTCTCTATCTTAAAGATCTTGGAATTATAAACATAGTTACACATTTATAAGGATACAATGCCTTACATTGAGACAGCTGAACTTACAAGAGGCCTGCAGAACTACTGCCTAAAATAGCAGTTTTCTATCTGGCTAAAAKAAAAATCTTAGATACTACCACTACTTCTTCTATCCATCTCTCTCYGATGTTTTAATGCGCAAAAACTAACCTGAGTGCTCAGTTCTTTTCTCTCACTTGCAAGCAAGAACAACATTGTTAATAAGCACATTCTCTTTCACTCTCTTACACTTTATTTCTCTTGACATTGGACAAGTTATATACGCAAGCAAGATAACGATATTAAGAATTGYTCGCTAGTAAGGGTAAAGAGTTTAACCCACTTCTAAATAGTGACAACAAACAGATGAATCCTGAAAATAACCAAAGATAGGATAAGACTTTTATACTGAGGAGTAATTAAAAAGATTGAGAGTGTTGATGCTTGCCATAAACTGAATAAAAGCAGAAAAAGTTTGATAAATGAGTAGCATAYGTAAAATTTGTGTCCTATTTTCCTTCCTTTAGGGAAAAAAAGATTCCTGGATAAAAATAAGTCAAAGCATTTGAAAATCTTAAAAAGAATTACATTAAAAAAATTCAGCAAAAAAATAAATTGTAAAATTCCTTCCAACAAGGCAGAACATAGACCAGAGGTCTACGGTCATAGGTCAGAGAGYCTAACATAGGTCAGAAAGTTACAACATATTTACAAAATTAAGCTGAATTAGTTTAGTAAAATATATTTTAAAGATAACTATCAAATATTATGAATCAGCAGGTAACCAACCACTAACTGACAGCATTAGGAAGAATCTTTCATAATAGCCTAAGCAGCTACTACTAAGCAAAGAAAGAAACAGACTGTTCTTAAGAGACTATATTGGAAATCCAGGTGCAGGAGTCAAACAAGTATCAGCAATCATTAGACCAATCATCCAATCAAAGGCTGCTAGTTAATTTAACAGAAATATTTATTTATCCAATGGATGAGTTCTTCAAAATCAACCAAAATTACACAGTTAAAAGAGAACAAAACCTAAGGTAATAAGCACTTAACATTACGTTATCCTTAACRTTGTGTTATGTCCACAGCATAAATACTGCTTCTAACAAGAAAYTTTTACTGATTCCTCATTAGAATCAAAGATTTTGGAGATCTAAGCCTTTGCCCCAAGAAAGGATCAGAAGCCCCTCTTACATCACATTTCTGACTCTCAACTTCCTTACTAAATCAAGTCCACGAGGGATGAAATCTTTATCCTCATTTGTAATCCAATTTACCCTTATTAACTACAGGTGAGAGTAATAATCTCCAGTGTTTATGGTTGCTTCTACAGCACAGTGATACCATTTTACCACTTCAAACTGCATCAACTACAACAGCTCCCTTTTGAAAACCTTCAAGTAAGATTTTCACTTTTTTATATATATATATATATATATATTTTTAACTGTGCTCTAGCTGACAGATACTAATAAGTATTAATTCTCTTGTTAAAATCCTTTTAAGAAGATTAGGAGGTGCAGCCTGCAGAGTTAAAATCCCTTTGCACAAGATCCCTGCCCAGATCACGCTAGCACTTAGAACACTATCTCCCTCCATTTGTGGACTCTCATAATTAACAACAGAACTTGACAGGTAAAGAAAAGGGAATGGTAATGATTCTCAGTATATCCCATTTTCCTAGGGAAACTCTGGGTGTGAGATTATTTCATTCATACAGCTGCCCGTACTAGACTCTGTAGAAGTCCATCAGTTCATTTGCATGGAATCTACTGCAGGATCTGAGTGCTCGTGTTTTTAAACTGATGCAGTGGGACAGAGAAAAAGCAAGCAAGATTAGCAAATTATATGCCACAGATTTTATAGATTTAATCAACATACTGTTCTCTCAGTGTTTTTCCTGAAATACAAGCACAGAAATCTCTCTTACTTCYGGGTCTGCTGAAAGGACAAGCTTAAGTATTTGGGGGGATTTAAGTCATAGAATGTGTAGGTGTTTTTTTCTGAGAGCTGCTGAAGGCTACAGAGAGGGAGTTTCCATCCGGCTCAGGACAAGGTGGGAGCAGGTGCTCGCTTCCCTCGATGCGGCAAGGAACATCCTGTGGGGTAATTACCTGCAGTGCAGCGAAAGCTCTTCCAACAAAACTGCTTTGCAGCCCCAGTGAAGTGAGTCATCGTGGAAAGAGAGGCATTCTTACTGGCGGCCGAGCCGTGCTCTTCTGAGATTTAAACATCACCACAGCAGTCAGAAACCAAAATCTCTATTTATTGGGAAATATCAATTAAAGTGCTGTGTTCCTAGGGCCTCACTGTAGCAAGCAGCTGACCTACAATGCTTGGTATGAGCAGTAGTACGAGTGTGTGAAGTGGCCATTGAAAGGGAGATATGCAGACATGCTCTATACAGAAAAAGGAATACAAACTTCTAAGTAGTATGGATAGTAGCCATCTGAAAACTGAAACGTTCATTACAATGTTCCATAATAATTCATTATTGCAAGCCAATTATTTCAGTGGCCTTTTCTCAAGACATATTGGGTTTCATATTATTATGTGTATCTAAATTTTCATAAATATTACTAGGAGGGCATATATTTTGATCTAGCACATTTGGAAACTGACCTAGAATTTGGGAGTGGCTTTCAATGAMTTATTTAACTGTTAAACTATCTTAGAAAATGTGTGTTCTCCTCCAGATGTGTTTCCCTAAAAAAAGCAGCAGCCAACTGAAATTCATCAACACTAAGTGTCCGAAGCAGAGGTGGCCCTTGGTCTTTACTAGGRCATGGAATTTTGCATCCGTAAAAACTCCAGATTGCAGTTTAAGAGTAATAGCAGTAATACTCAAATTCAGTTATTTTAGGTGTTTATAATCTCTAACAGTCCCACTGGTTTCAAAATAATAGTTTTACTTAGTGAGAGAATATAAGGAGAATAATGAAGCACCACGGTGTTAATTAATTGTTTCTCCACCTGCCTTCAAAATTCAGGTTTGATCACTTTCAACAAAATATCTTGTAATAAAATTATCAGCATTGTAGTTGTTGCCATCATCACTAAATCAGCACTAACAGATCTATTTCTGATGCCAAATCTTGTTTTCTGTCTTCTAAGTATAAGCTGCCTGGCATGAAACAACATCAGTACAGGATAATACAAACTAATTTTCTATTAAACTGCAACTACCTTATTAACTGGCTGAAAACYTGACTTTTGTTAAAGCAGGGTTAGGAATAATATTTAAGCAAATAATATAGTAAAATAYTCTTTAGAATATTAATAATTAAACATATAATTAGAAAAGTACAACTAATGGCAGATGAAGAATTATTCAAGATTTACTGTCACTATAGCCACACTGATAGGTGCACTAGCATTAATCCAGASAGGAACTCTCCTCTAACCAGGGAGACTGGCTACAAAGGTCACCCCTAGAGAGGAAAGTCTCCCTACCCTCCCTCCGCAGCCTTTGGAAAGGCTTTTGCAGAGACCAGGATCAGAGCACCTGAAGTCACTCCTCCATGATCATCGCTCCCGTTCACTACAGAGAAAGCCTACGGAGATCAGCCCCCCTGCGCTACAGGCAGCGCTGCCGACTGTCTCCTTCTGTTCTGTTCTGCGACACGGACGCTACTGTACTACTGAAGTGTTCCCCACCGGTGGTGCCACGGAGTTATAACTTCATAACTACGGACATCAGAAGTTAAAAAATCCATTTCAGTGAGGCTTCAAGTATGTGATTTAAAGAAAGCCACTGGGATCTCTACTAAAGCTTCCATCCTTTCCTAAAGGTACTGCTGCTCTTGAAAGCCCTAGCTTCATTTATGGAATATGACCATAGCTGAATCTAAAAGCGTGGATAATTCTCTTCTAAATCAGTTAAAATCCTTCAGCTTTCACCAGTTTGGGAGAGAGATCAGCTAGAGCAGAAGCACTTTAAGGCAAAGCCAACCTTCTGATAGAAAAATCTATGATGCTACTCAGTGAAGTTCCCACCTTCTCTCCAGGCTGCCCTCAACCTCACTCAGATACATTTAGTATGATTTTTAAGTAAAACAAACTGTAAAAGTGATACATCTGTCTTCACCTTGTTTGCTAAAAAAAATAGCTTTAATCCCTTTTCCCAACTTTTCAGCATCTTTCTGGGATAGGTCCCCCCTTTCCCTGATTTTCYTCAAGTCTGCAGGGTACAAGCTCAGAAGGAGATTCAGCAGCTGCTGTAGTACCCACACTTAACCAGCTGGCCTAGCCATCGCAGCTGGGTAAATGTCATGTCTTCACCATAGCAAATGCAAGGACAAAACCATGTGGGAGGAACTGCGTTGATTTAGGACCAAGACRTTCACATTTAGTATCTCTTACCCTTAAGGACAATACATACATAGATGACTTCCWCCTAAAATCTTCAGTTTAATGTGTTCTTCTCTGTATTTATTTCTTAACAGGGTACTGGGCTGATATCTGATTTCACTGCCGCCACATGAGGTAAGCTTTTCTCATATTATAAGGCAGGAATACAAACTGATCATGAAATGATAAAAGACAAAGCAGGAGTATTACATTTCTTTTCACTAACCTACAAGCCTTTCTGCTTTGTTTGACCACTTAATGTTTTATCCAAGTTCTTATTTATACTACTAATTTRCCTCTTCAGAGCACAGTAGGTCTTACTTGGCATTAATGTTTTCACATAAGACACATCATCTATCTTCTGTCTCTTTCTATTTCTTTTCAGGCTATATTTAGCAATACAACATCACAGCTACACACCAGTGACAGCATCGATACKTGTTATACATCTGTGTTCAATAAGGCTGTTCTAAAAGATATTTTACCTCTGATTTATTTGGTTGTCAAGATTTCCAGCATGTATTTCTATACAGAAAAAAAAAATGTTTCAACTTGACTATCAGGAGATTACAAAAAAAAAAAAAAGACGGAAGTATATCTTCAGAAAGCTATTGCATATTTTTAAGTGCAAACTGTTCAAGTGCAAAGTTAAAAACACATACAGAGGAGAACTGCAATTATTTTTCATTTATATAGAATTTGAACAAGTACTTCTGTTCATATGTATTATATATAGCTTCATAAAATAAACTATTTCGGTAGTGTTAAGATTAAATATTTTAATGTTTGCATGTGCCATGAAAAACAGAAATCACCAGAACCATTCCTGTTAGCAGTTTATAATCAGTTAAATGTAGAAATATGCCTGTTAACATACAAGAAAGAAAAGAATTGGGGATCTTTATTTCTTTTTTATTGAGATCACCTAACTRTAATCTATTAATTTCTCTTCTAACATACATGATAGATTTTTTTTTATCAGGTTCTTCCTAATAATAGATTTCACTTAAAAAGAAAAGAAAGAAGATACCTAATTTTACCTCCTTTGCCAAGACACCTCTAGAATTTTAAAATATTTGTTTGTATAATATCTGTTCAAAAGTCCAAACCGTAATCTAAATGAGTAAAAATCACTGAGATCCAGTTTCTTTCACTGATCTTTTAAACTCTTATAAGGGCAATATTGCATTTCAGACCACAATGAACAGCCCATGAAGAATGAACAGATATATGTCTTCCACTGGAGAGGCTGTTTGTAGTAGAAAATACAACATCACAGCACATAATAGAAAAAATAAAACTAGTTCATCCCTGGGTTAAACTTGAAACATCTCTTTGAAGATGCAAAGGCAAACTCTGTGAGCTGGAAGCTACTGGTAACCGCTATCATGGATCATTTACTGAATTTTATTAGTATTTGAAAGTACGTTTTGCTTTGAAATGTGAGCAAAGAATAGCTAGGAAGGCCATTTCAACCCAGATCATTCCTCCGTACTAGCTGCACCTTCTCCCACCTTTTCCTGCAATGCAGAAAAGTAAAGGAGGATGCAGCAGAATAACAGTACCAACACATCATTTTTTCCCTTTTATCAGTCAGAGCAGGATGACACTGAAGCACCTCTCTCCTTCAGGCACTGTTGTAGAGCTCAGAGACTTCGTTCCTCTTCAAGAAAGGAAGGCTTAAGGGAGGGATACTGCTGACCTAGCAAAACATTTTAGAGCCATGGTAAGAGACCAAAATCTATACCTGAAGTTACTTTTAATCTGAAGTAATGTCCAGACAGGGGTTTAYTTTTATGGGAACAGAAGGCAATCAATTCTTCCAAAGATGTGCTTTGCACTTGGTAAGGCAGTATTACCAAATAAGAGATTTCAACATTCACATTTCAGCTCCTCCTTCCCTTTTCCCCTCCCATGAGGTTTGCAAAAAATAATCAAATTCCAGTTCTGATCTTTTGCTTTCTGTTTTTCTGAGATTTTAGAATTCCTGTTTTCACATTTTCTATGACACATAGGAAATAAAACTTAATTTAACCTCCCTTCCCCAGAGTTCTTATAGATACAAGTCATTCCAGAGTTAGTTTTAAAAGAAAGTGCTACACAAGCAGCAAAACTGATGATGCTCAGTTTCCAAAAGATTACTGTCCCTAAACCCAGAACCCCTGCAACAATCTCTTAACCTCCTGCTATGCAGGACACAAATGCTGTAGATAATCCAAATCTAGGTACATGCTGATTGACCATCCAACTATTATAAATTCTGTCAAACAGATAGTTGAGCTCTACCTTTCTCAGTGAGAGCCAAAGGATATAAATGAGAAGCTCTTTCTTTTCCTACACACTCATTTTCATGAAAAATGAAGGAACTTAATTATATTTGTGCTTTCAACTCAGTTGGAAAGTGGCCAGTGCACTGAAAAATTACTAGAAGGTTGGACAGACAGAGCAATCAAGTGTATCTCATTTCTTTACATACTCTACAGAATAACAAATTATGCATACTTCCAACAGGTAAATTTTAGATCTGTGTAAACAGTGGAATGACAAAAAATATATTTGTTGAGCAATGACATTCATAAAGATTTATCTCAAGTTAAAAATACATTATTTGAACTGAGGGAATAAAACATAAAAATAGATTTTTTTCACTATATACTTTTTAAAAGACATAATACTCCAAGGGAAAAGAATAAATTTATAAAGAATTTTTTCCTTGTATTTACGAAAATTTGTATGTATGGCACATACTTCATAACCAAAGTCTGACTATACCTTATTGAATAAAACCCTTCAACTTTTATAAACATGAGAGGGTTCAGGACAGTTAACATTCCATTTGATAGACGCAGATCTGGATAAAATTACATTACCCAGTACTGCAACTTCATAATAGGCATTAAAAGCACTTTAATATGAAGACAGACTCTAAGATACGTTGCAAATGAAATYTATAATTGAACAATATGCAGAAGTGATGATACACTTTGATCAAAATCTGGCAACTGCCATCCACGAATATACTATGCTAAATGCACCCTTATCCATTTAGGGTCTGCATTTTTATAGCTAATAAATAATTAAAACTTAGAGCAACTATGAAATAACTTCTTCAGTTTTACAYTGGCATGCATACATTTTGACAGTTGCTGAATTCAAAGATGAAGTGGAAAGTCATGTTCAGGAAATATTCATTGAAGGTATTGATTAAGCAGCACAATAGTAAGAGTTGCAATCATGCCAAATATAGTGCAGAAAATAATAACAGAAAAAAGGAAGTTTAAGAATGATGAGACAGTTAAGTGCAGCAAATGATAAGATGCAGATGGAACACAGATGTCACACTGGATATGGAAAAATACTCATATTTGATAAATATGCAATGACAATCTGACTTTCAGGATATAATTTTCAATTAGCTGGTTTGTTCATTCTGTAATATAGGATTTTTTAAAAATAGAATTTTAACTTGCAAAAATAATTCATTATGAAAAATGTAAAAGTATCAAATCGGAACGCTCACTCTGTTTAAGGATGTTATTTAGCAACAAAGCTCCTGYTTTTACCAACACAAAACAACTGGCAAGTATCTATTTTCAACGAAATCTATGTTGGCAGGCTCTAAACAACAGAACCTAAAACAATTTAAACAATTCTAAACAATAGTTTAGAAGTCATAAATCTCTTTCCACTCCACAAGTATAAGAATCTTCACACAAYTCTATTTTTTTTCAGATCACACCCTACCCTCACATTGGTCTGGTAATGCAAATATGTCTGGCAGGACAGCACRAAAGCCTTAAGGGTGATAGCAAGAATTAGGCCCCCAGTCTAAATGACAGAAGGAAAAAGGAGAGCAATACTAATAAACACGCAACATACATAACTAACTGCTATACAGAGTTCTGCCCAGAACACAAAACTTTTGGGATTAAAGTCCAACATGCCAGGAGCAACTCGGACAATGACAGTTTAAATAGGATTCCAGTTTTGTCCAGCAGAAGAGAAACCCTATAGTTGCAAGACTATACAGTGATTGTCCAGCCACTTCAGAAGACTTCCACGTGAACCTGAGCACACTACGTCCTAACGGGCGTTGCACTCACCAGTCTGCTCTGGTGGCCACGACAAAGTTTACACATATCAATTCCAGGGCAACCACTTTGTCTTCCTCTTACTGTATTTCCATAGAACTTACGACTTACTATAAGACCGCATGTAGAAGCTGATACTACAGAGAAGCCTAAACCTGTAATGACATAGAATAAAACATCTTGAATTTGCTCAAAATACAACTCCTACTCTTGCTACGAGTTATTTTGAATTCATATATTCAATAAAATGCAGAGAGTTACAAGCTTATGACAGGTTATATTAATAATTATTTTGGTCTCTCTAAGGAGAGGTGGAAAGAAAAGAGTTTCTTTATTATTCATCAAAGACTGCACTTTTGCACTGGACTAGAAAATGAGTTGCATGATGCCAAAAGAAAAATTCATTATTATTCATCACTCTCAGAAGACTGCACCTTTGCATGAGTGCTAGAAAGCACTCAGGCTATGTCTATACTGCTCTGTCTCCGAGTTTCCACATCCTGGTGCCTGCTGCAAATATATCCCCACCCAGATTTGAGCCAAGCATATACCAGCTTAGCCGTATATTACAGGATGGCACACAGCCGAACATGAGCTGCAACATATGTCCAAGATTTTGGTCAGATCCCACCTAAGTGAAAAATGATGAAGTTACTTACATACATTATAAACAAAAAGCAGGTCTAAAAATTAAAAAATACATAGAAATCACTGCATCCTTTTCAATTTCCTTAAAACATTTTTAAAAGTAAATAAAACAGTGCCATAAATCAATTCTAAAATATTAATGTTAATAAAGTCTATACCCCAGTATCCTTGATATAATTACATGTTGTAGAGGATGACAAGCCAAGCAAAATAATTTTCCATATTTCTGTTACCAAAAATTCTCCAGTTAGAGTAACAGTTCTTCTTTCTAGCCTATCTGTATTATCACAAGAGTCCTGTTGACTACTAAGCCTGTAAGAATAACTTACACCTCATATGTTACAATGAACTAAAAGACAAATCCTCATTCAAGTATCTTTTTGTTCTCTAATTTTAGTCTGAACTTACACTCAAATCTATGGGACCTTGGCTTATGGAATAGATCTGAGATATTAACTGGTATGCGTTATTTTGATTTTGTTAGATGTAAATAATGCAAGTCTAAAATCTACCAAAATGATAAGGATATAAAAACTCACTATGTATAATATGTCCTCAAAACACCCTTTCATATATAAATAATTTACAAACAGCTTGGCAAAGATCAGAACATTCTTAGCACACCAGGCTAGCAAAAGTTACATGCTTTGCTCTGTGATCTGCTCCTCCAGTCAGCTATGGCATTGAAGGTTATGTTTAATACAAAGGAATATAATGGATACTATAAGCAGGTATGAAATTCTAGGATCATCTGATTATTTTGAACACCATATATCATCATTTAAAAGTTTGTATTTGCATCAAATTAAAATCCTTCTTTAATTAGAAACCATCAGCTTTGAAGAAATCACATTTACGTAAAAAACAGTCTACCATGCAGTAATTGTATTTCTACATGGAAATCTCCTAGTTGGATAGTTTGGGGTATAGAAAAAACTTTGAGAGTAGGGAAGACATTGTTCCTAGGTTGAATATACACACTTGCATAAATCAGCGACCTTCTTCTAATTATGCACAGATAGGGCATATAGAAAAGGAAATCAGTGGTAAGATAATTTATTTCAAAGATAGAAGAATTGGTTTCCTTAACAAAGAAATGATTTACATCTCCCTGTGCAACCAGAATATATATTTGATAACTGCTGATCACCTCTCTCCTGTAAAAATAAAATATTCTTGACAGAGCATAGTTTTCTGACCTTTTCTGTTCCTGCCTTTTGCTACCTTTGCACTTGTGACTTTGTATATAAATACTGTCCTGTGTATTTGACTTTTAAGTGCTGATCTTTGGCTTTTGTGGTTAGTAACCACATCCAGAAGTTGCATGGTTGAAGCACTGGCAGCCCTAGCCCACAGTACCCTACATAGTAACACCATCTCTCATAAAACATTTTGATAATTCTTTATTTGTCATACATGTGCTTGCATTTAGGTGTTAGTTTAGTTCTAGTTTGGTATGCGACTTGGGGAGAAACAGAAACTTAACATCACATTATTACATACATGATGTGTTCCCTTATTTCTATTTAAAGTAAAAATTCCCTTTTTTRAAAAGAATAAAGTCAGATAATCCATATTCCATGCCATTTTAATTGGCTTTGCTGAGACTCTCCTTGCACAAAAGAAGTTTTAGAATTGCCTTCCTCCTGAAAAAATATATATATTCCTTAACTAAAACACATTAAAACTGTCTTAAATATTTAATAAAAAAAAATATTCAGTTTCCTACAGTGAATTGACTCATTGAATGGTCTTATACTTACAGAATCCACACCTAGGTTAGAAAATACTTTAAGACAAAGAAAAAGCCAAATAATGTAATATCTATGCAATAATAGATAYTACATGATAACTCAAATGAGTAAGGCAATAACAGTTCACCCAAAGAAAAGAAATACACTCTAGCAACACAAGCATATACACTATTCAAAAATACTCTAYCTAATACTACTTAGACTCTTATAGTACTTTCCGAACATGGCTTTAAATATATTTTTTTTAATGGAAAAACAAAAGAACAAAACACAAAAATGTATTTCCTATGGTCTCAAAACAAAAGCATGGCAGAGAAAATTAAAAAATGTACAATGTCTCACATCCTGGCTTTGTCCCACATCCCAGTTGCCTTCTGGAAAGTATGCTGCTTAAAAAATCCTTCAGGGCAACTGTAACTGACACTTTCCACTCAACAAACTGGTGCTGCTAACTTATTCCAAGTGAGAAAAAGAGGAAAAAAAACTTTAATCCTAACAGCTCTAGCAAAATCCCTATAGTAAAAGTGGCCTATATATTAATAATAGACTGATAGATAGATCTAAAATGGCAGAAAAACTTCTAAATTAAATATTTTGACGTGTTTCCTAAAAATATGATTCATTCCCCACAACTATTATTCTCATTAATCATGAACCCCGGAATTTTAGTTCACAACTTAAATGTCATGATCTATTACATTTAAGTACCCATAGAAATGACAGGCCCACYTATTAAGAAGTACTGGGGTTTACTCTCTGCTTCTTCACACTCTTCAGGGCCAGTCTACAGCGATGGATCAGGCCTTCAGCTTCATTTCCATTTGTTTTTGTATCACTAGGTTACCATCACCTATATTTATATCTAGAATACTTCCAACATTTATACACATTATTTAAGCTCTAAAAGGTTATGGGTTTTTTTTTTCTTTAAATTAAATCCAGTGTTGCATGGGGGGATCAGGGAGGCTGGCTGACACTATTTGTGGTAGGTGACTAGACTGATGTTGCTTGGACTATTAAGGAAGACCCAATTAGAGGTGCAGCCCTACTAAGACATTTCCCTGAAAATGGTAGAAATGATGAGTGGAGGTAATTTCTTGTGTGTATACCAAGGATTCTCTCTATAATGTAGCCCCAAATGATGTCAACTGTCAAAATCTGGCTAATGATGCTCAGTAAATAGCTGTTTAGTGAGTAAAAGTGAGTAAAAAAGATGGTATCTTCGCTTAAACTATGCAGTGTATACAGCTATTTACGGTCTAATTTTTTTTTTTTTGTATTTTCCTGGACTGCAGCAAGCATTCAGAATTAGAATGATTTCACATTGAATCCCGTGTTAAAGGTAATGCTACAGCAAAGGGTGTACAAACCATCCGCTACGGTTTAACTAGACACTGCAAGATTCACTCTCCTCTTCTCCTCTTACACCCTGGGGAAAGCACTCCAAAGAATTTCCTTAAGAAGAAATGATTCATTTACTACCTATATTTTTTAAAGTGAATATCTCACCCATGGACACAACAAGTGATAATTAGCGCGTCGCGCTCACCGCTAGCCCCACAACGCAATYCAAGAGCAAGCCCCGCCGCGAGCGCTCAGGACCGCGGCCAGCCCACGGGCGCAAGCGCAGGCGCGCAGCCCGGGGAGGCGGTGGACGCCGGTGGGGAGGCACGCGCTGCCCCGCGCCCCGCCAAGGGACCCTCGCCCGCCCGCCCGCCCGCCCAAGCGCTCGGGCTGGGGCCTCTCCTCTCCCGCCGGATTGATGAGGCAGCTG
>NW_028185261.1:7321674-7403505 GCF_003343005.1 Rhea americana
GCCCTGGCAGGGGGGCGCTGCGCACGGAGCCCTCGCCTCCCGGAGGTGTCCTTGTCCGGGCTGGGGGCAGCTGCAGGCTCCTCAGGTTTAGGGTATTTTAGGAGCCCTCCAGACCCCTGTGCTCCTGCCCCTCCTCCCAGGCCCACGCTAGCGGGAGGCAGGGAAGGTGCAGTCCCTGTCTGAGGAATTTCCCTGAAGCCTTCCCGCAGCCTGCGATCCATCCTGTCACCCTCCATGAAACCTTGTCCTGAAGGCTCTGGTTTGTTGTAGGTGAGGAATGAGCCGAGCGGTGCAACACGTGGCCAAGACTTAGCAGTGAGAAGGAGCTCAACATGCAGCAAGAGAGGGGTGAGTTTGGGATACCACAAAATACATCTGCATGGCTCTGTGGTGTTCAGCCGGCCTGCAAGACGCAGCTGCTTTCAGGGTACATGTGTGGTTGGAAAGGTGAGGAGCAGAAGAGCAGCAGCTCTCCCTCAGTGCCAGGGTTTGCAAAGCTCAGTGTGCAATATTTTCTACAAAGTATTTCAAGATCTAGATTGTATCTTCTCAGATAATTTGTGTATAACTATAAGCTTCAGCGTAAGAGTCAACACAGCCTGCCTTGAGTAGGAGGGTAGGCAGCTACACAAAGCTCAGGAGGATGCTTGGAGTTACATGCAGGTGACAACAAAGTAAAACTCAAACTATGGCTTCTTTCAGGCTCCTAACTCCTCTCTGTTTCACAGTGTGGACACAAACAATTCAAATGCTGATAATCTGTCACTGACTTCCCACATTTCACCATGTTTCACCAAAGCTATCTTCTTTGCTCTCTGTTCTAATCTCTTTTGCGGCACCAAGTATCACTTTCTTATATACAAGCATTACTTCACATTTTACATCTATCTTTAACGGCCTCGTTTCTGCCACAGTTCCTTCAATACTTTAGCAGAAATAAATGTTAACATCAAGGTTCTGATCCGTAAGATCAAAAATACAAGGAAATGTATCTAAAATCCCTTGTGCTAAAAGGACATGCCTAAGAAATGAGCAGAGGAGGTAGAGCAGAGGAGAATGGCACAAAAGCCAATTCTTTTATGTTGCCTTAAAAAAAATTAAAATACATGCCAGAGGAATGGAAGAGGCTGCYAGTCACTGAGATAAAAGCTGTAACTCTTCCTTTGCTACAGTCCTTGGTGAGAAAAATAAGAAATTCTTGCATCTAAGCAATCAATCTACTTGAGGAAAATCAGTGCTTTTCATTCTTCGATATGTGAGTGTTTGGGAGCCAACAACAGAGCAAGAGGTTCAAATGTAAAAAAATGTACKTTCTCTGATTAATTGTTTATAACATGGTATGTACATTACAATCAATAAGGCTCACTAATTTTGTACTTCCATTATAAAAGATTAATCACATTATTCTACATAATTACAGTTTTCCTTCTAGAACAATCACACAAGCAGCCCTCACTGCCCTTGTTCTSCAGAACCCACACCAAGCTGTATTAGATGCTCTTCTAACTCACATCTGGCCTGTGAAGCAACCCAGAAGTCACTCTTAGCAAAAGGCTGTTACCTTTTCTCACAAATTATTTCACTGACACAAACAGCATTACACATACCAGTAGCAGCGATTTTGTACCTAATAACATCTTAGATCAGTTAGCAAAACCATGATACCCCCAACTGTTTCGTGTTTGCTGAAGCCATTGTCTGCCAAGTCCTTTCACATCTGTTCAGTGACCCAACCACTAGAGGACAGAGTAGGCCTCCATAAACAACAGTAAGCAGAGATCTTTCCTTGGTAAGCAGAGAACTAGGAGGAAATAGTCTCAGCTTGAAAAGGCAAAAACTTTAGAATACTTTCCTGGGATGCAATTTATGGTAAAACTTGCGTGAATGCTCATGAAACTACCCCGACCAATGCAACCAACCTGCCTGGGACGGACCCCTGCAATTCCCAGTACTTTTGGTCCCAACACAGTGCCTGTAGATGTGAGGGGATATTCTTCAGTTGCCTGTTAGGCAGACATTGCTTAGAGATGTACTTTTTGTGGATTAACTGCTATATAACATGTTGTGGGTTATGCAAGGTAAGACAGGCCCAGATTAGGCAAGGAATAATGACATGAGGAACCCTGGGATATATCCGTACTCCCCTCRTAAGTGTTTTATACAACAGTTAGAGCAGGACAGCCAAAATATACCTATGGCAGTTCAATTATGAGTACTTGTATAGATTTCTGCTTAAGACATGAGTGGAAACTCCTCAGAGAAAGTTACTTATGAAGCAAGGTGATGAGTTCAGATATTAGCATATGTTGAYGAAAGTCTCCAAATTGCACAGAAAAGTCAGGAGTTCTTGACTACTGAAATCAGAAYCCAGCTCAGGGCATGTTCTCTTGAGATAAAAGCTACTAAATAAGCRGTATATATCTCATATAACAGATAACCCAAGTCAAACAGAATGCAGATATCCTGTGACTCTTGAGAACTCAGTCCGTAACAAGCTTATGAAACATTATTTAAGAGCAATGGCCTTACGTTAATAGGGTCAAGTGCCCACTTACCTACTAGTAAGAACATATGCTAGAAGCAAAATGCTGAAGTTCACTTCATTGGTATCAGGACCCTATCTCCTCTTGGTGCCTTGTAAAGCCTATTTATTACTTTTCTAAGCTACACACTCATTTGAAAAAGAGATAACCCAAAGGATGTTTGAGACTCAGGTTTTTTTAGTAACCAAAAACACGCTCATGCTCAATCTCATCTGTATCTACACATACCTTTTACTGTACCTTTTGTGAAGTTTCATCTGAGAAAACATGATGGATTAGGCATCATTAAAATGACTGGCAGTGAAAATACTTTCTCAGAAATGAATTCTTTTTCAGCATTTGTGGAACTCCAAAATGATGTTGTAGACTTAATTTCTTTCTCTAGAACAGAAGGTAAATGGGATATATTACAGTCTAATTTTATGAGACTTCACTATGCAGCCAAAAAGTTGAGATTGTAACTGCTCCCAAAGCAGACAGCTGCTGGAAAATGGAAATACGCCAGCTGAGGTATCTGTAACATCAACTGGCATTTTAATTTTCCACAGTTTACAAAGGACATGCAGAAGCCCTTAAGCCAGGGAAAAACAGAAATCAYCCAGCCTCCAAGTTCTCCTGTCCCTGTGAGACTAACAGTCAGAAAGTGCAGGGTCCAGATTGTTGTTTGCATTATGAGGCATAAGGCAGATCATGCCATATTTCAAACCTCAGTTATTTCTTTGCTTTTTCTTCCCAATAGAAATACTTACTGCTTTACTTTTTCACTCAAACGTAGCCAAAGAACTCTTACTCAAAATCTTCCAGAAACCAGGAATATACTTAAACTGAAAAACTTGATCTGAAAGAGTAAATGATTGTTTCTAGAGCTTGAAGAAAAAAAAATTAAATGTATTTATTAAAGTGTGCACAGTAACAAGGCATGAAACAGGTGTACTCTGGAAATCTCTTTATACTGTTAATTATTTCATGAACTTTCAGACAACTCTGATAATACTTTTAAAACAAAGAACAGTAAGGCTTGCCTTATTTTTACAGCGTACTATTCTACACTACAGAAATTGTTGTTCTGATATAGTGAGGAATTAGTGCGTGCGGGATCTGTAACCTCTCCATTGGCATCACAGTGGTTACCACACTAAAGCAATTTTATTTTAAAGCAGCTCACTCAAAACTCCAAAAGCTTTGTCCTCGATTTTAGCCATCTGTGTTCAAAAGAGAACCTTGAAAAAGCACTGTTGGCTCCCAGCCACCAATGTACTCCCCTGATTCCTATGTCTGTTGAAATATTGCTCAGCCTCAGGACCATTCTAATTCAGACTAACTGAACTGAATCTAATTCATGGTGCAAGGCATTGGATACACTCCTTTGTCCCTAGAATACAATTGTGAGACAGGGTAAGATAAGGCCAGCTCCACCAGCTTTAAAGCATTCGAGATTTGCCTTTCTCATGAGGAATCTAGAGTTAGTCACTTAAGCTAATTTTTAAGCGTGTTTTTTTGTTCCTATACTGAAGTCAAGTTAATTAGCATAAGCCCAGAATGTGTGCCCAGAATGAGCACACAGTTTCTAGTTCAAACAATAATTTAAGCTAATATATCACTCAAAGGTCCTGGAAATAAAAGTAAATATAAGTATGACAGAATTACAATGCAGATTTAGAATCTAGCAGTGCCACATTCAGCATGGCTAGTGCTGTAGGAAGCAAACTGTATTACCAGTTCTACAGCTCCTGTTGACTTCAAAGGAGTAATCAGATTATAGCAAGATAAGGACAGAAAACGGTGTATGAGTTCTTCAGGGATTTGTAAGCTGCAACGGCTRCAGAATATGTGATGCTATATGATACACGAAACTAAAACTGATTAATGTATTAATAACACTGTCCTGTACAGTCTGAAAGAAACATGTTGATTCTCCCCTCCAACATGGTTCCTTCAACCCATCGTATAACGATGTAACGAAGACTTTTCTAGCGCAAGTTAGGACCTCCTGCTTCCTGTTAGGACATTCCATGTTCTCTCTCCTCCCATCATTGAGGAGACCCTTCCATTACACTTCTCAGAACAGCGATACTGTGATACTCCAGAAAAGTGCCAGTATTGCCAGCAGCAAAGCAGGTGTAAGTGAGACGTAGATACACTGGTTAGAAGCAGGTATAGTGGAAAGAAAACATACAGTATCCTGTGCAGTAGGCATAGCATGAATGTGGGTGCAAGGTAGAGAAAACSCAGTGCAGCTGAGTGAGTTTTTATGTGAAATGATAAAGTTCGTATTCTAGACTCTTTAAATAATTATTTGGCAGTTTGCTCTTGTCTTCAGCTCTGCCAAGACTGTTTCCTAAGTTCCTGAAACCTAAAGAGGTAGCTGGACTTACAATATATGTGCAATTTTATATATGCCATACTTGCATATGCAGATTTTCTGAACAGTAGGGATACTGTATGCATCATGTATAGTGCTGTATTTTGCATCATTTTACTCATTCTAATTTGACATTGTCCTCCTTAATGAAGGAGAAATAAAAGCATTGTTTCTATTATAGTAAAGACCAGTACAGGGACAGTACATTTATTAATTTTATATTCCTTGAAATAAATTCCTAGCATTAATTACGATAAATTTGTGATAACATTTCTAGCTAACTAACTTTCTAACATTCACTAACAAAAAATGATGCAGCAATCACATTTTGTATTATGACGTGGCACAAGTTTAGCAGAATGTTGCACTGAAATGCTATGAAATTTTTTCTATTTGATGACCAGTATCAAAGCCTTTCTGTGGAGTGGCATTTTGAACAGATGGTCATTTGATTTGCACACCTGAAATCTAAGCCCATATCCTGAGATGGATTCCAAAAAGACTTGGAGAAATCATACAATATGAGAAAAGCTTCAAATTATTAATGTGGACAACATTATAGATAGGCATCAGTTTCATATTTTTACTTTAACTACTCTCTTTTTAATAGGAATTTTCTCCACAGGATTTTTGTCAAATTCTTCCAGATTTATGAACCTAGATGAATAGGGAGAGGTATGAATGGGGCTATTCTGCTTAATCTGCTTCCTCAGTTATGTCAAGGCTTAGGTAGCATGGCTGGGAGTTCCTATTCACATTCCTATTCACATTCCTGTTTCAGAGGGAAAAAAAAGCTTATTAAAACAAATAAATAACAAATTCCAATTTCCTTGAGAACTTCCTAAAGATTAATTAGCTTATGAAGTACGCTACTTTGAAGATGCAACACTTTATGTAAATATTCCTTTAATTTTTTAGTGTGTGGATCTATAGACACATGAACACATTGGGTTTAAACAGAACTTTTTATGCACAGCTCAAGACAACACATGGAATTTCGAGGTGATAAATATCAGGAAAATAATTTGCAGTTGCCAAAGATACAATGCAGATTGGTGCGTCCGGATACGACTCAGGCACTGGTGTATCCCTTTTCAACACAACATCCAGGAGTTAGCAGAACTTAAGTGAGATGCTTGAACACACAGCTTGCCACCGTGCTCTTTACAGTGGGCTTGMAGTGCAGATAGGTCAGTGCTTCTGCAGGTGCCCAAATCAAACTGATCAGCGGGGGCTGAATCACAGACCTGGCCAACAGCATCTGGCTTGATGCTCAGTCATGGGAATAAGGTGCCTGGAGTCCCAGTCTGGCTCTCCACACACCTACAAGGGCCTGGCAAGTATGTTATTTCAGTGCTGCACTACTTGAAAGCTACTCTGCTGCTTCTGGGCCTGAGCAGAATTCCAACCTGGCCAGATTCTTTTTAACTATATTTCTATATTGTTCATGAAATGTATGGCATAAAATGCCATTTGACTCAGTCACCTTGTGCTCCTCCATGATGAGCTAGAATTCATGAAAACCTCCCAGCAGTAGAGACTTTAATTTATGTGAGCAACCACACAGAAAATCTACTGCAGCTCTCTTTGGAATAAAGATATTTTCAATGGAAAAAGGGAAAAGGTACTAAGATTCTTGGCAAATAAGGCTCATGTCCTATGGCTCACAGGCATTTCAGAAGCCTTCCTCCACTAGCTGTAATTCTCTCAGTGTCTGTTTTCTTTTTGTTTTTTTTTTCCTTATTTGTTTTTTAGAGAGGTGAGTGGCCTTAACTGTCCCACAGATTCCTCATTTGTAAAATTGACATATGTAAAATTGACATATGTAAAATTGACACTTCTAACAAGCTTTGTCAATAGGTCCCATATAATTGGGATATATAATACCAGAGCTTACATGCAGTAATGGCTTGTGATCTGCGGTGCTTAAAAACACAAAAAAGAAACAAATCTTTTAATTACTTTTGACAAACTCTGTTTTTTAGTCAAGAATATAGACAAGTATAGGTCCAACTCTGTAATATGGAGTCCTGGAGTAGGTACTGAGACACTCAGATAAAACTTGCAAGTGATTTGAATGCAAGCAATAATTTCATAAATTCTTTCAGTGAAAGTCAAAGACACTGAACAGCTCTAAGACTGTTCTCTTCAGGTAGTCATTGTCTGCGCTTCTTTATTTGTGTAGGTGTTCTTCACTACTCTAAGAAGGACAGGATTGTAGTTAGCGTTATARGAGTACTCCAATGAAAAACATACAGAGCTTTATATTTATTTATACAGTGCAGTATGGTCTTGTTATGGCTGAAGAACAAATCCACTTCAAATGACAGAACACATTTATATAACACTTCATTATGTAGCTTCATATATATTCAATGCAACTATTCTGTTCAGTACTATACAGTAAACAAGTTCTTTCTGTGAGGTTTAGTTCAAATTTGGAGAGGCAGAGGTTTAGTTTTTCTGAGATCCTGCTGGGGGCACCAACACACACCCTTAAAAACAAACAATGGGGCATTAGGAAAATAAGAGAAATCCAATAATCTGTGTGGTAAAAATGACACAGTAGGCTCCAGATTTATATAAAATAATTTTGTATTTCATTTTTATAGGCTTCTTTTCACAGTTTTTGAAAATACACCTACAGCAAATCTGCTTGCAGGCTTATACATGCAAATACTTCAGACCAAATGGCTGACAAGTGAGCTGAATACAACGTAKGCAGCCCTAGTAACATATTCTGGCAGAGAAGTAAAGGTGAATCCATTGGTAAGCGGGGGAAAAGTCTGTCATGGTTGTGGGCTGGGTCCGGGCTGGGGCAGACAGGTGACATTTGTTGCTTAGAACCAGCCTGTTGGGTTGCATGGCAGGAGCCCCAGCTGTAGCAGCCCTGCTGTCTAACAGCAATCAAGAGGTGTGTAAAAGCAAGAGGAGGAAACCTAGCTAGAATAAAAGTACGTCAGTGATAAGACAGTAACATAAATGCAAGCAGTAAATACTCTCTTTGAAGTACAGAGTTTTCCACATGTAAGTCACATTGCTTCTACAGGAAGTTAAACAGATCTGAAAGCTCAAGGGTATACCATACCATACCATAGTATAGCCAATCTTACAGAGCTTTTCAGTTGTCTTCGGTGTTCTCTGATTTTCCTGAAGGAATAAAGACTCTCCATTTCAGATTCTTCCTTGTCCCCTGAAATTACCAAGGCGCATGCTTGACAGTGGCTTTTTAGATTATCTTCAAGTGCCCATTTTTCTAAATGCTTCTTTCATAGGAGAAAGGAAGAAAATGGAAGAAAAATGGGAAGGGCAGACAAACAAAAGCTCAGAGAGAACGTAAATGAGAGGCTGGCACAAAAGAGGGTAAGAGGTGAGCACCAGACTGGAAAGAAAAAAGATTCCTGGGTCAGAAGTTCACTGACTCCAAATTTGTACAGGATCTAAATTTCTCAAAGACAAGAGAGAAGAACTCATTTAGAAAATTCCATGCAGATAAATAAAAAATGAAATTACCATTGGAGAATTAACACGAAACAAAGACATCTTATATGTTAAACAGAAGCAGAAGTTAGGTTTCCAGGAATAGCTGACAAATACCGTGAGGAAGTACACCCTCATTGCTGTAATGGCTCATCAATTGTATAGTAGTTGGCAGTGTATCTGAAAAGTGACAAAATACTGCACAATTACTGGCAAGCTGTATTATCCTCTTATATCCCCATTACCCCTGACAAGGCAAGGATTCATTCCATGTTAACATTTTCTGTCGGTTTTGATTTTTTTGCTCTTGTGCTGTTTCTATTGACCTGAAAAGCTGCATTGGAAGGTTGTCCACAACTTCTCTGGACAACTTGTTCCAGTGTACAGTCACCCTTTTGTTTACTGCATTGGAGAAGCATCCTCATTAAAAAGGGAGGTCTGATCGTGCATATCTTAAACATATACAAGTGGGCCATGTTAAAGCTGCATGGTGATTTTAATCCAGTCATTTCCTAGATTTTGAGTGTTTGACTTTGCRATTTTAATATTGTTCAGATACACAAAGCCATTTCTGAACACCAGTAGTGGCCAACCTTCCTTACTGCATATAAATATATCCTCAAGTCAAGAGCCACAAAATGGTACTGGGTACCTCAGAGGGCAAGGATGGAAGAGGAGCTTGGGGGACAGTTCATCCCAGGATTCCTCGTGATCCTGTTACTTCACAGCAGGATCGCAATGGGCTAGATCCCAGTACAAGCCAGCAGTACTGCCCTCAGCAGGCCCGCTTGGTTTGCTTGCCATCTTCACTGGATATTCAGAATACCCAACAGCCCTCATATTGTCGTAATGCCTAGGAATGGTCATGTGGCACAGCCTCAGCGTAAGTGCTAAAATTGGTCAGTTTATGTTGATCAAAATATACACTAGTCACCCCAGACATTTTTTCTTTAGAAGCATAAGCACATGCTCTGTCTTCCCTTACCTCTTTAGCAGACTTCTCAAAAGAGAAGTTCCTAGATGTACCTATCTTTGCTTTCCTTTGTCATTTCAGCCCTCAAAGTATCAGTAGTTTGTCAGCTAAGCTTTGCCAAAACAGAGTTTCTAAACAATGTAATTGAAAGGTTTGCTGGGGTTTGTTATGTTTGTGCCATTTACACAATGATGCATTTTCTGGGGCAAAATCAGTGTGGATAGGGATATAGATACATCTCTTTCTGTTGCAGCACATCCCCGGAAAACTAAAAAGCAAACGACCAATTTGACTGACTCTTCCATCACATTGCACTTTGGCAGATGAACTGATTTATCCTAGCTTTTCTCTTCTTTGGAAGAGAGCATCCACAAAAGATGCTTCAGTTAATATTTGCTAGCAGACGCATCAGGGAAATGTACAAATTGTACAACTGTCATTTTTGAAGGCATTTTTGGATTTGTTCTCAATAAGCCAAGAAATATTATGTCATCTTATTAAAATCTTGTAAAAGATTTAAATATTTGAAACTAAAATAGGGCTGAAGCTCTGGGAAAGAAGATCATGAGGATAGCATACCACTGTCTAATTACAGCAATATATGCATTGATTCTAAGTGAAAATATTTAAACAGATGTTATAAAATTATAAAAGATTTCATTTACATTGAACAGCAGAAGCACATCTGCTATACTTTAAATACTTCTTATCCATGCCAAAAGAGTACTATAATGAGGAAATGCATTTATACGTGCTTTTCTTTTGGGTTTACCCTATGAGAATATGCAAAGAGTCTTTTCAGTAGGAAAAAAGACGCTGATTGTGATCACTTGACATTTTGTGTTTGCCTTTTGTAGGTAGTATGGAAATCAAGTCTGAGTTCTGGATTTCTGGCCTAATCTTTAAAATCCCTGAATATCTCTAAAAATGGTATTGGGCAGGAAGCAAAGGAGGCACAGCAAAGTGCCGTATAAAAATGATGCAGCACTATACTCATTTCCGATCAATAAATTTTCAAGCTTTTGCTTATTAGTATTATTCTTTAAAAAGAAAATATTTGATATCACAGTATTAGGATCAGTTATGAAGAGATACACCGGCACTGCTTGTTTTGGAGACATGCTTGAGTCCTAGCAATAATGCTTCAAGCACATACGACTTCCAGAGAGTTTGGTAGCAGTGGAGTGGTAGTTCTGGAGTGGTGATATTAATTACTCATCAGCTGATACATTAACATTAAGTGAACATGTTTGCTCGCTTGTGAGACTAGAAGACCTAATACAGTTACGTCTAGCAGAGATACTGAGTGAGAAATGTCTACCTTTGCCATTTACTTTATTAATGCAATAGAGTAAGTATTAAAAAAGCACTACAGCAGGCAGTCAGCCTTCTTTCCCAGAGTTACTTACGGTCACAGAGTTGTGTGATACGTTCCTGGTTGAGACAGGTACCCAATCTCTTATTTTGACCACATGAATTTATCCATAAGGTATTATTTAAAGGTAAGAGCTGGATGGTGCACAGAAAGAAACAAGCCTTGAAAGCTTTTGTTTTGTACGGATTCTTCTGGGAAGTAAGTGTGCAGGAATCTGCACCAAGCTAGCTGCAATGCTTCAGTGTGCTGCCATGAGCCCAAGAGAAAGCTCTTAAAAAGGTCTGTAGAAGTTTTACTATTAAACTGAGTGAGATGGGAGTGGGAGTGGAATATAAATGTTACGCAGGCAGAAGTGCATAGAAGGGTTCCCTGTATGCCCCGAACACAGAGGACTAGAAATAGATGACAGTGCTCATCAGCCTTCAATGGGGTTTGGAGAAAGTGAAATGGAATCTGTAATCCAGTGCCCCARAGCTGCTGGGTACAAGATACACGAACATATTCACATTGCTGGTACAAAAATTGCCAGCATTTCTGTACTGTTAGCCAGCACTCCAAGAGTCCAAATCCAAGAGGATTAATATGCTTGATACAAATTGTACAGTCACGTGAAGCTTTTGCACTTGAAACTGCTAAAACATTAAATCAGATTAACTAATATTATGCTCTAATGTACGCTACATTTTCAATTATTTCAGAAGCACACTTTATGAAAATGATGCTCATTTGCTGGCAGAAGAATATTTTATGCCATTGCAAATATCTCAATTATAAGACACTGTTCAAGAGGGATTTGAAAGTAATGTTTTTGTGCTTCATTTGTCTTCATTTGTAGTGCAAGAAGCTTATGAGATTTSTATCTTCTCATAATACTTTCCTTCTGCTGTCTTTAAATCTTTACTGTGACTCAGTTCAGGCATTTAAACGATTGCCTTTTGTTTTGGGCATTTTTATTGTTCTAGTTTTAGTTTTAAGGGAAACTACCTACCTCAGAATCACAGAATCAGTAAGGTTGGAAGGGACCTCTGGAGATCATCTAGTCCAACCTCCCAAAGATTTCCTGGTGCTGATTCTACTGKGGCTTGCACCCAGGACCTTCAGCATGTAAAGCAGATGTGATAACCACTATACTATCCTTCTACCTCCTTAAGGTCCACCAAAAAGGATTAGTGTGCCATCTTAAAAATAGCTTTTTAAATTTCTCATAAATCAACWGAAAGTGAATTAGTTCAGAAGTGTAACCAGAGGACTTATATCCCTAGTGCTGCTTTGTAGAAAGATCATTATTATTTTTCTCAAGATTTTTGCTGTTTAAAATTCCAATGCAAGAAATAGGACTATTCTCCTTGTCCCTACCACTGCAAAGTACCTGTCACCTTCTCTAACATATTACCATAAGAACAATTTGCAAAGTAAATTGAATTCATCAGTGTGCATGGTCCATGCTTTTATTCTTTGCTCTATGAATGTAATTAAATTTAGTTTTCCAGACAGTAGACAGAGGAATACCTTTAAATGAATGGCACAGCTACGTATCAAAGCAGAAATGAAAAGACCATCTGATGGAGAAATGTGTTGAGAATGTGGAGAGTTCCAGAAATCTTCAAAACAAAATACCTGAAAATAACTTTCTTCATTTATGAAACTCAKTTTTTTCAATTTCTGATCAAAATAGCAAATCTTAAACTGGAGAAGTTAGATAAAAGTAAAATCAGACTTGAAGATTAGTAGTGCTGTTAGCTCACAAGCCACTGAACACTACCTTGCTGGAGATAATGGTGGCTTTGCCTATCACTGAAATATTATGACTTCTTTATTACCAGAAGAGAAGCTCAAACTTCACCCATGCACGCCTCCAAAACCAAGATTAGAAAGTCTTCCAGTATGAGACTATGCTTTTGCACTGACATGGAAACAAGAAAAAGAAACCTGGAAAAGTACAGATCTGGGGAAAATTTGTCTAGCTTAAATATATGGGGCAATGAAAGAATATTCTTATCTAGATTATTTTAAGCCAAATACAGTTATTTGTCATTCTAGCCATTGTCAAGGAGGATATATTACTCTACAAATCATTTTAAAAAGAAGACAGAAAGTGACTAATATTATATGRTCAACTCTTAATGTTTTTACGCATTTGTAGTATTACAGTGCTTTAGAAGTCCTTGGATTTCAGTGGGATAGGGAGAGTCAAGTATGCATATGCTGAAGTCTTTATGTGATCAGGGATCTCATTCCTATTTCTTTCGTAATTTCTTAATTTCGTAATTTTGTAATTTCAGGTCTTTATTATAGTATCACTATAAAGTTGACAGTTTAAAAATAGCAGTGAGAAGTTTCTGTCACCATTATCCATTTTAATAGGGCCAGAGCTAAAAGATGCTAGAGACAGTAAACTTACTTTTGGTCAATGACTGTAAGCATATTTGTAGAAATTAAAGTTATTTAATTTCCTAAATAGATCACTTCTCCCCAAAGGTCCGGTGATCTTATAGCCGAAAGCACGCATCTTATAAAGGGAGCGCTTCATGATTAGCATTTCCCTGGTTGGTAGTCTCACAGAAACCAAAAAGATGCACGAAATTGTCAACTGTCAGATGGAGAAATGAGAGAAGAATTGAACTGTGCTTAAGCTGAACAAGCAAAGTGAATTCTTATTAATATTCTCTGTACAGCATGCTGACATGGACATATACCCTTTAGTAATTTTCTTTTTAAAAATATTTGCGTATTTAGGATAGTGATTGTACTGATGTTTCAGGGAAAGAAATGTCAGTGAGATTTTGGGCATATTCTAATGTGGCTTCAGGTACACTTTAACACTGACATGTGATGACCTTAATTTGTGCAAGAGTAATTGATGGTATTTTCAATGGACCAAACAGCAACTGAAGGGTCATACCAGATTTCCATGTAAATGACTCTACCAACCATTGATTAGTATGCAATGATCTATAAAGTACTGCTCCAGCTTCTTCTACAGGTTTCRGTGGCTGCAGTTTTTGAGCTTTCGCTGCAAGTTGTGTGTAAAAARTAATAAAGTAGAAATACTGAATTTACTATAGCATATATTATAAGATGGGAATTTCAAGACGGGAGTCTGTAAGACTATGTGAAATACGATTCATACTCCAAGAAAGTTTGAGAATGTTGTTGTAATTACTTGTCTCAGTCATAAGTTCACCAACTATATGTAGTTAAGTGGTTCTCASTTTTTCTATTTGCCCATAAAAAGTGTAATTTTATGATCCCCTCAACTATCATTAATTTAAAACATTATGATTAGTTTCTTTTTATTTTTCAAAATTAAATCTCATAGAATTCTGCCATGTTGAATGCAACTCTCAGAGTTGTGAAATAATCACTAAGAATTTTTAAAATTCCAAAGATATTTTCATCCTGATAACATGAGATGTGTGTATGTCATTCAATCCCTCATGATAATACAGCTTTTTTCCTGGTATATTGTAAATGAATCCATTTGCTCCATTTATGTCTCATGTTCTGACAACTACRCTGAACTCTTAAGTTACTTAAGCTGACAATATAACCAAGTCCTTTATTTGCCAGTTACTTTAGGATTCCTAGCTGAATTTAAATCTGACACATCATTTAAACTTCAGATTTTAGGATTATCTTGCTCTCTTAAGAGTAATTCTTGCAAGTAAAATTAAGARTAAGTATTTTTTTCAATTATTAACATAAACGTTTTGCATCTTAAGATCAGCAAGACTGAAATCTTCACCCTTCAGTACCCTACCTCCAAACATGTCCACAGTGAAAAAAATGGAGGCGTTCTTACCATTTCAAGCTCAAGTGCAGATGGAATTTCGCTATTCTGAGTAAGGGTCACAAGGTTTCATATTTCCCTCAATTCAAGCCTTGTAACACTTTGTAAGCATTAGTCATATACYCGTCTTCTGCATGTTGCCCTTATCAGTGTGACTGGAAGGAAAAGTAGCTCTTTTGGTAAACTGGGGAGCTGAGTAGAGATTTAAAATTGGCAGAAATTCAGCGGCAGTCTCCTGAGGCCGTTAGTACCGCCTGACTTCTGCCAACCAGACTAGCAAATTGTTCATGTCTGCTCTTGAACTTTATTTTGCATGTGGCAGAGTACTAACAGCTGAAGAAATGGTCCAACCAGTGAAAACTTCTCTTAATTAGCTGAGTATAACTGGATTATTCAACACTGACCCTGCAACTTGGCAATGCTTTCCTTTGCTCACATTTGCAGAGATATCTTAGGCATGCATTTAACAGTATTTGAGTTTGTAAGATTACATGTGAATGCACATTCATAGCTGTCAGGAACAGAAGCTAAAATATTTCCAGTGAACTCCATTGCCAACTAAACAGAAACGGTAACTAAGCAACACAAAAACACCGCGTTGGTTATTCATGACTTGGAAACACGATTTGTCCAATGTCTGCCGCCCTCACCACCAACAACTAAAATGTCTAAGTTTGCTTGGCCTGCTTTTTTTCACTAATCTGCAATGTGTTATATATCAAAGTTAAAAGAGCCAATATGAAACTGAGTGATACTCAGCACAAAAATTAATAGAATTGCTTGAAAAAGTTGAATCCAGACATTAGCTTTTCATCAACTTCAAATAGTTTCACATTATTATATGGAGAATAAAATAATGAATAAATTAAAGAAATACTTTTCACCTTCTTATTTTCTTTGTAAAACTGAAAGTGATTGTTTATTCAGAAGGTTAAAAGAACAGCATCACAAGCAACTGCAGTGGTACTATCCCCGTATTATAGGTTTATATCTGTGCCTGACTCAGTAACTCATCACTTGAACCAGGTCAAAAAAAATTCTTCGCAAAGATATGTTAGTACTAGCAGTGTGGACTTCCTTGGGCATCCACTTTGACTTTAAGGTAGTATATTAATGCAAAATGTTTGTCCTACTCTTTCTCCTTCCCCACTAATCTTCTCCTTTCTCCCCTTTCTCTCAGTTTTAGTGAAAGGAGGAAGGTAGCAGACCTACTATTCAACTCAAGRTAGGAGCTTGGAATTCTTATGGAGCATTTAACATTATACATTAAGCAACCTTTTCCCAAAGACTGGATGGTTTATGAACTGGTTTATACAACTAAGATGCGTAGGAATTTTTCGATAAGTCAAWTTTTTCTATAACTCTCTACTATAAAGAGACCTATTTGATCAATAATACATATTCCATMAAAATGCCATGCTAATTATGCTATGAGTCTTTCCATATAAAGTTACATATGTCTACAATTTGTACATGTATTTCAACTTGTGTCTTCAGAAAGATAAGCAATGTACAGTGAAACATATTTTTTAAGCCAYTAGTAACCAGTAGATTTACAAGGGGTATTACAAGTCCACAATTCCACTGAAAAAAAAGAGAGGCTGCAGCTGAAAAGGGATTATGGGTCCAAAAATCTAAACAGAAACGGAGTTACCAACTTTGTGAGTTGCTGCCTTGGCAGATGTGCAAAATCCAAGCTAGACAACTTCATAATGCTAATGTAATGGAAGTTCTGCAGGGCTSTACTTTTTACGGGGTTTCTGTGAGAGCACGATACATCTAAAAGAGCAAAAGGTCATTAAAACCACAAAAGAAGTTCACTGGTTTCATATCAAATGAGCTCTAATGTGGAAAAAGGTCTTTCATTCTTCATACTGAAAAAGTGCAATGTGCAGCTGCTGCTTAATTATTAAGGGGATGGGTAGATATTTTTCATCTTTTTCAAATGGAAACAGATAGGACTTTCAGTGGAAAAAAGTATGCCCGCACATATGACTATATTTCACAATCTTTCAAAAGTATGCAGAGCACTTTGAAAACAAGGACATTGTCTCTTTTCAATATGTATAAAGAATACTGTATCTCTTTTCCCAGGTTATCACGGGTATAGAATGAGCATTCAGAAAATGTTAACGTAAATCCTCTGTTTCTTCTCATGATTGGACAAGCTATGGAGTTCTATTTTTTTTTTCAATTTTTATCAGTTTCAGAGTTCAAAGAAAAAAATTAAAACATAAATTTAAAAAAATGTATTGCGGCCGTCTAAATAACTTGTTTTGTGTTTTCAAATTTGGCATAGCTATTAAAACTTAGCATTCTGAGTTTCAATGAAAAGAATCCCTTTAATCCCTTTAATCCCTTTTTAACCAGTGCTAGTAACTTTTGAATATTTTAAGTAGTTCTTTAAGAAACTGGATAACAAAATGAGACACCTGAGCGAGCTTGGTTTCTGGAAGCAATCTCRCGACATTAATGCTGACCTGTATGTATCTTGATTAGCTCTGAGAACCCCGATGATATCCAGCTATTCCTTTGTCTTTTGGAATAATGCATGTTCTTCAGGCATCACAATTATTGCATGAATAAGCACAGCAAAACAGGTAATTCAAAGTTAAGCTCAAATCTTAAAAAACACACAAAGGTGCAGCAATCTTGAGATGTGAAATGCAATTCCACATCCAGACAAGTTTTAATTTTGAAATATTCTGTAAAGACAATGATTCAAAACAAAATGAAAAGGAAATGTTTCTTCAGCTAGTAATTTAACCTTACTTAGGCCCTTCCCTTGTTATTTATTAATCATATTTGTATGAGGTATATACTTGATAGCACTATAAGATTTCTGAATTACAGATTTTTTTACGTTTGAGAGAGGCACTTCCTTTCTATTCTTTTTACTCATGTCATTGTAACTCTCTATGACAGGTATATAACCTGACTGTTACTAAAGGGTTCAAATCTACCCTTATGAGTGAACATCCCCCTAAATGTTTTTATAGGCAGAGAGAGCTTCAGCAAAAACAAACAGTAAATAGGCTGCTTCTTGGCTGAGGTTGGAGAGGGACCTGCCAACAAGACAAGGCGCTTTCAGAATTGTAAAYGGTGCAAATAAAAGGATTATAAGCTTAAGGTTCTCTTCAAGCCGTTGTTCTCCCCCCTTGCTGCAGTCCAGCTGCTTTTCAGAGACTTGTTTTCAGACCAATAAAAGTTCTCCTCCTCCTGCCTCAACCAAGAGCCATATTTGGGTGGCAATAATCCCATCAGCCGGAACATCCTTGGTGCCCCTGCAGCCTGTACCTGTGCCGTACAGTAGGCTTGAGCAAAACAACAGGTGAGAACTGGCAGCTTTCCTGATAAAACCCAGAACKTAGGTACTTGGTATCCAGAGCCCATTTAAAAGAGAGTAAGGGAAATAAGACACTTCTCAGCTTCCCTTGTCTGTCAGATGAATCAATAATGGGTTTCAGAAGTTACCATTTCTTTTCAAAATCTAACTTTTAAAGCCAAATGCTTTATAGATCTTAAGCTCTAAAGAGGGGAGAAGGGGTCATTCTGGAGCTCTTATCATGTTAGAATGCACTTCCAACCCCTAAATGGTTTCTGAAAGCACRTTTACAGCTTGTCACAGCAACATTTCTAATGGCCTGAATCTCCATCATCCAGATTTTAGAACTGGTTGAAGCATTGAATGCTACTGTCTGGTCCACATGCRAAGGACTTTCTGCTCATGAAAGTTAGAACATTATGGAGAAAAGTCACTGCTTAGGTCTCATCATCAACCTGAAATGAGGATGCAGTTACAGTTCATATCTTGAGATTACATCTGATACTTCAGTAGTGACATGTGCTTATTACTATAAAAATCTGACTAAGTCCAAATCTGAATGGACTTTCATCCGTTCACAAAACAGGAGCTTGTCATGAGACCTATCCTGTGTTTTTGAAGGATCTTTTAAAAATAAACAGAGTTCCTTAGCAAATAAAGCATGGTTTTATTCTCTGCAGAATTTGTTAGAAAAATGCCCTAGTAGTGTACATCTGTGTTTAAACACCTTTATGCTTCCTTGCGAGTGTGACAGATGGGATCCTTGACTTACAGCACCAGAGCAAAGCGAACTACGTTTTTAATGCCTCCACCAAAGAGATAGAGAATTCCCTTGATCCCATTCTAGTCATAAAGAATATATTTGTCTCATATGGAGTTTCTTTCTTTGAGAGTATTTCCTATGCCCCTTGGCACCATCATCTGATCCCTTATTATTCAGTATTTCCACTAGTGGCGTTGCAGGCTAAGAGTGAAACTGCCCTTTTGCCCATTTTCTGTCTTTCAGGCGGTTGAGGCACCTACATTCCTATGAGCACGGCTGAACTGTTAGACCCTTTAGGACTTTGTGACCTTGCAACAATGGCTAAATGTCCTGAAATGACCTCTACCCGCTCCATTTATCTTCCAGTACGACTCTAAAATCCTGTACTTTAGAATGTATTGGCTGTCAGAACAATATTCAGCCCTGAGTGCATTCGTAGCTGTTTGTGCGAAGGATGCTGTTGAACAGTTTTAGGGATTTTCCCTTACATTACTGTTCTTTGAAATACCCTCAGAGAAGCAGGATATTGCTTCTGTTTCAGAAACATTTTGCTTTTCGTCACAGTCTACTGACCAAAAAGAGACTAGTCACTGTGTTGTAAGTGTCCTCTCTCCCATTGCTTTGTTCAGCTTTGCACCAGTGTCCTCCTGAACAGAAGAAAAGATTAATCACACAAACGTGCTGGTACACAGATGATGCAAAGAGAAAGTAAAACACTGTTCTGAGTTTGCCATGTTTCACTACCTACAGAGCTGTGTGCTAGGACTGGTTCCTGGAGAGGAACTCTTGCCCCAAAAGCAGTCAGCCCCAGCAGGGAGACGACGGCTCTGAACAGCACAGTGCTTCATAAATTGTACCAGTAGCATTCAAAATGCTAACTTGAGTTTTCTAAAGAGTTAACTCAGTTTGGGAAAGCACAGTGGAAACTTAGTAATTGACATCAGACCAGGAGCTGGTAAGAGTCAGTATCCATGGCAAGACTCTTACGTCCTTTTCTCATGCATTCAGCCTTTTAGTATAATAGAATAGCATAATTTGAAGTGTGTTCTGTGTTATTTTCCAGAAGAAAATTAGAACTGCAACGGGGCCATTTCAATTCTTTTGGGCAGGGGATCAAGATGAAAAGCAAAAGATTCCAGGAGCTTTGTGCTAACATCCTGCTTCCATAAGAATATTTCAAAATTATGACAGCTACTCTCTAATAAGCATCTGTCCGCCTTATCGTGTTCTTTGAAAAAAATTATGAACCAGGCACTGCTGAAAAAAGGCAATCTTTGATGCACAATTTATCATTGCTTTACAGTACACTATGGAATATAACTATATTTTTTAATTAGCCTGAAAAATCAAAATGTGTCTCCATTTTCATTCCGTTGCTCTGATTGCCTAATACAGTGATGCAGTTGAAAGGTTGTGGTCAGTAGAATGGCTGTCAGTAACTCCTATTACATAGATGGGTGTTTTATGTATAAAAATACTGCTTCTTACAGCACTTTTAAAATCTATGCCAAAGCCTTTAATCAATGCCATTCAGCCTCCTAAGCAGCACCGTTCCCTTCCTCACCCTCTCTAGCTTGCCTTGCCACCACTGTCTTAAAGTGTTCTCCTCCTCGTGCAGAGGATCTGGTCAGCAATAGCAGCAGCTGTGGGAACAGTGTGTTCAGCATGCCAGACTGAAATTCATGTTTCAGGAATGTCTCCTAGGGGGGTTGAGCAATTCAGTCAGATTCGTAGTTAAAAGCCTTTCACTGTAACACAATTACCCTGCGGTAGACAAGAGGAATGGCCGGCACTTGTTTGCTACAAATGTGCCACTATTACTAAATCCTTGCTCAGGTTAAAATCCTAGTGACAATGGGCTATACCTGTGCTTGAATTGCGGGCTCCAGGACTGGAGATACAAGGAAGGAAACAGAGCAATTGACAACATTTTAAATGGGTTTCAATATCCATTTGCTCAGAAATATTAGTTTTGCTGCCATCTGAAAAGTACTGACTACCACCATCTAGAAGGAGTCCAACTAAACTAGGAAGTTATGCTTTAGGGGGCATTTAGAAAGGCGTCCAGAAAGGCATGTATTTTATTTTTTCTGCTTCTGATTCATTCTCATTATCATGCAAAACAGAGAAAGTCATTGCAAAGAACTTTTTTATCTACCTTAGGCAAGTGGGGGCATTCTCACTGATAAAGACATAGACTTAACTGACCTGTAACTATCTACTTTGTAATTTCCATCACACATTCTGCCGTTCTGGCTCAGACTGAGTCATGGCCTGAAATGAGAAGGCAAACTGCCACTGTCTGGCCAGACTGTCTCAGCTTGTAGTATGAGTACTGCGTATTCCTCTGCCTATCTGACCTTGTGGTTCTCGCCTCCCAGCCCGCCAGGGAGCAATAGCTAGGAACAGTCCAAATTTGGCCCTCTTTAGAGCACATTGCTGCCTCCTGGTAAGTTACATGCCTCCCAGTCATGTAACTTAAATGATGTGAAATACAAAGATCTTTAACTCATTTGAAGTGTTGCATACACCAGATTGTCTRAAGAAGTAGTCTCATGTCAGCATGATTTTCCTCCTTTCCACACTTTTACTTTCTTTTGGAGTCCAGAACTGATATGTAGTCAAAAACACATTTTTAAGGGATTATACAAACAAGGTATTCAGTGTAGAGAAAAGGAAAATTCATAATTTGTCAGACTAATGTGTATCGTGGACATAGGTCAAAAAGGATCTGATAGGATAAGTTTGATAGTCTGAGCAGAGGGAGAGGGCAGAAATTCTAAAACACAAGAAAAAGAGACTGACATTTCATAATTTGAGCTGGTGATCCAGAAGATATTTACAGGCACCATGTTCTTTTCTTCCAAGCTGCTACAGAATAGTAATAAGTGTGTGAGGTAAGTTAAATTAGACTAGCAAAACAAATGTTTTGTAGATAAATTCAATAGACAAGAGAACATACGTTCTTCAGTGTGGSTCTCTACAGAAATCCTCTGTTCTTATCATTGGCTTCTTTTCCAACAGAAACAGTCTGTAGGGTCTTAAACTCTGGATAACCACTTAAGCCAAAAAACAATAACAATAATAAATACGTTTTCTATCCTTATAAAATGAGTTATGTTGTTCAAAAGGTAGGAGAGRTTTACTCATAATGAACAGGCAGTGGTGATTCAGCAATTACCTTTTCAACAGACTGTCAAGCAAACGTCACTGAACTATAAAAAGGCATTTGTACTGATCTCATGGAAATATACTACAGGAGTTGTTTTTACATGACTAGGAGTGAACACATTACTCAGAAGCAGAAGTATAAAAGAGAGACTAATGAGTCGCCAAGTCTCCCAACAGACAGACCTAATAGATTTCTAAGCCTTCTTGAAGTCTTCTTTCCTTTCCTTTCTGGAAGAACATTTTCATAAGCAGTTATCTGGGTTTCTTCTAAAGTAATGCATTCCCATCATATAGCTCTAGGTCCTTACTAATATTCCATTCTGTGCTTCCAGAAAGAGTTGTGAATGTATCAGATGTTTAAAATGTTTGACACCGCAAAATACCACATCATTAGTTTCCACTGCTAATCACAGGTGAGTTCTGGTCTATCAGCAGATTTGCATATAGAGATTTTTAGGAAATGCTTGAAGACAACTAGTATCCACCTTTATAGGACCTAGTGAAAGTTCCCTTTTTTTTAATGATGTTTTATAATGGCTATATCCCTGCTCCTCCAGTCTCTTTCAGGCAAATGTGGTCTCTGTCTTTCTGGAGTCCTGCTGATTTCAGAAGGCCCACGCAGATATTAATGTCTAGTTATGTGGGATGGAAATTTTTAAGTCTCCATGTGAGCACAGAGAATTTTTTCCATCAGCCAGAGGAAGAGCTGGGAAGGATTCAACTGCCAGTGATGCAGTTCTTCTCTTAGACTGGACCCGCTTTGTATTCAAACTAACATGATACACATAAGTCTGTGGAGAGTGCTCACAGGATTTAACAGTTTAAGCTCTAATCACCACTTTATAATTTCTCTAAATAACAGTTTATGATATTTTTTAATGAGTCRATACTTTATTCTTATGAGCCATGGGTCAAGTAAAATTTTAAAGGAAACCTAATATAAAAACATTCTATAAAACTCAGCTTCAATTATACAAGGAAAAAGAGTGAACCCATAAGCAAATGGCACTAAGTCAAGAATTTTTTAGAACCATCCAACTAAAGGGTCAGAGTTCAAAGACTTTAAAATTCAGATTTATTTCTGGCTGAACAAAATATCTAGTGTCAACTTCCTGTTGCTTAAAGTAGATGGCACTGAGCAGATTCCACCAAAATTAATGCAAAATGGAACGTAAGCAGGATAGAGTAAGACAGAGCAACCAAGCTCCAGCACTACTCTGCTTCTCTGACRCTTCTGAAATCTACAACCTTCTCCTTTCCAGCAGGATGGAGTACAGCATAATATCTGCGTGTGTGTGCATATGGCCAGCATGAATGTATAGAAGTGTATTCCRGCACACAATTATTCTCTACAATAAATACATATAATACACTTTRTTCTGCATATTAGCATTCAGGCTCTGGCTGCCAAATGTTCTCATTTTGTATGGTTGTGTTGCTTGGAAGATGACAAAAAAAGGCAGCTAGAATCTTTGGCAAGTCATGTGTAGGGCTGCTCACAATCAGTATCTTGCAGGTTAAAATTAGAGTCAGAATTTGGTTTTGGTRTATTTAAAAATAACGTGACATTTGTCCTGGGAACGTACAATATCTAGCATGCGTCAGAAAAAATCTTTCTACATCTGAGCACGCTGTAGCAAAACAGGAAAGGAAAGCTGTCAACAAGCAAAAAAAAAACTCAAAACAAAAAGTCAACATCATCTTGAGATGTATAGACAGCAGAATAACCTGCCGAGCACAGGAAATAATCCTTTGGCTCTATTCTGCATTGCTTTGGCCCCAGCTAAAGTACCATGTCCAAACTTTGGCACAGTATTTCACAGTATTTTCGCAGTATTTCAGAAAGATTCAATATGAGAAGACTATGGCAGCATGGTAGCAGTCCTCAAAGATAAAAAAGACCATTGCAAATAGGAGGGGAGAGGTTTTCCCTGTTTACTTAGTACAGAACAAGAAGTAATAAACTGGAAAAAAGTTTAAAATTAGTGATGAGAAAAAGAATTCTAACAGTACAGGTAGTGAAAGACTAGAATAGATTGCCTGGTGAGACTGGGCATTGCCTGTAATCAAAGTTCTCTCAGAAGAAATAAGGTAAGCCTCTGCCAGGAACGATGTAAGTATAACCAATCCCRTTATAGGGAAGGAGGACAGGACAAGTGACTTCGGGAGGTTTTTTCCAGATCTGTAGTTCCATGATTTATGGCAGAAGTTACAGCCATGCCCTAAGCCTTCCTGACAAGTTCTGAAGTTTCCTAAGCAAACGGTGCCTGAATGGATAGCTTCTGGTTCTGTTCCTATTCAGTTCAAATTAATTTCCTTTCAATAGAAGTTTATACACAGCTCAAGCAGCAGTCCCTCATAATCTTCTTCTRGTTTAATCACCTGCATACAAAACGGATCTTTTGGATTTGGAGAGGCAAGAAGTCACACTCTACTGAAATTTTCATCAGAAAATTTTCATTTTCTCAGATTATAACAAGCAAGCAAAATTATTTTATTATAGTATATTATTTTTATTTTATTATATTATTTATATAATTACCTTAGTGCTTGAAAAGTGGATGAGCTATTCTGTTTGTAGTTTAATGTCTTAATTACAATTGCCTTATGTAGAATTATTTCTACTGCTTGTACTACTACTTCACATACCCCAAATTTTTGCCCAAATTAAGAGCCTCTAGTAGTTTCATGCTATCAGCATGGTCCATAGCTACTTCCTTTTTCTTTACCTATTCATTTTTTGGTTTGTGTATTTTACTTCTTTTTTTTTTTATCTTTTCCTTCACTTCTAAACTTAATAGGCTTGATCCACCAAGTGAACAATGGAAAAAATTCAAAACCAGTGCTCCCCCTCGACAAAAGTTCAATTTTAAAGCAACCAATGAAAATACAGAACTTTTGGAAGCAAACTGTAACAACGGTGAAAGGGACCTTTTCTTGAACTCAGATTTACTTTTAAAGTTATGGAATATTTCCAGTTGCGTGGGTGTATAAAACAAAGCAGGAACTCCAAATACTAACTACACCAGCTTTAACTTCTCTTCCTTCGAACAAAACACTACTTCCATACAAACAGATAGAAGATATCAAAATACTAATACTGTTCAAATACAGTGATACTGAGGCTGAGACAATTACAAACAAAATGTGCGCTTAAAAAGTGCTTTGAAAGTACAATTACAAAGCATGAAGTGCTTTTCTGTACACAAAATATTATCGTGGATAGACTTTCTGATGGGTAATTACTGTTCTCGAACGACACAGAGCGTGAAGAACCTTCAGCTAAATCTCCCCTGACTAATGGCTAATTTCTAATATATCCTTTAATTTTACTCATGTTCAACAAAGCCATTTTCCCAAGGGAAAGGCAAATTTCTATAATTTCTAATCACATTTTAAAATGTGTTTGGTATTTTTGATGATCCAGCTCAGATGATACATGCATAACTACTGGAAAGAGGAGAAGAAAGAAGGCGGGAAGATTCCTGTCTGAGCATGTCAGCAACAAAATAGCCCACACATTTAACGCCCTGGACTGTTTTGAAAGCCAGGTGCTTTCTCTTGTCATTTGCAGTAATAAGCAGAAAAAGAAAAATATTTCTACTCTTAATACAAATTAGTTCCCAGTTTCGTCATTTAAACCAGGAACTCACATCAAGTCAACATATCAGTAAGTAAAAATGGTACTTCTTTGTTCCAGTCATGTTTATATCTGATTTGGTTTATATATGTGATGCAGTACATTTGTCTGGATCATCAGCAAGGTGAACAGGACTTCTGGCCCATCAGAACTGTGAGGACCTAAAATTTCAAGCTGAGCTAATTTTTCCTTTAATTCAGCTCCTTCACAGGTCCTACAGACTCAGGTTAATTCAGGGTCCAACAACCAGAATGGGACAAAATACTGCACAAGCATCATGGCTATAAGAAATGCTATTATATATATAATATAATGCCATCCACAATAGACTTCACACTAAAAAAATAGTAAATCTAAAACATAAATCCAGACTTTATAATTACCCTTTATTGACTAACATAACTCCCTGAAAAAGGTTTAAGAAAAGGAACAATAATAATAGATCATACTTACTTTTACTGTTGTTTTTTAATCTCTTACCATTGCTGAATATTATACAAAGTTTGTATTGATTCCCCATAAAAATAATAACTTTCTGTGTGTAAGTAGGTAGCTAATATGAATTTATTACAAGTGTCTGTGAGAATCCTTGTAAAGTATATGTTCATAAAATAGTATTATATTCAGCTAAAATTGAAAATCCAAATTAGTTGCAAAATCCTGTCACTATAATAAGTAAATCTGAGGCTTACTTACATTTCAAAAGAAATACTTCTGAATTTATTTAAAAGACTGTGACCAGACTACTTTACAGCAAGCACTTAGCACTAAAATGCTGCTATAGCAGCCTGTCACCCTGCAGCCAGCAGCTTTATCCTACTCTAGAATCTAAAATACTTGCTTTTTTGTGGGTGTAYAGCAACAGCAGTGCATTTCACAGCCATGCTGCAGCTGCATTTTAAGGCATAAATTCAAACTCAGATTTTCAGAAGCAGAGGCAAATTTGACCTTATTTCCGTATTTGGATGCTTAACACTAAGATGAAGAAAATTAAATGAATCACTATCAGAAAAGTCTTTTATCAACTACAGAAGGACATGAGGTACCACGCATGACTTTGGCAGCTCAGCTGTCTGTGCAATTTGGTCTGATTCATCTCTTCCCCTGCCACTGCCTTCCAGTGAGTTAAACAACCCTCTCAAATGGTCCATTTTCCACAGGAATTACTGGAATGATGAATAGCAGACAAGTGTGTTACTGAGCCCAAAGCAGTCGGGGTATTAACCGTTTGCTTCTATAGTGTATGAGACTGCCCATTTGAGAGAGAAATACACAGAGTCAATCAATTTTCTTGGAAGTTCTTTAAAGCTAAATAATAAGTAAACATAAATGTGCCAGAAGGAATAATAGTCACAGAAGAAAAAGCTAAAATAGTTTGCAGGAACTAGCCTGCTTAGTGATTCTTCTGGAGCAGAAACACTGAATTTGTCACTCTTCATCAAACCATTACTTTGTCAAGCCCATCACTCAGCTTCTGACAGTGGCAAATACTAGCTATGTCAGAGAAAATGCAAGGAAACCCTATAACAAAGTACCTTATTTTAGGTGTTTTTTCCTTCCAGCTCAGTTAGTATTTACAATGGTGTTGATTTGTACCTTGCCCTAAATATTTGTGACTGTTCTAACTAGTCTTTATAAATTAATTATAATTTTGTTCAGTCCTGGTAATTTACTAGTCTTGCAGGTGTCTTATACTAATGAATGAATAAGTTTATTTGTGCAGTGAGTCTAAAATATATTTATTTTCATCAGTTTTAAATTTAGGTTTTAAATGTGTGATGTTTCTCTGTTTCATCTCTGCTCTGATCTTGGGTTGCCAGAAGTAGTAATTGAAAGTAGCAGATCTTTCTTGCTTCTTGTACCCCTACGTTACCTGTTTGCTTATCTTCCTAAAGCTATGCAGTTGCAGACTTTCCAACCCTTGTCTTTTGGACATCTACACATGCTTTACTTTGTGTTTGATCCCCTTTTTTCATTTTTCCTGTCCTTCCGAGAATACATGTTCAAAACTTAAATGTAGTGTTTCAGAGGAAGGTAAAATTTGAAAGCACCTTAGAAGTCTCTGCATGCACAGAGGCAGTTGAGCTGCGCAGGTTTGCTGCGCACGCCTGGCGAGCAGTGCGGAGGGCACGTCCAGCCCCTGCTGCGGACACGCTGACCGCGGCCAGCAGCCTCCTTTCACCTGTCGGTGCAGGAGCCCAGCACGGGGAGCCGATGCCCTCCGGAAGCTGGGATGTGGTGCTGCAGTCCTTGTGGGAAAGGCGATGAGTAATCTGCACAGGTAAAGTGCAAGATGTTGCTGAAGCTTCACTGGGTCTGTTTCGCCGTATTCTAAATTGCTGTTCCTATTTAAGGGTTGGTTGTGCTATTGCCACTGTCTCTAAGGCCGGTAGAAAGGACCAGTGTGGTCAGTTGTAGGCAAGAACTAGGAACCGCTTAACTCATTACTGCACTCAGCCAAGCCACAGTGCATGAGCCCAAACTGGATGCTTTTATTGCATTGAAGACACAGGAAAGCTTTACATTTGATTATCTACCCAAACTGAAGCATAGAAAACTGCACATACTGTGTTTAATTAGGGAGATAAATTTCCTCCAGTAAGTAAGTGGATGTGCATGTGATTACAAAGATGCACACTACAGAAATTACTTGATGACTAAATACTGTAAAAGATTGTATCCTGCTTTATCTCAACTGTTGCTAGAACAAGTGTTGCAGAGTTACAACGGGTGTGTCAAGGCTCAGCCTTTTGTAGTGTGTGAATTACATATTCCCAGAAGCACAACTGTTCATCTGAGCAAAAGGAATGTGCCCTTATGATTTCTTTTCAGGCAGCTTACCTTCTGAATATTCAGCACACCCGTCATAGGTCTTGTTTAGACTAGTAAGAAATATGTAGGGCTTTTTTATTGTGTTAGAAGAGACTGCTCTAAGGAGCAAAAGGCAGATGGATATGATGCTGGCTGCATGCCACAGAAGTCAGTACGCCCTAACTGTACTGACCTAATGGGCTGCCTAGGCCTGAACAGCTCTTGCTGGACTTCATTGAACTAACAGAGTTAATGCTTTTAAATGTAAGTGAACAGATATAATCTAGAACCTATTGATAAGTATTTTAATTTTAGATAGTTTAGGCCTAATTCAGCAGGATAACTAAACCAAGACTGTTTTTATTTACTTTATGGTGTGTAGATATTCTGATGGTTGCAACTCCAAATTTCAAATTCATTTCTATACAGAGGAATTCCTACTGCTTGGCCCAGAAAGGACTAATAAGCACAGTAAAGATGAGAAAATTTTAATCTAATTGAATCCTCAAAAAAGGTACTGCTGCATTTGAAGAGGTGATGCAGATTGCCTTTAAGCCTTTCTCCTACCAAATGAAATATTAACAAAAAAGATCAATACCTGCTTGGCATGGGCTGCAGCCAATAAGTGAAAACCCTTTGAGGATAACAGGGATTCTACAGRGAGTATGTGCAAGGGTTTGCTTTACCTTCCAGAAAAACTCTTCATCAACACATCTACGTCTCAATGAGAGACTGATAATCCAGGACTTCAAGAAAAAATCTAAAAATATATATTCCTCTTTAAATGCCATGAAAATAATCTTATCGATATAATARAATGTTCTCAGGGATTTTCACAATAACCTGAAAAGCCTTATACCAGACAAGCATTTGTAGCAAAAAGTGAATCTCTTCAACACAGTAATGTACTTAGTGTACTTRAGAAACAGAAACAGAAATTTATTTGAGCAGGAACTGGCAGCCAAGGAAGGATGATTTTATACATCTCGTAAGCAGGCTGAAGTCACTGCATGTCAGAACTTGTTAGTCTATTGTGAACATATAGTCCATTTGTGCCCAAGTTACCTCTTGTTATTTCTCGACCATCAATAGGTACAGAATAGTTTTTATGCCTCTGATTAGTGAGATATAGCTGAAGACACCAAAGGACAGAGAAACTGCTTATATTTGTGTGTCTTGAATTCGAATGTCCAAAAAATCAGCACACAGTATGTTTCTAAGAAATATGAGTGCTTTTTAAACTACATATAATGCTTTTCTAAAGAAAATTTTAAGGAATAAAGTTTACCTAAAAAATATCATAAGAGTTGACAAGAATGTCTACTTCATAAAATTATTTTATTTTTGGAGAAATATTTGTTGAAATTTGTTTGTTGAAAACAAACAAATCCATATTCTAAAGAGCAGACTGCAGTAAGCATTCTAGGTTAAAACTAAAATACTGAGTTAAAACTAAAATTGATTTTATTGTCTTTCTTTTATCTAATATACTTTCGTTTCTTATGTATTAGTAAGATACAATAAAACACTAATGTAATTACTAACCAATTAATTTAAATTATAAGAATCAATTCTTAAATAACTTTCTGTTGAAAAGCTAAAATGGACTTATTGCCAGTGATAACAGGGGGTTTCTATAAGCATAGGAAGAAATCCTTACATGTCTGTGTAAATCATTTTATATTCATTGATTTGATAAGCGTACAATTAATACCAGTTTTGGGGGTATAATTCCCTGGGATGGTAATGATATTGCTGAAAAACACACAGGCGCACACAGACACACACAGACACTCTTGTTTGTTCTAGGTAAATTCCTGTAAGTGGTCAAATATAAAGACTGCCTGACATTTGATTCAGGTTATATGGAGAACTGAATTGCAGTTCACAGAATCAAAGAATCATTGAGGCTGGAAGGGATCTTTGGAGATAATCTAGTTCAACCCCTCTGCTCAAAGCAGGTTCTAGGTGACTCATATCAAAATACCCCTTGCTGATTTACACTTCTACTAAACTAAGTTCGTTTTTTGACCTGTTACAGCACAGGCCTTAAATCACCTTTTTGTGATGTTTCTATGCAGCAGTGATAAGTGCCTTGGGAAACTTTTACAAAGCAGATAGTTAGTTTCTTTGGAATACCTTATTTTTTAAACCAAATTATCATATTCATTATTCTGAGATGATAATGACATAAGATCAAATTACAGTCAATTTTGCCRTGACATTATTAGTGTCTTTCAGCTTCTTCAGTCTGCAAAATTCATACTTTCTTATTCATACTTTCATTTTACTCTTTAGTCCTTGCATAAAAGCCATAGTGTTTTGAGACCAAGTAGATCTGCTAATAGCTTAGAGCAGTGAGATACACATGCTAAATAACAACACTTCTGGGCTAAGTATTCTACTCTGAGTAATGCAACAGTAGTGTTCCAATGCTAATAGAGGACTATAACATAACTATACTATATATATGTGTGTGATAATGCTTATTATAATGTAGTAAGTGATACCAGTAAACAATCTAATGTTCCAGATTTTCCAGTCCCAAATAACAAGCAATGCTTCCTGTTTCTTGGTTGTAATTTTTGAGGTTCCTTCCTCAGAGCTCAACATAGTGATGATGAAATACTTCCCCCTGCACCAGAATTCCAGCAGGGATGGTAGTTTTCATTTGTTCTACTGCCTAGAGTGGATTTTCACAGTCACAAGGCCATTTTCTTTTAGTGTAGTGGAATTCCTTAACTTAGCAAGATTAAAAATCAGCTGTCTATATAACAAAGAGTACTGAAGCCGAAGGGGTGGGAGRAATACCAGAAGAAAATAGGGAGCGTGGAGGAGGAGCAGAGAAATATCAAAAAAGGGTTGTGGAGCATATTGTAGAAAAGGGTGAGGGATCATCAAATAGTCCTCTACAAATCTACTATATTAAGCAATTTCTAGGGCAGAGGGTTAAGTGATATTTCTAGTTCTATTTTAGCACTTAAAGAAACTTCCTATATCATTAGCCTCCTTTAACTATACTGTAAAAACACCATAGCAAGGGTTTTGTTGGGTTTGTTTTTAGAGAAATTAAAGAATGACTATGAGATATACATGTGACTAGCTCCTAAGTAATGCAAGTAGCATTACTTATCTAAATATATGAAAAACTTTTATGGAAGCATCTAAACCACTAGACTTTGTATCTAGCCTTCTTTGGAAAGAAGGATGTCAATCCTTGGCTTTGCCAGTCTGTTAGACATATTTAAAAGAAAGTCAAGAAAAGGAAAGAGTCCGAATAGACGTCACGAAAACTCAGAAGATAAGAAAAGTTGAAGTTCTGAAAAGAACCCTTTCACCGAGTGTGCTAAYAAAGACGGTCCATCTCTTCATTACCATGCTACTCATCCACCTCTGTTACACTGCACAAAAGGGAAAAAAGCGGTCTTTATAGTTGTACATGATTATATTTTCCTTTTGTATTGAGTTCAAAGTCTTTTTCTAAAAAAGCAAGAGTAGATTGCTCACAATGTAATGGGCCATTCCCAGGAAACGAAAAAATGGCCTTAACGTTTTATATTAATACAATAGGTTATGTATAAAACAGGTTTTAAAAAGTTAATGCATATTAGCTTAGAACAGCCATATTTTAACACTGTGCGACTGAAAGTTCCAGTAGAGCAGATGAATGGAACTACAGAAGAAAAAAACCCACTATGACAAAGGGATAAAGGTTTAACTAAAAGGACTCAAATCTGTATTTCAGGTGCCTCTTTACCTTCCATCAGGAAACGAGTTATTAGGAGTAATGAAATCAGAGGTAGAAAATACAAAAACTTTTTAGATCCTTCTGTGCAAGGCGGCGACACTGGCCTTTACTTCTTCACTTTATAATGATTCCTTTGAGTTGTGGCTCTGAAAAAGCTGTGAAACATCTTCCTGTTATTTCTTTTTCATCTTTCCAAACACTGGCCAGGAATAACCCCATCCTATTCTTTTCTTGGGTTTTTGAAACACATATTGACTGTAATGACTATAAATTATCTGGTTAAAGTGCTGAATTTATAGAAGTGTTAGAGCTCCTCTGTGCTGCTACCAGGTGCCTATGAGAAGGTGCAAGGCATGAGATGGAATCTTTTTTCCATGCCTGCTCCCCCTTTAGACCACTACAAATACTGAACTTTTGAAATTTTTGTAAGTTAACTGGAATTTAGGGGAACCTCACCACATCGTGCTCTGCCGGACAGGCTGGTAGCTCCTTCCCCTGCAGTAGCAGTAGAACACTGACCAAGATCAGCTCTCCCAAGTGCCACCCCATTGCCACCATCTTGACGTGCAACTTCTGGGTTATTATCTTCCCTAATAAGAACCTCAGAGTTTCAGATACAGTTTTTTTCCATTACAATCTAATACGTAAAAGAAAAAACTAACATAGCCATGGTCATTCCTCCTGTACTGTAGATACTATTCTAAAACTACCGCAAGTACTAGACCTGTAAAGGTTTGCAGGGTGGATTGTTGTGCACAGATACAGTGCAAAATAGAGATAGCCAGTTAACAAACATTTCCATTCAGTATCTGTATCTTCAGTCCTCGTGTTTGGCTCCTGACCTAGGGATGTAGTTGAATGCCTCAAAGTGCTACATGACTGAGACAAACTGGTGCTACAGAATKAAATGTCCCCTTCATACCTATTCTGTCTCCTAAGTTAAGACTGGAACAAATTCAAGGTCTTGGTTTGAAATTTCTTAAGGACCTCTAAAATTGCCTCTTCTTGCCTCAAAATCTCTTCAGATCATTTTGATCTGAGCAAAGCATTGAGCAGCAGAATCCAAGAGTAAACATTTCACTTCTCCAGTAAAGGTTCCACACTTGGAATGTCTCATGCCAAAGATTAGCAGCAATCATATCAGATTTTTGTGGAAGACTTCTTTGGACAGCACAATATCTGTTACATAGAGGAAAGTTCCAAAATTTGAGCAAGTACTCTCATCCAAAAGGTCTTCCCATTTCTTCAAAAATCCAATTCAAAAATAGAAACCATCTTAAAAAAAAGGAGTTGTCAGTAGTTTGCTATCAATTAGTGGTTGACCTCACCTCTTGTGTTGCCAACTTCTTTGGTAATGGCAGCATCTGAATTATTTAGATACATAATACTATTTGTGTTTCCTACCATATATTGCATTTAACCGGTAATTCCTGATAGAGAAGTGATGTACATACAGAATTGTTCATCAGGTAAGGGAACATAACACTGCATGTGGTACTGATGATCTTGAGTAAAGGACATTACAATAGTCTTAAAAACAAATTTATCCACTATAGTAAAAAAAAATTCCAGCCAAAAAAAAAAAAGATGTTTTTATCAGAGGATCTCACTGATACATAGGCTTCCTTAACCTGTCTTGCTGAACATGGTTGAAACCTTTCAGACTCTATGCTCTATATCTAATATTCTCAGGAGAAATTGTGTTTCACCTTCTGTATATATGCAGATATTATTTCATATATACAATGGTAGTTCCTAGTGGTCCCAATYTGAATTGGGACCACTTTGGATCTACATCACATATTGCATAATGTGCACACCATGGAGAGACAACCCCTGTCCTGTTTTGTAGACAGTTTAAAAATCAGCAGTATTGCCAGATAGGATTTTGGTTAGCAGGRGTGGAAGATTGTGAATGCACTGCCAAATTCCAAATAACTGAAGATTTGACCTCTCCTCAACTTTTTTAAGTAGTTTTGTGAGTCCAATTTTTGTTTGCACAAATGGTACACATGGAGAGAATCCTTTTATTCCTGAGAATGAAAGTATTTGTGTGCAAATGAGTACATTCACATGCAAATGAATGTATTTGCACAAGAAGTACTTGCCCACCTGTCACACGAGCCTTGGCTTTTTGGCTTTCAGAGTCTGCGTGCTCTGTGCTCTGCTCACAGGGAGTGAATAGCAGAATGAGAATGCCAGCAATTTTTCAAAAGTTGAATGGTCAGTCACTATGGACAGCAAGCAGGGAGAACAAAAGAAATCAAAGGGAAAAAAATGAAGACAAATGGAAATGCGCAGAGAAAAATTCTTACAACTGTTCAGGTAAATAGAAAGACCACTGTTTTCCAGAGCTGGAACAATGGCAAACTGGAAGTCAGATAAGAAGAGGAAGTACTATAAATGAAATCAAGGGTTTTGATAGATTCCTTTGCCTTCTCATTTAGCAGCTAAATAAGTGGCATCAAAGGGTAAAATATTATCTGAAATAATGGAATTTTACCCCACAGAGATCCTACAGATGAGATCTAGAGAGACTCTTAAAATACTGGAAAATTACATCTTCCCGTTCACATATTTGCATTTTTTCTCCCTATACTCAGCCTATAAGAAATAGAAGTATTATTGCTTCCTGGACTTATCAAGGCAGCTCATGATCACTGCTATGTTGACAGGGCTCTAAGCTATTTCTCAAGACCAGTTAGGCCTTCTCATAATAAAAGTTTAACAGCGAATTTTGAAAAAAAAAAATGAGAATAGAGCTTTGTGCAGTTGAGGGTCTGCATCTGTAAACTACATATTAATAGAAGAAGCAAGACTATCCAACTCATTTCTTATCTGTCTCTCATTAGATCTTGTATATGGCGAAGCAATGTCAGCATATATCCCAAAAATCTAAATCATGATAGCTAAAAAAAATAACACCAAAACCTCATTGCGCCTGCAGTGGCTCATCGGAGCTGACTGCTGACATACATATGCAGCAGGTGGACATCCAGTGAAGCATGTGAGTGCCCTGTGGTAGAATAAGTGACTAGGATTTCTGGATACAGAGGCAGCCTGCCAAAATGTGGCTTCTGTGTGAAGTGGCTGATGCATTGTATCTCACAGGAGCTTTCTCGCACCTAGCAGCAACAGATTTTGGGGCCATGTAGCCCCCAGAGACTTTTCTCTTTTAAATTCAAAATGTGTGATTATCCTTTACTTTCTGCCACCTGTTCTGTTTATAAACTTCTGCAGAGCCCCTTTCTCTGCTTCAATTTCCAGCAAGCTGTTATGTTAGCATAACTCATGGAGCTACCTCCTCCCCTAGGCATTGAGATGACTCATGTGTATTCATGTATGCAGAGTGGCAGCTGGCCCTAAGGCCAATCAGCTAAGGATCTGACCTGTTTATCGGTTACTTAATTTTCTTGAAACTCCATACCGTGCTAGAATAAAGTAGATATCTCACATGGAACTTCACTTCTAACATCATTTCTGTCATTTCCAAAAATCCTCCACAATGCTTTCTGGAAAGGTACTGTCCACAAAAAATGTGTAGAACTAGGAACTCACATAAATTTTTTAGCACTTTGGAATYAAGACATTCTTGTTTCTACAGCAAGCCCAGGTGCAAAGTCAGTGAGCCCCCTCAGACAAAATTAGGTATCTTTCTTCTGAAATCAAAACCAATTTGGCTTCTAGACAAAGTAGTCATCCTCATCCACCTCCTCCTCCTCCTCATTCTTYACTTCTTACCAACTCACCAGGCCTCCCAGCAACAAAGCCTGTGAGGACTTCTTCAGGCCACCTCTACTGGAATGATGTATATAACTTAATAGATCACTTAATTTTATGCTACCAAGTCCTCATGAAGATATTGAGGCCAATATTTCACATAAATTGAGGTATTACAAAGCTTTCAGGGTGTTCATGGAAATCATTACAAACTCCACAAGGTATTATTTCCCAGTAACATTGCAAAAAAAGAAACACTATAAAAACATTTTAAATAAAAGGCAGTTTTTAATGCCAAAACGAATGTTACAATATGAATCTTATTCTAACAAAAATTGCCAATGCTTTTTAGTATGAGACTTAAAAGTGAGATTTATACTGTAAGAACAAAGAACATACTCCAGAAAGCAGATCTGATCATCTCTTTGTAAGGTTCCCTGAATGCCCTTGAATGAGCTGAAGGAAGATGTCCTGATAGCTATCAAAAATTTGAATACCTTTGCTAATTGAAGAATGTCCTGCAAATATTATAGCAAGAAGAAATACAGAAGTCCCATCCTTTGATTTCCAACTATTTGCAGATCTAAACTTGAAAGCCAGCCAGAACTAGAAGTACTAACTTACTGCTGCATAAGCTTGTGTGCTTTACAACATAATACACAAGAAGAGCATCAACTGAGACTGTCACCCCATTTTTTTTCCCACTGAAAGTTCATAGAAACGTCTAGACACCTGGTTAGTTAGCTGATAGAAAACAGATTGAACCACATGACATTTCCTTATCACTAAGGTTTTAAACAAAGTATTTAGGCAATTGTACATCTATCTGTACCTTAAAGATTTACTCATATATTTATACACATTTTAAAAGCTATAATAAAACTGTATAATAAAGCTRTAATAAAACTGAAGGTTGTCCTTATTGAGACTGACCAGGAATTTGACATAGACCACATGCAATTGRCAGGCTCCCTTGTCACACCAATTGAAACAATTAGGCAGCAAGATAGATGATTTCAGTATAAAGTACGTTCTTTAACTGGCACAGATCTGGCTTTTCTTAGAGAAGGAAATGCTCATTCAACTGCAGGGCTCAGCAACAGCTGAGCTGCCAATTGCAGAAGTAGGCAGCTAGTCTCTGAATAAAATGACCACAAACAATCACAAAAGAGCTAAGGAGTTGAGCCAGACACTAAAATCTTGTAATCAAAATAGAACCAGCATTGGAAGCTCAACTGCTGCCTAAGAATACATTTTTCTAATAATCACAGTGAAAACCCCACATATGGTTATACTTATGGACAGACTACAGCTATTTTAATGTAGTTAGAAGACCAGTAAGCCATGATTACAGTAACCTAAATGGTGGAAGCCTGGGTAGAAAAAACAGAAAATTCACCTCTTTTAAGGACTATATACAGGAAAAGAGACTGGGTGCATGAAAAAGACATACTTGACCAAAATGAACAAAATTACATGGGTTTACTGATCATATGTTAATATTCTTGATTTTCATGGAAGACTCACAGAAAGCATTACTGTCCCAGACCTTCTGTAAAGAGAAGATACAGTGTATGTGGTAAACCAGAAGGGGTTATGAATGCTATGGGAAAAGAAGTAATTTTACTGTGGCTGTTCTTTATTCTGATGCTGCCTATGCTCTACCCATTACTCAAATACGTGTTGTTACATTGAGTGACTGTAGTGGGATTGATCATGCAGTAGAAGAACCCTTCATCTTTCTAGTGATAGAAAGTTAGTTGATACCAATWGTTGGAAAGATAGTAGATACCAGCGAGTATCCAGCTAAAAGTCCCATGGAGTCCTGTGTACACACAGAGATTTTAGGCTTTTTATTGTACATGCCTCAGAAAGAACCAATTCCTACTGATTTGATGATGCAACATGAGCAAGCTTTTCAAGGTGGCATGGAAAGGAGATTCCTTAGGGTGCCTCTGAACTTCCGTAGCTATTTCTTAATGATAAACATACACTAAAACTCAAGAGGAGTGTGTTTGCAGGGCACTGTCAGCTTCCCATTATAGCCACAAGACATTTCCAACATTTGAGAAGATACATTTCCAAGTAACATTTGGAATGAGTTTGGGGGCAGCTTTTGGTACATGTTTGAATTTTAGCACATTATTTTGAAATTGTTTTGGTTTAAAACTATGAGTAGATAGGTGTGTAGGAACTTCSTGTGTAGTCGTACATTGAAATGAGAAGCCTGCTATAATTCAGGAAGGAGGTTCAGACAATGAAAGCAGTTTATTGCATTGCATGAACTCAGCAGTACGCATTTGYCCCTGAAGACTGACAGTTTAAGAGTTTTCTTTGTGATCAAAACAAACAAAAGCTTTTAAGTCTTTCTGAGAAGAGGTCATGCTTGTAAGCCACAAAGTGAGTGGCACAGAGGGGAAAAACATATGACATGCATTTGTCTCCTCCATTTCTACCTCTGGATGGGAAATGAAGGGAAAAAATACCTTGGGAGATGTAGTGGATGAGCTAAGGTTTCTCTTCACCTGAAGAGATTATTGCAGGATTTGAGTCAGTGCTTCTAGAAGTGCTTTCAAACAGGTTTCAGTGCCTATACAAAGTACCCCACTGCTTTATGCAGTGCAGCCTGTGAAAAGAGACCACAAGACTTTACAGTGTCAGCTCTTACAAAAATCTATTTTTAAGCATCTCCAAGCTTTAAACCCTCAGCAGCTGATGAAGCTTTGCCCAATTTGCTGGCCTCGTGCCTCTACAAGTAAGTCCGCTGTACAGCAGTGCTGAGAGTTGCATGTTTTGCTGATGTGGCCAGAGCTTATGCTGGCATGCTCTGAGCAACTCCCACTCAAATCCCAGCTATGACATTTTATTAAACCATGCAGTTATCTCCGTAATCCCACATTAGGGCCTGAGGAACTAGCTCTGACTGTACTGTGTATTTTCAGTTCAAAGGCTGCAGCCAGGAGATTACTAAATCCTCCAACTGTGAAAAAATTCTGCCATCTCAGTTAAACTGGTGAGAAAGCATACAAAACTCTCCTTTTTTAGAATAGAGTCAAATAATTTTCTCCAGATTTTCAGAATGGTGAAATGACCTTCCCTCACCCTTTCCCAAACACTACCAGCAGCAGGTTTAATAACTTCATAAACCACCAGATAAAGGATATATGGCCTGGGCTTTTTTCCGCTCCACAGGCACTAGCAGAAGACTATGGGAAGGAAGAAACTAAGGGTTTTCACCCCATTTCAGAGGTCCCAAATTTCTTAGCCTGTCTCCCCTTCTACTAATACTTGGCCTGGAACAGCATCACACTGCACTTTTTGGCAGAATTTTTCACTCTCTCTGAAGCATTAATTACTTGCAAATTACACTTAGATACGTAAGACAGTTAAAGGAGCAGTCTCACAGACAAAAGATGATGTTCTTGCCCAGCAGCAGCACCAAGTACTACAACCACATGATGGTAATGAATGTGCTCAACCATCCCAGTCCGCCAAAAATGAGAGTGCATTTATACAAGCAGATATGCACAAAATGGGAACTGAACTCATGAATTCATCTCCAAAAATAGTGGCATAGGGTCAGACAAGCAGGAGCATCACAAGAGAGAACTCGATACACTTTAGGAGATCGAGTATCTCCTCTCCCACATACCACTATRCAATATTGTAAGTCAAGGGCTTGGAGAAAATGTCAATTCTCTATGCGAGAGAATAAAGCCGGTATCTACAGCACATAAAAAATAGAATTCTGAGACTGTTGAGAGTGGAGGGTAACAAAGCAATGCCTCTACTTCTTATTTCTAATTCCACAAGGCAATGATGTTGATATTAATGAGCCAAGAAAGCCCTTGTCTGTCATTTTCAAAAGTTCATTCACATTCTGCACTCTGCACCAGACTTTCCAGTAACTTGCAGGTTCGAAGACTGCAAGGAAGATGGGGTTATTCAGGGCTACAAGCAAAGAAATAATATAGTGCTTTAATCATGGACCATCTCTAAGTGGAAGCCGTAAATTAAATACCAACACACAACTACAACCTTTCTTGAGAAATGGTATGTATTTTACAGAATGATAATTTCAATTCTAAATAGACTTTATCAATGCCTATAGGTATTTTAAGTGCCTGCTGGTGGTATACTGAGTGATAGTTTGATGGAGCATGATCTACAGCACTAATAAAAAATATTGATATATAGCTCTAAAACACCTAAGCATTGAGTCATAAATCCTATTTCAATAGGGTTTATTAATGTGATTTTTTTTCTTTTTCCAGTTTAATGCACTATGGCTATTTTATGCTAAATTTAGCTTTCCCACATGAGGCTCATAAACCAGAGAGCATACAAAGGATGATGATAAGCCATGCCATCACAGATAAATGAAAAAGAATATAAATTAGACACACATCTCTGTCAAAGATTTAGATGCTGCTGTTGGAGATCTGTGGCCATAGCAATAACTGTTCTCCAAAATCTCCTCATTATCACCCTTCATTAATTTGTTTATCTGCCTTAAAGACCTTATACTTAGGTTCAACTTGATTTCCAAATATTCACAGACACACACAGCATTATTATGTGTATGGTGTCTGAGACTGGTAAAATTCATGACATGTTTTCAACATTTGACACTTAAATTTTTTAGAAGAGATCTCTGAAAGTTTTAGTGACAGATTCAGGGCTAGAGGCAGCTGCAGTGTGGAGGAAGCACATGAAGCAAGCTGCTCTCCCATCGCACAAACTGGCAAGCCTGGGATACAGGGAGAGGGGGACAGGCACGACAGTCCCTTTGGACTCCCACTCATCCTATGCCCAAAGTTTGCTGTCGGATCACTTTTGAGGATTCTAATGAAAAAGGCCAGTGGACTCACTGAATACACTTTTTGAAATTACCAAACTTGGCATCTTCCAGAAATGTCTTCTTGATTTTCAGGCTATTTCAGACAGTAGGTGTAAAACAAATTGGACATTGTGCTTTGCTAAACTAAAAATCCTAGAAAGAGTTGGACTTGTGGATCATACGTATGAAAACTGATGAAAATCTGTAGCTGACAAAAATTAAGCTGAAGTTTTTGATGATGCAGCCCGTGGATTTGTTTTTATTGCTACAAAATGTTACTGACTTAGGTCCCATTCTTACATCCTTTCAGCTGTGTTTGGCTGGTATTAATGAGTGCCATTACTTTGTTTTTATGATGTTAAAGACAGTAATGATAGTTTGGAAAAGGAAAATACAAGCTAACACAGAGCCATTGTTGTGAGGGAGAGGAGGATTATGGTATTGTTATCCGTGGGTTTTTTGCAAACAGGTTTATGGAAGATGGCTATACAGTGTAGTCGTAGCATGTGAATCTTACTGCACATTTGTTATTGTCTGAGTCTCAGTTTCTTATCACTCCAACGGTTTCTTGTCAGAGGTTCTTTTAACTCCCGGAGAGTAACCTTGAGAGGCGACCAACTCAAGGGGASAGTCACCACTGTGCAGCCCACTGCCAGGCCAGAGAGCTCAGTGGGCTCTGGGCTGCAGCCAGAGCCAGATGGTCCATTTATGGGCATGGAGTTTCACTCATGAGCATACGGTATCTGGGGTGGAGGTATACCTTTTTTGCTGATCTCATGCCATGTTGGGGAATAGATACCTTTTTTTGCTGATCTCATGCAGTGTTGGGGAAAATATACCTTTTTACTGATCTTATGCCTGTTTCTGGCCTCACCAGTTGCAACCAGTATCACCTAGTTCCTCCTGGTCAGCCCTGGGCACTGTCAGTTATTTGTGGTTAGATGGGGCCCAAAATGAGGGTGAGGGAAGTGGGGTAGTTGTGCTCCACCACAGCCATCTTGAGTTTGTTTTCTGACTGTGCATCTAGAAATATTTGCTACAATTACTCATGTAATCCAGAGTTGGGACTGTGTGCTATTCCGGGCAAGCCAAACAAGCCTTTTGAATAAGTGGCTTTAGTGTCTTTCTTGGTAGATGGGAATAGTGGCTAAATGATTAAATTCACGAGATGGCAGAAATAACAAGTCAGTACTTATTATCAAATTTTTAGGTTGTCACAGAATAGTGATGGCACACAGCTTTTGCAAGAGGGAATTATCCAGCTTTGCCAGTTGATTCTGATGCCAAACTCCAAATTTGCTTGTTTGATTGGGCTGGCATTCTTCCCTCAGACACTAGGAAAAGCTCCCATAAGCTTTCATTGGCCTAAATCAGAAACATCTGTTAAAAGCATGAATCACTCATTGGTTGAGATCAACTGTCAGAAACCTGCAAAAAGGCAGATTTTTTTCTCTCAGATAGGTGACATGTCAGACATATGCTGTTATTACTCCATACGTTGATGAATATATGTATTTCATTGAATTGCTAATTCAGTCCAAGCCTGAACCTTTTTTTGAGCACCCACAGAGATATTCTAAAATTAAAATTAAGTATCCACACATTTCTGTCTTTCTTCAGACCAGGTGTTTGTTAGTCTTCATAACAGCATGCAAATACATTAGAAGGGCCAGCCAGTTAAGAAAAAAAAAAAAAGAAGAAGTCTAACCATCCTTAAGAGTAGCTGAAATTCAGTGGAAACATAAACCTAAAGCAAATATGAATCTCTTTTCCATCTCATGCTTTTCTGTTTTAGATATGGATATTTGAGTTGGAGCACTCTGTGAAAACACTTCAACTGCTGTGTGATCTGGACTCACCAGGTTCCACATCGCTGCTGACTCTGCAGAAGAGCCAAGGCCCCATCTAAAGGTATCCACTAGCCCCGCTGAAACAAGACGCGTAAATACAGAAGCCAGTTCCCCGCATGTCTCTTAAGTTTCCATGTCTGCTAGACAAGACTGCTACAGGCTGTTCTGTCTCCCCGTTTCCCAGTCCCTGGTAGCTCTGCACCTTTCCCTCTAACAGCATATTCTCCCATCCCACAAGGTCTAATTCTGAGATTGCCTTACCAAATTGTGGAGGCAGCCTGGGGAGAAGGAATAACAAATCAAAGCAAGCATCATCTTCGGCTGAAACTCACCCACCTGCATGGCTGCCCTCCAGCATGGCTGCCTGTGTCCGGCTGCTCCAGGAGCTACTGTGGGAGTTGGGAACTTGAGGGGAAGGAGAAAAAATACATAACAGGCAGAGAAATGAATGTGTCAGTGGCTTCAAAAGGAACAGCCATCTGTTTTCCTTACTCCCTGGCAGCAGCAGGAGCTCCCTGCAGTGACAACGGAGATTTGGCAGGTTTCTGTAACCCTGTTGAGACTTTACTACCCCTACTAGCGTTCCCTGCTGCTTCACTCCACACCCTCAGGCCAGTTATGCTTTCACTTATTCCTGCAGCAGCAGCAGCACCAGCACAACCATATWTTCATTTTAATCATCAATACTTAGTCAGAAATAGCAAAGATCAACTACTGCTTAAGCATGGCAATGCCTAATTTTGGATTTAGTATGATATTTGCAGCTATGGTGCATCCAAACCTTAGGAAAACTGATCTAAACACGTAATGGAGACAGAGTTTACACCTGAGGAAAAGAAAATGTTTTAGCTCAGTGACAACATTGTCTGGCCCAACATATCAGGTAAAATTGTGTTATGATTTTCCATTATGGCTGCCACTTGAGTTTCTATTTGCATAATGTTGCTTTCCTGTGCAAAAGGTTGCCAAGAAAACAGAGCGTGAAATCTGTCACAGGAACTCAACAAAAAAGAAACAAAAGCTTTACTTTCAAGTAGATTAAAACTGATTTCAGTGTATTCATTGACATAAGAATCAAACTAGAAACTCGCTAGACCAAATTTTAAGGAAAGCAGACAGTAACAGGAAAAACATACCAGGTGAAAGACTGTAAGAACATACATTAGCCACCATAAAAAAACAGCTATTCACAACCACAATCTTCTCTTAGTGCAGCAGCCTTTCAGTACAGTTCTTCAAAGCTGCTTCTGTTCTCATTTGTCACAGTTTTAATATAACTTAAAATCACTTCCTACAGACTTAGTTATCTGGATTTTACAAAGCGTTATGTGCTTTAGGGAAAACCAGAATGCTGTGTACAGTAATCTGTTGTGCAAGAGCAAGAGCAGCTGGTGTAGCTTACATAAAGTGGCAAATAGCCCAATGCAATAAAATGTAAGCATGTTCATAGCAAGAGCAACTATTGGCATAGAACAGATGCCAGAATGTTTTTCTTTTTGGATCACAAATAATATCATAGAAGATAAACAGATCATTATGAAGACAAAACAACAGGATGCTATTTCCATTTCCATCAATTTGGGAGTGACAGATTCTCTTTGAAATTTAGATTTTGTTTGTTACTGCACATATAYCTAGGGCTATCCCAGTTACAAAGTTTAGGTTATCGTATTCCTGAGGAGATCTGAGAAAACTGAAATCCAGTTAGTTAATTTATCTATCACCTTCATTGTGTAACTTTTTTTTCTCTAACACAMCAAAGCAGAACTACCTAAATAGGACATGGAATCAGTGTGTATTAATATCTTTTGGGAATATGTTTTTTTTTTTTTAATAAAGGAAGAATATTGTCCGTGCCAATGTATAGTTGCTGCCTCAGACAGTTTATTCTGTTTTTAATAGTTGTGYTGCAATAGATTTAACGACCAGGTACTTTCATTTTGCAGCTCACTAAGTGCTGTGCTCTTGTATTCCCAGAAGCACATAGTAAAAATGTGGGCTGCATCCCAGCTGCACTATGCATTGTACAAACACGCAGGATTTGATAGTTCCCAGTCATAAGAGTGTACAACAGAGATTCCTGGGATAGGCACAAGAGGAAAGATACAACCTGCTTCAGCTTTCTGAAGCTACTGAAATATAGATTAAAAATAGTAACAATGATTTCTTGTCACCTCTGAATCCAAGTTTCTATCTATGAGGTTGGTGGCAATTTTATCACTGACTGCAGAGGGAGCAGTTTCAAACCCTGTATTTTCTATTTATCACCAAAAGAAAAATAACTTTATACAAATTCTATACACTTTCAGAACAGTTCAGTAGTTCCTCCTATAGGGAACACATTTACAAATGCCATTTTTATGCCTCTTTATTTTCTCTCTCTTTTTTTTTCTTTTTTAAAGAAATATCCACCCAGTTTGGTTCTGCAAAATGATCAGATTCCTGTTTTCTATTGAAATAAAAGACCTTGCCAGAAATGCTTAGTGTTTCAAGGAATTAGTCCCTTAGATGTCCCTGGTTCCTTACTGTTAGAGGCAACACAAACTATGGGCCTGCAAATACACCACAGGCAGTTTTCAGCCAACTCTGCTTATAAGGCACTGGCCAGGTCATTTGCTGAGGCCTAGTATCCCTCCATGGGTCAGTGAAAAAAGGTATGGTGCTTATCATAGTAGATAAGGAGGTAGGGAAAGCAAAATGGCTSCTTTGATTTATGCGCTCTATTTTCTTGTTAGCAAAATGGTAATGATACTAAAACTTAATATTTTGCCTTTTGCATACTGATAACAACAGAAGCATGATTTAAATGCATGTGGCAGCCACAGTGACTCTTCATGAAATTCATTTAATGAACTTCATTTAATGAGAACTGAGACACTTCCAGGACTCTGTCCGTAACAGTTCTTTTCTGAGGTTATAATCGCACATATAGTGAAAGATGAAACTCCAGAGGAAATATTTTCTTGCTCTCTCTGCTGTGACTGCAAAGTCATCCAAAGCGAAATGAATATTGGAATGACCCTGGGAAAAAAAAATAGGCAGCTCTTGACCATGAGCCAGCAATGCGCCCTTGTGGCCAAGAAAGCCAATGGTGTCCTGGGGTACATTAGGAAGAGTGTTGCCAGCAGGTCGAGGGAGGTGATCCTGCCCCTCTACTCAGCCCTGGGGAGGCCTCATCTCGAGTCCTGTGTCCAGTTCTGGGCTCCCCAGGACAAGAGAGACATGGAGCTACTGCAGAGAGTCCAGCGTAGGGCTACAAAGATGATCAGAGGGCTGGAGCACCTGCCCTATGAGGAACGGCTGCGAGAGCTGGGCCTCWTCAGCCTGGGGAGGAGAAGACTGAGGGGGGATCTTATCTATGTGTATAAGTACCTGAAGGGAGGGTGTCAAGGGAATGGGACCAAACTCTTTTCAGTTGTCCCGTGTGACAGGACAGGAGGCAATGGGCAGAAATTGAAGCACAGGCAKTTCCGCCTGAACGTGAGGGGGAATTTCTTCACTGGGAGAGTGACAGAGCACTGGACCATGTTGCCCAGAGAGGTTGTGGAGTCTGCTTCTCTGGAGATCTTCAAGGCCCGCCTGGATGCAACCCTGTCTGACATGCTGTAGGTGACCCTGCTGAGCAGGGAGGTTGGAGCAGATGATCTCCAGAGGTGCCTTCCAACCTTACTGATTCTATGATTCTATGAAAAAATAAAAGCTCAGCAGCAGGAGCAACCTAATTCTTCTGAGTGGGCTAATGCAGCTTCCCAGCAATGATAATTGTAACATCACTACTGATACAACTTTTCTTGTAAGGTCACATACCTACCGTAAGTAAATTCCAGTTTCAGTGTCATAAATGGATAGGATTCAGGGTACAGGGCTTACCTCCTCCCATTTCGCCTCCCCTTAACTTCCTAGTCAAGAAATGCTAACCCTAAGGCATCCACAAGAGCATACGAATATATTGAAACCCACCACAAAATCAAACTAATCCTACTATTAACATCTCTGCAATCAACAGTGAGCAGAGCCTGAGTTCAGCAGTTCCCAAGGTGAAAATTTACCTGCATAAAGAGCTTACAAATGTTGCACCATGTTCCTCCCTGCTCCCTTATGCCAGATCTGTCCCCCAGAATTTAATATGTTCAAATAAGAACAGAGACTAGAATCTGGAAGTGGAATTTTTACCCAAAAATGAAGGATTAAGTACCATATAGGTTTGCGGAACTGCTTTATTTCAAGGAAAACACTGGCAGTTTCCTCATGGCAAGGAATAATATAATAAAGCTTCTGTTTATCAACCTGTACCAATGGGGTGCTGGTCCACTAGGGTGGAAAATTAACGGTCTACATTTCTTCCTTTTAAAAAATCACATACATAGTTGTGGAATAAAATGAGGTGGGGAAAAGTATTTTATTTTGAGTTGTTCAGGACAGGGAGAGGGATCACAAGAGGGGGATAGAGAATTGCTGCAGAAGAGTCCGGAGTAAGAAACACTGGGCTCAGATCTGAGTCTGGAATCCCTGTGCTCAGAGCTCAGTGGAAAGGCGCTCTCTGAAAGGGAGCTCAATGGAAAGGCCTCCTCTGAAAAGGAACCCCAATGCTGTTGGATTTTAGCCCATACTCTTTCCTGAAAAAAAGGCAGAAGGATTTAAATCTCATTGTGTTTCCTCAAGCCAAAAAAACTGCTGCAGGAAGTTGGGTCTGCTGGTGGTTTGTGCCAGGGACTGGGAGACCTTCACTTGGTTGTTTGATAGTATTTCGTTTTCTTCTGAAGAGGGTCTGGAACCACAGACTCCCTGGAAAGGGGCTCATTTGTTTGCTAGACTTCATTTCAAGACTGTTTGTTTGGTTTTAAGTGCTAAAACAGATCTCAGAACAAATATGACTGTCCAATAAAGGCGCTTGTTGAACTGTATTGTACAGCTGTGCTTAGGCTTTGCCACCAAGCCTCTGGGAAGATCAGTGTTCTCTAGAGGAAGAAACCTACCCTACAGAGAGATTTAAAAAAAGTATTTTTTTTTAATAATTCAACAGATGTGACTTGCAGCGCACACAAGTACACCTGCAAAGCACATCGGAATTTGACTTGGGACAGCCCGGGGACAGAAAGTTATACTTTCCTTATGGATCAAAGTTATACTTTGCTTATGCTTTGTGTGAACAAAAAGTATGTAGCAAACACCCAGTTTAGCATGAGCATTAAGGTCTAGATTGTGCTTTAGAGGCTTAGTCTTTTCTCATTTGGCAGGAGGAATGAGGAGTTGTTCTGCTGGTATTTTGGCAATTTAACACAAATGCCTCCTGGGGCCTAAAAATCATTTCCTGTAGCAACAACTACCTGATGGGTTCAGTGGGTGCAGCTTGAACTCAGCACTCAAGAGCAAATCTAGCATATCATGCTACCAAGACACAGGAGCCATGTAGGCCGTACACCCTGGGTAGGCTCACAGCTTCTCATACTACCTCTTCCGTCATGGATCCAGTGTAAATTTGACTCTGTTTAGTAAGAACAGCAATTCTAGCAGTGATTCTGCTCCCCAGGAGAAGAGGAACTGGAGAAAATACTCCTCAGGCTCTCTCCATCCTGAAACAATAAGATTACTAATAGAGCTACCAGCTGCTATGATATTGCAGCTGCCTGCTGCAATAATACAAATGAAACAATAGACATCAAGCCACTATACAGCTACGAATTACTTTTCAGCACTGCAGAACCAGGCCAGATACAAACAAGTAAGCTAGAACTGAAAGACAGGATAATCCTGTGCTGATATGACAGCCATCCAATCCTCTGAATGCATAAATGTTTTTTAAATAGTCACTTTAGCTCTGCATTAGTTTTGTTTGAAGCCAAGAGCTCATTGCCCTAAGAAAACTGCATTCCTTTGGGTTAATATTTCACTTAACAGGAATTCCTTTTGGCCAGCGATTGACTATGCAAACAGGTTTGTATGTCATTGTTTCCAGGAACAAGACTATTTCAAACTCTCTCAAACACAGCTGAATCAAAAGATATATTCCCTAAATTCCCTAACAAGCYCTTTTCACAAAGAATAGCATGTTTCTTTACATTACATATTAATGAACTATTATCTTCATATTAATCAGAGAATGGATACCATAAAAGTTTATGGTTTCAGAGCTCACTTATAAAAAGCCGTTAGAATTATGTGGTCTCAAAGGCACATATTAGACAACAAATCTCTTTATTTTCCATTCAGGACAATGTGGACTCATTGTGTCTAATCCCATACCAGGAAATGGTCTTTGACCACTCAACTGCCTCTAGTGATCACAGTTGTATATGCATCCCTTTTAAGTCTGCACTATTTAATCTGCTTGTGCTGCAAAATTTTGTTTTCTTGCTGCATTTATTATTATCTCCTCTGAGTAATGTACAAGCCAAACATAACATACAACAAAGATACCACACACCACTACCTTAATCTAATCTTCTATTCTTGTCRCACAATACATTGGTAACTAATAAAGAGCTGTGCCTTTCTTCTGAAGATTTTTCTATGGGGAACCACTGCCCATGTCATACCTTACTTATTTTAGGCAACTGAGCAGCTTAAGTTTTATGCTCTTGCTTTCACATTTGACTTTTTTCTCCCTGGAGCCTACCACAAGGAAGTGCAGCAGAAACATGTGAATTAACCTGGGAACAGGAAGACTGAAAAAAAAACCCTGAGTCAGAAAACCCAGTAAGTGGATTAGGCTAATAAATAAGATGAATAAAGACAATGAATCTTAGGGACATTATAAACTGGATGTTGATAAGTATAGTTTGCTTTTAATCATTTTGTAAAATGCTGAGTTCTCTTTGAGTGCCTCAAGTCTCCCAACAGCAAGCTGTAACTGAAAAATGGGTGTGGTGAAGATTAACAAGACCATTTGCTTCAACATCTTTCTGGATCAAGTATCCTTCACCTACAAAATCTTAATCCAACTCTTTGTTCAGGATATTGTCCATGAGATATTACTGCTCTTTAGCTTCCAAAATATTGCATCAGTCAATACCCAGCAGCAATTTTGTCAAAAAGCTTAAACAAAGGATTGCTTTATATCACTAACAAATACATTAATCATAAATACTTCTGATATACAATTAATATATCAAAAAAAACTTTACATATTAACTGTTTATAGGATTAACCTTGGAACACCTCTTCAAAACATATCTCACTACCTCTCTCTGCAGTAAATCAGCAATGGAGTTAGGAAGGGCATCCTGATTCCTTAGCACTGGAAATACAGGCAGGAGTTCCCAGTCCACACTAGCAGCAAAATCAGTGCAGCTTGCACCCTGTGCCCTTCTTGGCCRTCACAGAGACAGGCAGGTAATGACTCAGAGCATACTGCTTATTTCCTCCTCTACTCCAGTTCCCTGAGGAAGCCACAACCCTCCTTGTCGTGTCATGATTGAAACAAGTCCCTCAGCCCAGTAACAAGGGCATGTCTGTTATGCTGGGGGAATTCATAGACCTGTTGGATCACTCAACCAGACTGCTTGCATGTCCTGCCCTGTTACTGGGCCTGTGCCCAGCCCATGGCAGAGAATGTCTGAATTTTCATCAAATTCCATATACATCTATCTCCTCACATGGTGAGCAGCCATGCTGCGTGATCCTCAAATTCCTCCCTAGGAAGCTCTGTGGCTACTGAAATGTTGGACATCATTAAGGCTGTARGAACAAACACACTCATCTCGTCTCAGTGTCCACAGAACAAGAGACTGGCAAAGCTTGCTTAGCTCCAGCTTCAATTTCAATAGCTGTGCTCACATCAGAGTTCACTTTTCCTGAAAGAACCATTCTTGATTCARAAATTTCCAGTGATGGAGAATCACTGGAACCACTGATAACCAATTCATTTGTTTACCAGCTTATTAATCACTGCAGGTGCTAAAAATGTACATTTCATTTCTCTAGCTACAGCTTCCAGTTCCTGCTATATATTTGAGCAGTGTACTGAAAATCCTTATTTTGAAACTCCTGTGCCTTCCTTTCCTTTTTTTCTTGTTTTTTGTAGATTGTAATCAAGCCAGCTCTTTACCTCATCTTTGAAGAGCTAAGTAGTTTAAACTTCATCAAAAAGATCACTACTATTTTCCAGCCCTTTAATTACTATTTTTATTTTTGTCTGCACCTCCAGCAACTTTATAGGGTCTTTTTTGATTCCCCTGCTGCAAAGTGAATGGAAGAGAGGCATTTGAAATGTCCTGAGCATTTGTAACAACCTTATATGGTGAAGAGCTGACATATTTGATCTTACCCGGGCTGAGAGGAGGAGGGAGGAGAGGTAAGAGAAAAAGCCCTACTATCCCACAATCTTCCTTTTCCTCTCAGTACATCTGTGTACCTCTCACGATGACATGTTAAGAATTATCATTAGGGCACTTGTAGTCCATTTGATGTATAACCTGTTGACTTCTCTTTTGTCATTCTATTTTATTAGTCAATATGCATCAAGTCAAAAAACCTTATAAAAATCTATATTCATTATATTGATATTATGAGTAAGTGTGTAACCTCATCCAAAAACATCAGGGTAATTTAACAAAACTTCATGAGAGAAGGATTGGGGTTTTTATTTTACTGAAAAACTGTTGTCTGTAACAGAGCCCACACTGATTAGCTGTTAATTGCCTTTCTTTGCCCATATCTCTCTTAYGAACTAGACTGTTCTACCTTTCCATTTGAATTCACTAATTTAAAGAGTATGCAGAGATACGAATGTTATCAATTATTATTCTGCAATACCCATTCTCCATCTATGAGCTTAGCTTTCAAAAACTATCATTTCCCACATCACAACATTCTTGCAGATGACAGTCACTGTTTGTATATATGCCTTGCTTTTTCGGTCAATAAACGTTGGCTCAATAGTGCATTTAGCAGGTTAGAATATCAAAAAAGGGAAAAATTGTCCAGACCCCCACAGTTCTGTATATAGTCCCTGAGTCACACATTTATTGTATAGATCACAAGATCAGGAAGCTGAGAGGAAACTTGAGATCGATCCCTGTGCTGTTCAGTTCAGGCCTCCGAATTAAGGCCTTTTCTCACTGGAGACAGAGCAACTCTGGCAGAACATTTCTGCAGGTAACAGCCTCAGACTGAAGGAAATGCACTAGTGTCCCRTTTGCCAAACTGAAGATACTTTTGTGTTTGTGTGGCCTTGCTCTACTATCAGGTGCTAGCATTTGAGCTAGACAGAAACATTATGACTGTGTTTATTTCTCAGGCTGAAGATATATATTAGCTAGAACTGAACTACTCTGTTGTTTCTGAGAAACTTTGCTTAAGGAAGAAAAAGGGAGGATTCCATTTATAAGCAACTCTGTTTAACAAAACATATATAAAAATATTTTGAATTTTATCAAAACATATTTAATCACTTAGACCGGTACAATATATGCAGAAACAAGAAACAGGTACTAGTTAAAGACTTCAGGGAAGACAAACAAGCAAAAGCAGAATACTTCAGCCATGCACACAAYGGTTTTTATAGAAAAACATATTCAAATTGAAAACTGCATTGACTGAGGCAATTGCTGTAATATGCAGCTGCCAGGATAATGGGCTGAACATTCCCCTCCCCTCATTTATTTAATGAGAAGGTTTTTTTTCCCAGTGACGCAGGTACTGGGTTAATCTTTCAACTCCTGCAGAGGAGAGCAGAACACTAAAGGAAATACTGTGAGTTGGCTGGGTCGAGTGCATCATTCATCCATGAGTGTATGTCATTCTTTAATTACTGCAATATAGTGATATAACGTCCACCAAATTTGGAAATACAGTTAGTGACAAGGATCAAAGGGAGGTGGTTTACAATCCAGCACTTGATTTGTTCCTTCTAGTTAAGAGGGGRGAAGAATACCCCTCATGGTTGTCCTACCTCAATAGAAGTCACCCCATTGACATGGAACAAGTACCAACAGGCCTCAGCACACATGCGGAACTTACGACTATCTTGTTCCTGGATTTATGTGTGTGTAAACGTGTAACTTTATAATTTGATCCAGAGCCAGCTGAAACAACTTATTCCCATTAGTTTCAGTTGGTTTAGAATCAAGATTTCTCTTAAGAGAAATCTAAGTCTTTAGGATACTATTGGCTATAACCTCATTTTTGCATCAATACTGTGTGGTAAGAAGTGCTCAGGTTTGGGGATTTTTGTTTTAATTGTATGATATTTATTCAAAACAGGGCTAAACGAGGGATGATCTTTGTAATGAAGAGGAAGACCTAGTGAAAGGCACATCTTCTGTGTAGAATATTTTCCCATGGCAATTAGTGCCCAACACGAGCGGAGTCCTAAGGATATTTAAGAGAAAAGACCATCAAGACAGCAAATATTAATGAGTAATGACTACACCGAATAAAGATCTTTGGTTATATAATGAATACTATGCAAGTACATAATACTAAAGCTAGAAATGCTTTACAATTTACTTAAGCCCGTCATCATCTTTAAATATAAACCACTCTGGAGTACTGATATATGTTCAAAGGAACTTTCCCAGGCAAACCACTATGACCCCTTCCAGTGGCAGCTGGAGTGAATAAGCAGGCCTCACTCAGAGCAGAGCTCACTGAGTTACAATTCCGTTTCAAGACCACTTTTGAAGTTTCTGCATTTGGTTTCACTCATTTGGTTTCACTGCATTCAGCAGTGAGGCAAAACCAAACTCTTTCACACATACTTGTTATTGGCAGTTGTTTCCACACGTTGTTCAAGCCAAAGCCAGAGCTTTATGATTCAGAAAGGGGGAGAAGTGGAGGGATGATTCTGTAATTCCACTATTTTAGCTTTTTACTGGTCTTTGAACTCCTGCAAATAAATAGGGCTACAGGAAAAATTCTAGGAAATGGCAATGTATTGTTTGATGMATACTTTCTCAGGTATTTTTGTATATGGAGGATTTCAGAGTAATATTGTCTAGGCTTTATTTACTCTGGAGTTTTCAGCCCCATCTGTACCAAGTATTTTAGTTGAAAATAAATGCAAATAAGCAGAGTTAAAAAGTGTCTAATGCAAGCAGTGTGGTGTTTATGCTGTTCTCACACATACCAAGCAAGCAAGTTTACCCACTTTTTTATTTGCTCTTCCCCCTTATGCAGCATGCACCATACAACTGTGTCTTAACATGTATTGGCATGCCTAACCCCTGTGTGAGATAGAATTTGTCTCCCTGCATGTGGACAGGGCATCACCCCCATGCAAAGCAAGGCAGTCACTCTTCTGACCTGGTYATGCCAGCACCCTGGCTGAGTAGCGCTTCTCCTGCTTGTCTACTTGTTTCACAGTGGACAAAAAGTGACCACAAAAAGTAACAGGGAATCAGATATGTGTGTATGTAATTTCCTGGTTTTGTTTAGCTTGAAACAAAAGAATTCTTTTATCTTTGAGAATTAAGGTATGAAGTACTGAGCAAAGGACTGTGCAAATAAGATTGAAAGAGCAGTACTCAGTTCTCACATGGCCTAATCATCCACAGCAGACAGTAGCTTCCTTTGCACATTTCTGGTCATGTTGACATGAAAATTTTAGCTACTAAATTTTAGTTAGTTCATTTTCTTTCAGGGTGACCAGCCTTAAACATCTGCAACCCAACTGACAGAAACATTCACAACTGGAATCGAATTAAGTTCATTCAGGTAGAGATGGTGCAACAGAATGCTTAATTACGTGAAAGAAGAAAAGTCAGATCGCAGAGTCTTCAATTGGTCACTCAAAAGTTGGGGCAGTTTGGAAAACATTAGCATGAATTTCTCCATGACTCCATTCTGCCTCTCTAAGGTGAAGTTAAAGTGGAATCCGCTCACCTTCACGCAAACATTGCAGAGTTAAATGAATTCTCATTTTGAGACACCTAAGGAAAACGGTTCCCTAAAAACTCATAAGAAATTAATCTCTTGGTATTCTGAGCTTAACTGGCACATGTTAAATAACTAGAAAATTACAAGGACAAAAATAAATCAGAATGCTCCCCTTCTCTGTCATGTTCCCTGACCGAGATAGCGATATAGTGAAAATTATAACATATGATCATCTAATTGAACATCATAATCCTTAAACATAAAGCACTGAACAATTTCAAGTTTACCCTTCTGTAGTACTTGAATATTCATCTTTACAACCCAAATATACTCTTATAATGGATGTCTCAAAAATATATTTTCCCTTTGAACTGATTTTTTGACCTTCATACCAGGATCACTGCCTTGGAACAGCCTGTGACTGCCGGTGAGTACACSTGCACGGCCAGGTGCCCACACATGCCTGAGCCGGGCTCGGCACATGCGGTGCGTCTGGAGTGGAGAGCGGCAATTACCAGAACCGAAGGCACTAGTGAAAGGAGGGGAAAGCAGAGGTGGAGCTGCAACAGGTTTTTTAAAAAATTGTTTAAGTGGATGAAAGGCAAATATATAAGAAAAGCAAAGTTTTGTGGATTTTCAGGGTGGAGAAAGCCACATCAAAGGGTTCAAAATTGATGTTGTATTCACTTAATTTTAGAAATAACAGTTTATTACCTGACTATGTTGTGAAGGAGCTAGTTCTGAATAGTAAGAGTACATATGCATTAAAAAGGTAAGTGGAGAATGTTTACATTTTGAGTCAGTCAAATGTTGCTATTGGATAGAGGATACTGACTTCATGAGAGAGGTTGTTTATCTATGAAACAAGGTTGATTAGTTTTTCATTCACTAAAGCTACATCAATTTTTCATGCGAACAAACACAAACTGTCCTGTTCTACTAATATAATTAGGAGAACTAGAAAAACCTGTTAATGACAGTTTTAAAAGGCTGAAAAGGCAAAATGAAAACATTAAATACAAATTAACTCAGGTTAGAGGAAGTTGATGTTTCAATACTAGGAATTCARCATAAGGGAGAAATATATTTTTCATACTCTACTAGAAGAAAATAAGCACTGCAGAAAAGATAGTGGTTGTTTCGTTTTCTGAGCAAGCCAAATAAAGTTCAAGAGAAAAAGGGAGACAAGAATCCTGCTCAGGAACCAAATGYCAAACCATAGTTTATATTGTACAGAGTCTTGAAAAAGCCAGAAGAGCTCACCATGGCTGGTGACAGGCACATGTACAGAAAAAGCACATAGAACAAAGGTTCACAAAGAACCTTTACTCATGCCTTGATCCATCCTGAGTAAACTTAATTAAGGGGAAAATATAYGATCCTGTAATTATAAATTAAATTATGATCAAGGTAATATTAAAAGGGAATGCATTTATGCTGCATAGACAACTCTGACTGACAGCTTCTAACTTCTGAATGCTCGACTTTGTGATCAATTTTATTTCAATATTACACTTACATGAAATACAGTACTTACATGACGCTTCCTGCATTTACAAAAATAAAATCTACCAAATAAAAACAGATATTGACCATATGGAAGTAGGGTTATGGTTTACCTGCCTGCAAGGTCATCACCTTTAGATCTACTTTCTAAAAGCTTTGCTTGTAGAGTTTACAGAGCAACAGAAAGCCAGAAAGCTGTTTTTTCCAGTTTGGACTACCTACTTCGTCAGTGGGTTTCATAGCTATTTGCAGAGCATCTGTAAACCCCAACACTGATGTACTGTGCTATAGTGGAGTTTGGGAAGTGAGATCTCCCTCGTGGTCCAGTTCTGCTTCTKTTTCTTGCTGCACTGTTGCTTTGCTCTCCTTTAAGATGCCCCCTGTCCACAGCCTCCCAGCTCAAGCTCTTCCTGCTCCCTCCGCTCTGACCCTTGTGGTTTCCATTCCCTTGTGCGCTCAGGTCAGGCTACCTTTCCCTTCTCATTTGTGCTGCCCAAGCGCTTAAGTTGGACAACAGTAAGTACAGCCCCTGGCTCGGCACTGTAGAGGCCCTGGCCCCTTGCTCAAAGCTAGGGCATCTTCAGACAGCTTCACTGCAAATCTGCAACTGAGCACCTGCAAATAAGCAGATTTATTCTTGTAGCATTTCTTTAGCTGCTTTCTGAAAACTAAGAGATAATTTTCTTCTGTTCAGAGAGCTTTCTAAATGTTTCAGATAAGGTTTTTGTCATTCATCCCACAAAACTTCTAAATAGGGGATACTAATGAAGCTTTGTGATGTGTATTTGTACTGTTTTATTCAATTTTACGTACAAATTATTTCGTTTAATCTCAGAGCCCATATATTTAAGTTGTATTCCAGTGATACAGGGTATCACTGGGTTTTCCACCTAATTTAAACTCAGCTGTATCAGCCTTCACAAGAGCAAGTAGGAATTTTGTAAAGCTTCACTGGTTCCTTCACATTCTCTTTTCTGTATTAACTGGAAAGTTTACTCTTGAAAACATAATATGTTTGAAAACATAATATGTAGTGTTTATATCTTCCAAGAGCAGGACATCCTAGGTTTTGCAGAATATATTTAACATTTCTAACTGGTTATAGACATGGCTAACTCATTCTTGTAGTTACTAAGGAGGAGGTACCTTCTACAGAACCTTCACCTAGCCAGAAATGTTACCCACGTGGTGTTTGTGTGTATCTGTGAGCTTATGATTGACACGGTGTTCTGTCTTTCTTCTTTACAATGTATCTAAAATCTCTTTCTCGAGTTCTTTTAGTACTGGACTGATTTGTGGATTTTTATTTCTTCCTGGGGCATCTCAGATTTTGTTTCTAAAGTAAGGAGTTGTGTTTGAGTTGCAGTTACTTCAAATTCCCCTTCATAAGTCTTCTGTTTCTTTCAGCTTAGCATTCAAATTCACTTTTGCTCTCTAGAATTCATATTAGTTCAAATCAAAAGTTTGTGTTAGCCTGTCTCTGACTGTGGCTAGCAGCAAAGGCCTGCAGCAAAAGGATAAAACAGGACAAGACTTCAGTGTTGCTTTCCCAGCCTACTCTCCTATCAACTAGCCATATTTTGAATCTTAAATAATTTCCAGTTTATTTAAAGTTCACTTGTTAATTTTGATTCATGCAGCTGAAAATACATGTTCTACTAATATGAATTTGGGTGACAAAATTCAGTTTAGTTCCCTTTCCTCTATTTCAGATGTTCTACTTGCATGCGGTGGATGCCATAGGGAGACAGTTATCATAAACTGAAATCAAGATAGCATAAAGGTAAGAGAAGAAAGTTTAAGAAATAATGTTTTTATCTTGTCAAGCTCCAACAGAGATTAATTTTAAGACGCATCTTAAGTCTAGGACACATGTTGCATTATGACTCAATAATGACATTTGAACTACTCATAGAGTGGAAGCTTGACTGTAAAAGAGAAGTTAAAAATAATGAAGGTAAAAATGAAGATTGAGAGTCTAAGAGGTTCCTTTTTCATGTTGTAATGTGCAGTAGTGACTCTAAAGAAAACTACTGAAGAAAATGACACAAGAAGAMGACCAGCGGGTGGTATTCTGGTTAGCTCCTGCTGCATCTAAGGAAACCACAAAACCACATCAATCCCTAGTCTGCTCAACCAACTACAACAGAAAGCATTTCTGGCTTAGTTGCTAGAACTGCAAACCACAAGAATAAAGTTTAGCTTATTCTCAGGGATTAGCCTAAGTTTCTTTCAGAATCCTACTGACCTTTAAAACTAGCATTTCATAGTATAATGCTTTGATACAACATGAAGCAAGCCATGCAAGCACTGGTGCAATGCGTGCTTCATGAACTGTAAATAATTTATTATGACTATTTTCCACTTCTTCCAGATGCAGTAAAATTACTTCTRATACCTGCAGGCCAACTCAACACATCCGCCTGCATTTTATATCATGCTGCAAGAAGAAAAGAATGCTATCAATATGTTTAAATAATTAGGTTTTATTGCCATGTATCAGCTGTATCACAAAATAACAATGAGTAATAAAAGAGGGGRAAAAGCTATTCTCTTCTTGTGAGTTCCTGAGTGATACTCTATAGCTGGGCCTGATGACTACTGAACTAAAGACAATGTTGTTTTCTTTATTTAAAACAGCATATAATAACCTCATGCCTGTGCTTTTTACACAGAGGTACCTGCATGCGGCAGATACAGCCGAAGTGCATCTTTCCTACTGTGTTGGAATGGTGCTGAGATCAGCAGCCAGTATTTCAGCCAAGTGCTGGGGGATCTCAGATTTGGTGCCTAAATCCAGCTGTGCTCCTGGATGACAGCGTTGACTAAGAAAGGGTCCTGGGGCCTTTCTTAGCTGTTTCCACAAAGCTTTCTCATATGCAGGTATGTAGGATGTTAGGGGATCCTGTGCTGAGCAGGACAGATACATCTCCGTATCTCAGAACCACTGGAGGGTTATAGAGTAAAAGCACGACCAACCCAGTTAGGTCAGCCCTCTAATACTACCAAATCCTGGTCAAATGGTCTGTCCATGGGCAGATGGTTGGTTTATGGATACACAACAGTGGAACTGTGTAAAGAGCTGCAATATCACYAAGAATCTAGGAACATAGCCGGAACTATTCTGTGCTTCTAAAAAAAAAAAAAAAAAAGTGAACCTGACAAGTATAATTAGATCTTTCTCTAAATGGAAAGCTGAGGAATGGCATCTTACAGTCAGTGAAGTTAACAGGAAAACTTTCCCTAAGTGTCAGTGAACATATGATATAGCACAAAAACACATATTTATATATACACAAATAATTCCATTGTGAGGCTTGATTGCTTATGTAGCAAGTGATTGGCTGAAATGCTTAGAATCTGCAGAATAATTATGACCTGTTGTGAAAATGTACTCACAGCTGGCCATCCATTTGGATGTGATTTTTAGGGAAAAAATAGATCTCACATGACAATCCAGCTACCTTATCACATTCTCTTCTTAAACTTTCCTCTTGTTGACTGCTTGGTGAGAAATATTTTTGTAGTCTTCTGTTATTTGTCACTAAATTAGATAATAGCTTAATGTATTCACTATTCAAGAAGGCAAACATTTAAATTGTGGTATCAGAACTTTGCACAGTACAAATCATCAAGCTGTGTTAGTCCTTCTCATTCCTTATAGAAGYATTTGAATAGCCTGCTGTTGACAAAACAAAGTCTTCCAAAGAATAAAGAGTATTTTAGAAGACTAATAGCTTTCCTAATCTCAGTGTCTAAATGTAAATTATAATCAACTTGCATGTGCAAGTCGAAAAGGAAATGAAAATAGCTATTCTATTTTCTGAGCAATTTTCTGGGCAATTGTTAATAAGGAAAGAGTTTTTAGGGAGCTCTACAGATAGGATGTTCTAACAGACTGTTACCATATAAATCATAATTTGTAGAGTTATTTTTTGCTAAGTACCTTTACACTGCTCATATCAACACTTGAGATCATTAAACTCTTAAATACTATATTTATAGCATGATTAAAAGTGAATCTAAAAATGATTAAAGAAAAACGTTAATAGTATTAAGCTCCCCAAGGATACTCAAAAACATGACTGTTAAAATATTGACCTTTAGAAAACTGAAATTAGGCCTACTTCCAAGGATTTTTTTCAGATTATGAAGAGCTTACACAGTATTTTTCATGAACTAAAAATGAACACATCTGATATTATGAATATGGGGGGGGGGAGCAGGATGCATTAATCATACAGAAAGGATGATTTACTAACCATCTGAGCCTATAAGTATTTCTGAGCTTCCTTATTAGAAACCCTTCTGGAAATCTGATAAGGGAGCCACAGAACATTCATTCGCTCCCTTCCTCTGGATATCACAAGCACACCYTTTTCCCACATCGCTGGTTTTTTAGATGCTCCTCTCCCTCCATTTTCCCTCCTTGGGGACACAATCRAAGAATCCATTCAGATTCCCGGAACTGTAGCTGGTGCAGTAAATCTGCAGATCTCGGTGAAATAATTGAAACATATTCTAAATTTCTGTGTTTCCATTTTGTTGCCACTCTTGAGCAACTTTTTTTTTTGTTTAAAGCAGAATTCCATATTCCTGTGTGTGCCTTTTTCTTCTAATCAGGGTGTCCTGTTTACATCTACAATTACTGCTATTTTTCTAACTTATAAAAATTACCTGTGTCTCACTTTTTCCCTGAAATAGAGGGGAGACATTTCTTTCTATAATCTCTCCTTTTTTTTTTTTTTTTTTGWCAGCTGACTCGTCTGTGTCAGGTGATCCTTTGCCTGCTTAGTTCACTTGGCAGGACCAGTTTCCCTGGAACAGCCATTTATTTAGCATATGCATTTAACTGCTTAGATAATTCTATTTAAATGTTAATAAGCCTTACTCCTACCATCCAACTCAGATAAACGCAGGGTATTTTCACTGCCWACTGATGTCTTAGATTAAATTAACCCTCTGAGTTAAGATAATACAAAATAAAATGACTAACTTGGTTACACATCCTGTTCCATTACAAGAATGTAGAAATCTTTCATGTTCTCAGCATCCTTGTGTCCCGTCAGCATTATTTAGCATCCTGGAGCTCTCTGGGAGAAAGAYTGTGTCTCTTGCCTCCTACTCAGATGTAAAGATATTTCATTAAATTCAATCGCCTTCATCCAATATCAGCTGTACCAAAGATTTACTTCTACATGGGTGTGCATTGCATCCAAGCCTTTTACACAACTCAACAGCATTATCACATGATGAATGATGAGTTGGAATTACATTTCTCAGTTTCTGTGGCAATTTATTGGCTACTTGGGAGAGTTACTAAAATCTGTTATAACACTCAATTTGCCAGCACAAATCAGATTCCGACTCATTGTTTTGTGCTTTTTTCTTACTCTTTTTCATTATGAAACCTTGTGACATAGTGAGAAATTAGCAAAAGTGTATCGTTTGATAACCATTGTGTTTTATATTTGAAAACAATTCAGAGCAAATTCTTATGTAATTGGACATACATTTTTTCATTCTATATCCTTGGAATACCCACACAGTTAGCCAGAAAAATGTATGTTAAATTTTAGCCATCTTAAATTATTTTAATTATTAATACAAATAATTGATTCTAAAAAGCAAGAGACACAAGTATATAAGTATACTATTACAAGATGCTCTGTTTTCTCGGAAAAAATACTTTCATTTCTTCTCTATAATATGCATGACTTACCAGTAAAAAAAAAGAAACAAAAAGAAATACACAAATGATTGTTTTTCCAACTACTTCTAGAAAATATTCTTCTATATCAGCACATTCACATACAATTCACTACTTCTTTAGTAATTTAAATGTTATTTTCTCCCAAAGAGTGGGATAATTTTACTCAAGTAACAAAGGGTATAAGTCACTATGAGGAACATTTTCAACATTTAAGTTAACAAATCCGGCCTCTAGATGTTTTGGTGTTGTTTGAAATCTGTCCTTCCCAAGGTATCCACCAGTCCTTCCTAATTATTAAGTCTGGCTCACCTCCCACTTCGAAAGATGGTTTGTTACTTAATAAGTAAATGTATTTTTCTAAAGATTTCAGATCAGGGTTCATTTCCCCCAATACGTTAGTGACAAAGCAAGAATTAGAATAGAATTAGCTCAGTTCYGAGTTTTCCACCTTGTTCTTTAACYGAGGCTTTTTACCAAAGAAGCTATTAATGGCAATCTGATAAGTGGAATTCTTCCCCTCCTCCCTAGGCTTCCAAGAATTATTCCCTCCTTTTCTTTCTGCAGCAATTCCATYCTTGTTGTAGGGAAGCCTGAAAACAAACTAAACCCTGCCCTTCCAAATTGGACCAAATATTACTCTCGTTTACACCCTAAAAATCAACATGAATGAAGCAGGAAGTAGAAAATAAGCTATCATCTCTAATCATTCTAAGTGATTATTTGCTCTAATCTACTATATCCACCCATTTTCCTTATTTTTCATTTGTTCCCACTTCTTATCAAATTTATGACATAAACATGCATACAAGTCTACCTACCGCATCCAGGTTTCACAATGCACCAGCTAATCTTCCCAGGTGTTTTCATGGAAAATAGCATGAAACAACTAGAATAAAGTGTTACATTCAGCCTGCAGTTCAGTTTGAACACGATATGCTCAGCTAAATCAGTGAGCAGTTGTAAAGTTTGGTTTTTCTGTATGGGGGGTACTTTGCAGAGATATCAGAAGAAAGAGATGAGTAATACTCTTTCAAGAGATAAACACAGGTCTCCCAAACCTTCAAGGAATGATTTTATCCTAGAGGAAATAATCTCACAGTGTTTTCATTTAGTCAGGTATCCCTTTTTGTGGAGCATGTTATTTTACTTGTGCAATTCTTAGGTAAGGGGGCATAATCACAATTCTTCTTTCTCCAGAATGAAAAGCTAAACACCTGCTATTCAGTGAAACGCTGCAATGCTCAAACGACTCAAAAAGCAGGAGGGGCTCGGCACCTTGGGGAAAGCTGTTGGTGGGCTCCCAGGCATAAGTGGAGGTCTGTGATTCTGATCTGTGCCAGGTGGCAAAGTAAAAGTAAGTAGCAATATTTGCCAAAAATGAAAATCATTTCCTCATAGATAGTCCTGAAAAGCAGGGTCCTTGTTCAGGCTGGTCAAATATTCGCTGTCAAAGCATGTTCTTCACTGGCAGACTTCTCCCATAGAAGTAATTTTTTTCCAGAATGTATCTCTCCTCTTTGGAAAACTCTCAGTTTTCATCATTAAAAAAGAAAAAACCTTAGACATAGAAGGTTTCAAGTGAAAACTGAAAACAATCCAAAATTTTCTCTGTGAAAATAAAAGCCTTTTTTGTTCATGTCTAGTCCTCACCTCTATTACCACTCCACAGCCAGTCTTAGAGTTATTAACAAATAGAAACCTTTGTTAGAAATTAGTTCTGGCTGAAAATGCATTGTAAGAAGCTGCCTAAAAGCAAGAATGATCTAATAAATATTTCCTTCTCATTTTTTTTACCAGTTTGCAGTGAAGTTCTCAGTTGTTGAGCATAGTAGTTGTTACATGAAAATGGTTCATGAGTTTTACATCTTTATCTATGTGGATATCCATTCCCCACAAGAAAAACCATGCAGTAGCTCCTGTTACTCTTCCACTCTGTTCTTATACATTATTTGTGTTACCACAACACCTCAGAGCCCCAGTGTGATGAGCAAACACAAGATACATAGTCTCTGCCTTGGGGTTTGTGGTCTCCAGAGTACTCTACAAGMCAGCGTGAATGAGCTCTTCCACACTCGGCAGTTTGAGGGCTGGGCTGGCTCCGGACAGGGAGCCGGGGAGCCGCGGTTTCTGCCTTGTTGGGCCAGGTTCGTAAGTGCTGCTGCGAGGCAACAGATGCTAGCACAGCAGSAGCCCTGAGTGAGCACACCTGCCTACTGCAGCCAGGCACCTGGGCTCATCGCTGTCCACGAGAGACTGTGCAGTTATTCTGTAGAGTCTGTATTCTGGGCATAAAATATGAGCCAGCAGACAAAGGCATGAAAACAGCTGGGGACAAGCAAGGAAAGAGGGCAAAACGAGCCAGCAACAACAGCCTGGCTACTATCAAGTTTCCATAAGCACTACATTTACAAGTAAGTTCAAAGGAGCCATTTCAGAAAACAAGACTTATTTTTGTATGTGTGTGTGTGGGTGCCTACAGGGAGGTCTTAAAAAGTGCATGGAGAACCACAAGAGAGTGTATAAATGTGCTTCTTTGAAAGTTAATCAACTATGTGATGGAGACAGGAATCAATCTCTGGTATGAAAGCCTGTCATTTTAATGGACTAAGACATTAGACATGAGAACGGCTAGGTTTTGTCTGAAATCACGGGGAACCGGTGGAGGAGGGCCCTGGCCAAAGCAGCAGGCTGGGAGAATGATCTGTGCAGCAGCTTCCTGCATGTACAGATGCATTTGTTGAAGCTGGGGAAGAAGATTTGGCAGTAATTGAGATGTGAGATGGTCAGAGCCTGAAAAATGAATTTCAGTGATGGGCTTGAATTTAGAATATCTTGTTAGGAAAAAAGAAAAGTACTGCAGCAACACTGACTTTGGCTCACCTGCCTGATTAAATGAGATATGAATGCTTTGCATGACAAGAATGCTACAAAACAGCCAAAGCATACCTTTTACTCTGATCTGATTTTTCTGCAATATGCTTCTCCTTAATCTTATTTATTACATAAGGAAAGGTTTACTAGGAATTTTATAAAAGAATAGACCTGGACTTTAAAGAGAGATTGAGTATGTAGGTTTGGAGAGGRGGAGATGTGTGTAATATTTGGGTTGTTTTTAATACATATGCATAATGGTATTTCAGTATCATACGAAACCTATTTTTAATATATATATGTAATGTATTCCRGTACCATATAAAATCTAAAAAGTTTTGCGGATGTGGTTTCAGGCAAATTTCCTATGGATGTCAATAACACTTTTTGGGTGCAAAAACTTCAAGATTTAATCCATGTAACATTGTATAAATGATGCAAATGGTTCTGTCATGCTATTCTTATYGATTCTATAGTGCTTCAAGTAACAAACTAATCTGGGAGAGAAACAGTACAAAAGAATTATCTGTGTGTGTGTGTGTATATATATATATATATTTCTAAGTATGAAATAATTTAYATTTGTGTAAAATATATATTATACATATTTGATTTACAGTTAGAAAARCTTTTTCTAGATAATGCATCTACATTCATATTTTAAAAGTTTAGTTCAGGAAAAAATGCTCTGCTAGCTGCTGCCCTTAATAAACCTGCATCAAATGCTTTTGAATATTGCCATCAATACAGTTAATTTACAATGAAAGATGTGTTTATGTGCATGCATATGTATATATGCATATACATACTATATAAATTAGTTCTGAATATATAAAGAAGGTGTTAATGCATGGGGATGGATGAATTAGGAGAGCCTAATTTCCTGAGTTTTTGTAATGCTATCAAAATTTAAATTGCAGCGTCCTTAATGTTGGAGACCACTCARTATTTTAGACTTTAAAGACTTTAGMCTGTAACAGGCTTTGTGATACTATTCTTAGTCCTTTAACAATAAAGTGTGCCTTAAGAAGACTGTTGCTCAAACCTTACATTATCTTTGAAATAGTGATGTTAAGATTTAAAGTAAAATATTTTAAGGCACTATTGTATGAATTAGGATTTATTTTTAGATGTAAAAGGCTATATGCAATGTCATTAAACAAAGCCCTGTCTCAAACTCCCTATCATACCCCTCTCTTAGCCTCCTCCAATCAGGAAGCCACAGCGGAAATTCTCAAATCTAGTTTTTAGTTTCAGTAACTTCCCTGTATGCAGTCATGATGCACTGCAATAATTTTCTTCTATCTGCTGAAAACCCGCAGTAACATGAGGATGACAAGATGCCAGGGACAAAGAAGWGAAAGACTGAATATGGAAAGAAATATTTGACCTGCAGTGCGCTGTGGGCAATCTCGTTTGAATCTTCCATGTCCGTGACACTGATAAAAGCCCTGGGCACTGATACTACTGAGGGAGTTATTACTACTAAACCTTGGACAAGAGATCAGAAGACTTCAAGGAGCTGTGGATAGAGGCAAGATATTCTTTGTTATTCTAAAAAGTTTGATGGGTACATTTCTGTCATGCTTTTAGTTAAGGGAATGGGGCAGAGACCTAAAAAGGTCAAGTGGACCAAAGGCAGAGCAGAGCACAAGACTGGCACTGCAGATAGGCAAATAGCAGCACCTAGCAATTTCAGTATATTACGCATTTAGAAAGGTAGTACTACCACAAGGTCAATATAATGTCCATCGCTACTTGTAATGTAACTGCAACTCTATGCCAAGTTTACAGTTAACAGTTTACAGTATGAATTTGTGGGAAACAAACTGTTGGGACTACCCAAATGGTTCATAGAAAGTAAAACTGGAGAGACCCAGAGAAGTCACATATTTCATCCCTTGTCCCAAACAGGATTGGTTATCCCTAAATCACTCTTGAAAGTTGGTRTTACAAGTCCTTAAAAAACTTCCAGCAAGGAAGATGCCACAATCTCTGTAGACGGTCTGTTCCAGTGCTCCACAATCTGTAATGCTGGAAAGTTTTCCATAGTGTGTAACCTAAGCCTCCATTGCTGTTTTAAGCATATATTTCCTGTCCTTTTCTTAGTGGGTATGGTGAAGTGTGTATTGCTTTCTTCCTTGTAGCAATCTATTATATGCTTGAAAACAGTTATTAAGTTGCCCCTCAGTCTCCTCTTCTCCAGACTTAACAACCCATTTCAGTCTGTTTTTTTAGCTCATATTTTCTAAGCCTCTGACTTCTCCAAACAAAACATTAGATACTTCTCTGAATAAGAACTGATGCTTTTCTTTTTTCACAATTATAAAAGTTTTAGATTTTTCTCTTCCTGGCAATCACTATATGGTTTTAATATGAAGAATCAGCATGTATTCTGTCTTGGAAAACATATATGAAGAGTAAAACATATGACTAGTGAGAAATAATTTATCAGACTAAAATATAATATTGACAAAATTCTGTACTGTATATGGAATAAGGAGGTATGCTAATACGCACTAACATAAAATGAGTGTAGTCAAGCCTTCTCTTAAGCAGTTTGAAAATACTTATGACTGTATGGAAATACATGTAATATCCATATGCAAATTCTTTTATTAAAAAGGCTTAATTCTCCRTTTGATAATTGGCTTTGGCCATCAAGCAGCATGCTAACAATGAATTTCATCTCCTTTTATAGTACATCTGCTACTAGAGGATGACAGTCAATTGGCAGAACTGATACTCCAAGCACTGGCACAAAATCACGTCCTTTTTTTTTTTTTCATTCATTTCCTGCCAGTTGAAAATCGCAGCCTCCCAAAAATCATATCAGTTTATACTGGCCCTCTGAATAGAGGAGCATTACGGCAGTTTAAGAGGATGAAAGTATTTTGAAGTGAACTAATAGGATTTGTTAGAAAARGAATGAACAGATTACTTAGTAGTATCTTTGTACAAAAAATGGGAAATTTCTGCTATTTAAATAAGGATATGTCTGCTGATACACAACTCCATATACAATTCAGAGACAATACTTTCATTAATGAGAGCATATAYTGGGGACTTGGTGGAGAGGTTGTTGTCTACTGCCCCTGAGAAAAAATAAGAAGATATTCCAATGCTGCAATATTCTGGCTGAAGTGGCAACATTCTCTTTGCACCAGCTATTCTAAAGGCATAGAAATTATTTCTGAATTTGGTAAGATAGAGAGGAGGGAAAATAACAAAGAAACAGCGCTGGTGTTTACACTCTTGCAGGTGAAGTTCAGCAATGAGTAGTGTGAGTTTTCTTATTAAGCTGACGCTGTGCGATGAGAAGAGACATGCCAGTTCCCCGTGAGCTCCAAGCACCGTCGCTCTCCGTCCCCTGGGTCACTGTGCAAAGGGGCCGGGTGCTGCCACGGCCCCGGGTGCTGCAGACACGCACAGCCACGTGCCCAGGTGCCTGCACTGGCACTAGCCWTTCCTCTCTGCCAAGACAAAGAATTCCCCAGTAGCTCCGGTGCCCTGTTACCATTAAAGGCCATGTCACTATGGCGGTTCCTACCCCCCGCTCCAGCTCCCAAGACAGTACTGTGTTGTGGAACAGGCATGAAGTGGTTGCTTAATTGAGCTAGTCCTCTAAAAAGGCAGATGTGAATTGGGCTAAGTACATTTTCTTGAGGACACTTTTTTCATTAACGGAAGTTGCTTAACAGAATGGAGTTTCACAGATGTCGTATTTCTATATTTCTGCAACTACAGATTGAAAAAAAATGAAAAAAACTTGCACCTGTGCAAACATCTAGCATATTTGCTTTCTATCTAAAATGGATTTTCCTTACTTCAGCTAAGCTTGGAGACTGCCTGCTCAACATTCAGGAAAAAAAAAACATACATAAGGGGTTTCTGTAATGAGAATTTGGTTTATTTGAGGGATGGCAGATTAAATGCAGTTGTACAACAGAAATATGGAAGTAAGAAAAGCTTAGGTTTTCTTGGATCCAAGCAGATGATACAGCTAAGAGTAATGACTGCTGATACCTTCAAAAAAATATTAACACATAGAACTATATGTGGTACTACTAATTAATTGTATTTCCTGATGTAGTATTTTTTAAAAATTCTAGTTTTTTTAGAAGTAATGCAAGGAAAAATGCAAAAAAAGCTACCATTCTTTTTGTTTTAAAAATTGTCCAGGGTTTTTTTGTCCATTTATTTTTAATACATTTTAATCTGTTCCTAACTGATGTTAGCTAATGAGAGTAACATTCACTCTGTTCTTCCTGAATTAGAGTAATTTAAATTAACAGAGTATTTTCAAAATGACATTTTACTTCATTTGTTGCTTATTTTGTTGTAGAAGAAAGTGCTAATCAGCTTGTCACAATCCCAGGTGTGATAAAGGAGCCCCCACCTGGTATGCTTCTTCCCCTTCATCTTGTTAACACACCACGAAGCATCCACTCTCTGTACCTAAACAGTTGTTACTGCCATGGTCCAGTTCAGTAGAATGTAACTCAAAATAAAGTTGCTCTATCAATACTAGAATCGCAGATGGAGGGTCGTGCTGATGCGCACTCAGCAGTGCCTTCCCTCTCCTGTCATTTGACTGAGATCAGTGGAGTGGTTTATGACACAGGGTACAATCCAATGTCAGTAAGAATATCAAAACCTGGCTTTTTTTCTGACTTATATCCTCAGATCACGACTTTTTTTTTTTTCCTATTTGCGCCAGTACTACATATTAAATAATAATTCCATTTCACTCAAGCATGCTAATTTTTATGTGAATTCACTCCTTTTTCTCATCTTAATCTCAATCTGAACAGGCTGCAGATTCATTCCCACTGGAGCTTATCCCTAGGGATTCATGGAGGCAAAGGCTATCCACCTAAGAGCTGTCCACCTAAAAGGGCCTGGCTCTGGGCCTGCACCTACATGCACTGCTGACTGTACAAACTTTGAGTGTCCTGGATTCGCTCATACTCTACATGGGACTGAGTTTTACCTCAACCCTCTCACTCTGATCCCAGCTTGTTTTGCTCACCCAGCATGAACTGCATATTTGAAGAACATCCTTTTGAAATCCTGAGGAATGGAGGCACACCAGAATAGCTCCACGAGATATTCAGTATCCTGACTCCAACAATAGCCAAAGGCAGATGTCCGGGATCCTGTTTCGGATGACAGCAGCAGGTGCCTGGGGGAGAGTGTACAAGGAAGGCAGGCGTGATGATAGATACATCACCGCAAAGACCACTTCTGCAACGTTCTGTGCAAAYGCAAGAGGAATATGTATGCCATAGTTACACTCCATGCTCTCATGTCATTGGTGGCAATTATAAATACTACCAAGAAAAGAAAAAATAGCAGTGTCTTCATCTGAAAAGAGCAGTGCTAAATACATCTCCAAGCGTAATAATACCATCTCAACTCCAGGTCCRGAAAATTCTTCTGAATAGTAATTGCTGAAATTGTTACTATTTGACTCTTCCTTAGCCTTGAAAATATTTTAGTGGTATCAATGTAACCACTAAAGTATTTTCAAGAGGCTAAAGAGTACATTTCGTAGCAGTGTTCAAAACCCATCCGCTTTCATGTACRATGTTAGATGGCATATTTAAAAGAAAGGGAAACAAAAACCAAACTAGAACTACAACTGAATTCATTCTGTGACCTATCAGTCCAGGACAGAGCAAAAGCAAGTAACAAGTGCTGAGAAAGCTTGTACTTTCATTGCTCATTTATCTTCTGTGTGGGTGAAGGAAAATCTAAAAGGTACTTACAGGGAGGAGAACAAGGATAAAATTTAAATGGAAAACACTGACTGGTCTCATTGTAAAGCACTCCAAAATCTGRTTGCATCTTTTGGTGCAACTTAACGCAGATCAAACAGTAGAATGCCATTTTTTATATTTCTCTCTAGGTAATCTTACTTCTAATGTGCCTAGGGTGAGACTATCTTGGTACTAATCAGATCAGAGAGAAGGGACTACATATCAGTTTGCTTACTTTGTCCAATGTGATCTGTYTTATGTTAGAAGAATGAAAATTTGCAACATTGATGACAGAAATAGCAGAGATAGGAAGATCATTTTTCATTTCATCCACAGTATGTTGATTTGATATTCAGAGAAGAAAAGCATGCAGGATATTACTGAGGAGAAGAAAATATTGTAAGAATAGCTTGAAATGGCTTCTAAATATTTCTATAATAAACCTGTGATAAAATACTAGATATATTAGATATATTAGATATATTAGATGTATTATATCCCATAATAGTAGATCTATTTTATGCAGTATACTTGGAAAGTATGCTTTAGTATGACTTACCCTCATTTTTGAGTATGTTGTTATAATATTTGAGCTGAACTGAGTCACAGTCACACTAAACCAAACAAGTTAAACAGATGGTATGGAGATGAGCTCACATTGTGGTCTAGACAGGCCCATGAAATGACTGCATAGCAGAAAGGAGCCTCCAAAGTAGGATATAATACAGATTTTGGTGAAGATAAACAATGAAGTTATAGGGTATAGGGTAAATCTACACAGTAAATCTAAGTAGGTTCTGTAGAATTAAAGTTTTYGTTGTTACTTGTCTTTTGAAATGGGATGAGACCACTTGGATGTCTTCATCTGTTGCATAAAATATAGAGTTGGAGTAGATTTTCAGGCTGACTGTCTATAMAAACAGTGAATGTGTTCTTTAGTGGAGGCTCCATAAACTCAGCAAAGGCAAGCTGGATAGATCTACTGACGTTAAACGAAGTCTGTGCCTAAGTGCTTTCCTTCACAGGGATACTTTCCAAAGTGTTTTCCTCAGGTAAGGGTATCAGGGCTAAAAAGAAGTGCTATGAGAAGTTGGTAATTTTTCTCTTTCAGTGATTAAAGTTTTTCATAACAGTTAATCATTGAAAAATATAGCTGGTTCTGAACTGAAATTTTACTGTTTTGTATCTATAATTCAATTATTATGAAGTAAGAAGAAAATAATTTTCTATTTATTTTTGTTGTGGTGCCTGGCTGAGAGCTTGAAGCACTAGAACCAGCACAGGGAGGTGAGGTTAGTGAGTAGACTACAAGGTGCAGAAGATGTAAAGGTGCAAAGCTCATGGCTGTGSCTGATGACAATTTTTCATGTGGACATTATCACCACAGGTAGGTGATCAAGTATTTTTGCATGGATTTGAAGGTGCTTTGAGTTAGAGTACATTGTTTTAAAGAGGAGGTGACTTAAAGAATTCATCATATTATTTGGTAAATATATATATATATATATATATATATATATATATATGTGGGCAGACTATGTCATCTGCATTACAGTATAAAAGGGTCTTTCTGATGAAGCATAATATCAACATTTTTGGCATAAATTTTTATTATCTAGGAATAATGGGAATGACCTAAGCATGGATTACARTGGATGAGTTACAGAGCTCTCTATAAGAGACATCTGATAATGCCTTTATATCCCACTGGGATAGTGACTGAAAAGGTTTATGAAGAATACTTACCATTCTTGCACTTATCCTGTGCTTGTCTAAGTTTCCCTATACCAAGAAAAATAAGAGTTAGATTTCCACCTAACACCAAATAGATGTGGTTCCAGTSTTAGCAGAGCTGAACTCATTCACATCACTTGAGATAGGTGTGAAGAAAACTGTCTCAACCAAGCATAACCATCTCGAAGTTTTGCCTCTGTCTGCAGAATCTCAGTGAAGTCTGCAGCATGCCGAGGAGCCCTATAACTTGGAGAGACCAAATCTGAGGAGTCTAATTCTAGCAGTTAAGTTGCTCATATTTTGAACATCTGCAAAGTCTAATGTGAGTTGAATACTGAATAGAAATGACTTTGTTAGCAGAGCATGGCACAGTGCCATTTATTTCTATGCAACTTCTCTTTCTCACATCACATGCTTTTTGTATATATCATACCCACTTCAAAGATACTATTTTTGGAACCACTTTTAAGAGTCTTGCTATGTTTATGGAACTGATTCTTGTATCTTTCCCAAAAACCTGGTAGTTAGATGCTAGTGTGCAAAACTCTTGCAAAAGAGACAAAAAAATGAAACCATGACAGTAATATGCTTCAAAAATTTCCCTGTACAAGTTTTCTTCAACTAAAATTCTAACTTTAAGTTGTTCTGTGGAGCTATTTAGGTCAGAAAAGAAATGCTGGAAACTGGCAGTAAGAAAAAAAATCTCTTATTTGCCAAAGAATTAAAGAACCAGTAGACAAGTTACTGAGCTTTTGTTACTGCACATCTGAACTTTGCCTAGTCTACACCTCAGACAGAAGTAATCTGGGGAAGAAACTTATGGGTTTGGGAGGAAGAAATATTTTTATGGCTATTTCTGATATTAAGAAATGGGCAGCTGCTTACATACACTCAGTGGTTTGGAATGTCAGCCCAAGTACTGGGAAGTGACTCGGTGGAAAGGTTCACAGCCAAAATCATCCAGTGTACATCCATATGGTTATCTCACACATACCAGCTTGTTTTGTACCCTCAAAATGGGACAGATTAGCAGCATACATTTGTTTTTTGTTGGCATGTCTAAGTGTTCAGAGATACTTCTAAAGTCTCATTAGAATAGCAGCCTTTGGAAATATGTGATTATAACACAGCATAACTTACTGTGCCTGCATGCTTTACCACAAAGCTATGATCTCCAGCTCCCTGGTGTCTGGTATGAAAATGCATACCTAGAGCTATAGGTATAACAAATATATCCAAGCTAGACTGTGCCTCCGGGCAGATACTCTGTTGATTCTRCTGTCCTTCCTGTTATGTCTTATGATGTTTTGCTCTACTCGTCCCATAAGACATTCATGTGAGCAGCTCTGTGCTTTTATTTTTATGTTTAAAGTAAGTTGCTATAATATCTTCTCTGCAACCTAAACTACAGCTGTCATGACCATGTTAAAGTATGACTTTACAGGCTCAGCCATGCTGTACTCTATTATTAGAGACTTAAACTACAGTGTGGAGAAATTCGGTAATGAGAGTGAAGCTCTCTGTCCTTTCCTGTGATTCAGCGTGGCCATATTTGAYAACCACCCTGGTTTTGTTTTGGTGCTGTTGCGTTTGAGACCTGCCTTCTGCAAGTAAGCGGAGTGTTGGTAACTCGTTGCTAAACAGCCTAGATCATATCACAAGGATGATAAGCCTCTTCCAAGTGCTGGCTTTGAGAAAAGGGACATCAAGTGAGTATGCAGAGTGGTTGTTAGAGAGTCTACTCATGCATCTTATCAAAGCCCTATTAAGTGGGATGGAGTTTTTCCTGTGATCTCAGCGTACTTTATTTCCTGAGAGACTTTTCTGGGGAAAGTGCCAGTGAAAAATATTAAGGATGGTAATGTAAGGAAGTGTTAAATRCTTCAGCAGAATCTTTTGAAGGTAGTAGCTTGTTTTATGGCCATTTGTAGTACTGCATTATAACTTAAAGGTACAGGAACATACATTTCATCAGTTACATGGGTACACTCCCATTGACTTTCACTGTAAGATTGTGACCTGTCTATTTAAAAAATAACATTAAGGATATTAAAGGAAAAATCTCTTTTACAGTTTTATTTCTAGAGTGCATTGAGTTGAGGATCCTTCTGTTTAGTCACTACCTCTCAATAGTGTATTCTAAACTAAAAAGTCCCTGTGAATAGCCACTCATGCTCCTATTCCAAAACATAAAAAACAGCACAAAAATTTAGCAGTTTTGCAGTCAGAAAACCTAGGAATTAAATTCTGAAATAGCTCCAGCTGTGAAGTCAAGAAAATCAACCAGTCTAGTTTCAACTCCTTGTAAATTAGAAACTTCAACCTACTGGGAAAAAAGGATGGATGCTCTGTTATGCTCCCAGAGAGTACAGATGTACATCTTAAATGTGTGTAAGAGCATCAAGATTCTGTCAAGATCAATCCCTTATTAGTAGCTGTTGAAACAATGATAATCTGCCAGTARCTAATGACATCCGTAGAACAATTTTAAAGGAACACTTGAATGCAAAGGTATGGTGGAAATATTTGAATTAGATCATATTTTGAACAGGTGGTTGGCATGTCGTCTTCGAATTTAGAAAAAGCTAGTGCTTTCTATCTATCAGGCATGAGAGAAAAAACTATTCTGCTGCAACTCAATTTTTCAGTCTTCGTACTTTATATAACCAGAGCAAAGCTTGGTACTGTTTCTGATAGGTAACTTGTTTGCTTTGATTTGGGAATTTGCACTTATTTTTCCTACTTCGTTAAGATGTTATGTTAAGAAAGAGTTCAGTTGTAAGACTTATTCACTGGTACAACTGGGCAATGTGTTACTGGATTCAGAAGCTACATTAAAAATGGGGAAAAAGCAGTTCAGTTCAAGTGAAACAAAGGTTTTTCTTTTTTTCTAAAAACATAAACTCAGTTTGTGTTGACACAAAATATTTTATTTAACCTAAATGTTTCATTTTTATCATTATTTTACCCTTTAAAATATTTTTAAATGAAAATTTTATTTTCAAAAGAAACCTTTTTTTTGAATGTCAAAATAAACTCTAACTTACTTATTTGTACCCTTAGAGCTGTTTTACAAATTCACAGATTCAGAAGATTATAATTCCAGTGAAAATATTTGTGTGAATTTAATATTTGGATAAATGTCTTATYGTAATGCCTTTCCTCACATTTCCAACATAACTGCAGATACATGTWGCATTGGGGAACTGATCTCTGATTATGAAACAACATAAATGTATAATGTTATTTAAAATGTAAAAATTGCATAGTTGAGCATGCACAGGATTTATTTCTTCTGCTTTTCAGAGCTCTCTTGATTATAGTTTTTGCAGGAGCAGGCACTGCTCTTTTGTTTAWTTACACTTTGGGTTTTGTGCTTGGTAGGACAGAAACTAACGCATCTGAGTAAGAACTACTACTGTGAACTCTAAAATTRAAGAGTCCAGTTCTTCCAGTTYGTGTCTCTTGGTTGACTGACTTTGGCTTTTAAAAAGATGCAAGTTCAAAACAAGGCTTTTCTTGTGACTGATTTATAAGGGTTCAATCTTGTGCAGATTCTGATAGGGGTGTTATAAGGGATGATATCTTACTGCAACCTTTTCCTTGCTGGTCTTCTCATGTCTACAATTGCCTATTTTTACCAAGCTTCTAGGAACATAATTATTGTGGAAAACTCTTAGCCTCTGTCAAATCTGGTTGAACCAGTTAGTCAGTTTTCGAAAGTTCTYGCAGACTAGGAGGCAGACAGAAACATGCAGACAGGATGGTAGTATAACTTTCTTGCACTGGAAACCAGTAAAATCAATAACAGCAAAAAACCTTATTCCCTAACATCCTAAATTCTGTAGAAGTATGTCAGCAGTGTTCCAGCTGTCAGGCTGAAAAATGCAATGAGAGACTTTCCAGGTCCAGCAGCTTTCAGTAGGATGGCTCTTCCTGAGCCCGCTGCCTCCTTGTCATGCTAACATCTGCTTGTTTTGCTGAGAAACCTAGTAGATACTTGCACTGCTGCTTCAAAGAGATCTACAGCGTCACCCTTGCTTTCCCCTCTGTTCTTTTCCTTCCATGAATTTGCCAATATGGCAAGTGGCTTTGAGGGTTTGGACACTTCATGACTGGGGCTTGTAACGTGAGAAAAATTACAAACATTTTCTGTTCAGCCTCCTTGGCTGCAAAGATTTTTCTTCTTCCCTCCCTCCCTTCCTCTCTTTCGTGCACCTTTGAAATTCAACTACCAATATTTTCCCTAGAGCCTAAGGAAATTCTGGATACTCAGGCCTTAAGAGATTCCTCCAGATTTTTCTCCAAGGTGCTTTGGAGGTGTAATGTGAGGAGTCCTCCCAAGCTCACAGAGATCAGTAGTAACATGTGATGGCAGACAGGCTGTGCTCAATGCATGTTTCACTTACGTTACATTGCTCTTCATTTAACGCTGTGGTCCTGTGGCCAGCATATGTGGTCAGCATATTAATTTGTAGCATTTCTGGGGAACATCATCCTAGGTGGGCTGTAGGGGAAATTATGGCATTGCTTATTAAACAAATTTACTCTTCTGCAGACAGCCCTGTCATTGGAGGACTGATCCCTTATCTGTGTGAACCAGCAAGTATTGATTTATGAAAGTGAACTCAGCAAGATATGCACTGATGAGTTAACCATATTCAACAGACTGGCTTCTCCTGGATCCGTGCATGAGAGATGTTTGGGAACTAGAGAGGGAAGCCCTGCTTTTTGGTGGCAGAACCTGGCAGGAGCTTTCTCTGTTTCTGTAGTTCTACTTGCTATTCCATGCCACATGCTTTATGTGGCAAAAATACACTCTGCAACGAGCACCAGGCAAGTTGAGGACTAGAAGTATTGATGCCTTGTTAACAGCAATGCTCAATATAATGGTTTTCTAATCGAAGTTTGCTTSCAAAGGTATACTTCTTACTTGCATTCAAAAAAAATACTGTTAAGGTTTGTACTCTTTTTTTTTTTCTTGATTGCAATGCATGTTATAGATATGTATTTTATATTGGGCCTATAAAATAATTCTATTCTAACGGCCCAGCTGACAACTGAATACATGGACTAGGAGAATGGGAAAGGCTCAGAGGTGACAGTACAAGAAGAAACCAGAAAGGAAGCAGCAGGATTATGGCATCTCTACTAGCCATTACAATCTGAATTACTGTATTTTTTTTACCARCTGCTTCTTGAATATGCTAAGGAGCAGTTTGAGGAAGCAGTTACAAAACACAAAGCAAGCACTTACCCACAACACTGTGGCTCCAGTTTTAGAAGGTACTGGACATATATATRTCATAATGTAATACTAAAGACAAATGCAATGGTGTTTCAGGCTTCCTCTGCAGTGCTACTGGCATGCAGGAGAGTAAGCAGACAGGTAATCTGGAACAGACAGAAAGGAGCTTAGTAAAACTCTGTTAGCTCTTGTCTTTTGAGCACTTCTTCATTCAGAGTACCTGTAGTCTTTAGTGTCCTGCTGTGCAACTGTAGTGTCCTCCAAAAAATGCAAGCTGCTGGAGGAATCCCATTTCAAAATCTAGTCCAGTTTACCATTATATACTGATAATTCCTGCACTAATGATTGTACTGTTTTTGTTCTCCACTTTCTTCTAAGACATCTTTACATCCTTATTTTATGTGGTTCTGTACCACAGCCTGGCTGGTCCATCCATTTAACCTTGGAAGGCTCCATCCTTCATGGTTTTGTTATTATTAAGTGGCTRAAACACTGAATGTGTGTTGTCGAGAATCTATTTGCAGTGCCTCATTCCCCTTAAAACAGACCTGATCTATTTAAACTACGATATACTGCCCTATACCTGTGGGGAAAGAAGGATGGAATAGACAAAAGTTCTATTTGACCATCTTTAGACCCTGAGCTTTTTCCTTTCAGATTTCMATTCCACATCTGCCCACAGTCATTGCCTCATTGCCTTCATCAAATGGCTTGTCTCCTCATCTGCTTTGAAACTTCTTGCTTCTCCTGTCATTGATACAGCTGCTGTTGACCATTAAATACCACTTTGCACTTTAGTTCTGTTTTATTTTTGTGAAGTGATGCARAGTAATGAATTTTAAAAAATCAGCTTAGTTTTGCATTTAATATACTTWGTCTTCTAAAATTGTAGGCTGCTTTCTAACTTCTTTTGATGGCACAAAATTGCCCATCAAAGTTATAGAAATAGTGGTGGTCTCTTTCAAATTAAAATTTGCTTTCCACTATATTGTGAGCATTACTGAAATACTTCCAAAATATTCAKATTAATTCTAAATAACAGAAAAATAATCTCTTTAAAAACCAACTTGAAAAATCTACAAAAATACTTACGAAACTCTGAATGCTTAATTGAATCTTCTATTCCTGACTTTTTGCAAAAGTATAGCATAAACACTGACTCACTCTACTTAAAAACAGTGATGCAACTTTAGCATCACTAAATAAATTAAATAGAAGATTAAATATAAATTTGTTGAGACTCTATTTCCAATCACGTGATGAAACTAAGATGTGARTAAAGCAGACAGCTTTTAAAGAGTAAATGTTCAGAGAATTAAGCCTTACAATAAATGCTGGAGACATGGTTTTTGTCTCCAGCAGACTTCTTCAGCTCAGCTGACCACTGGCTTTAACAATGTGCTGTTATACTCACTGTTGATCTTCCCTTTTTGCATGAGGCACTTATTCCATCTCCGCTGCATTCTGCCCAGTCAATTCTAGGGAGCTGCAAAGCAGCAATGGAGTGGAGAGGAAGCTTCARAATCCTCCCTCTAGCCAAAGAATTGCTTGCTCAAGATTTTCACTTTCTAAAAGGCTTTTTAAAAACAAAATTTTCCTGAGTTGGTTAAGGTATTTTAAAGAATTGATGATACCAGTGTCAATCTTCAAGTACCAATCTTTTCTAGAATTTGTGAATTTTCCCCCTTGTGTTTCTTGCCTTTGTGTGGAGTCTTGTTAAGGTCTCTTCTGAATTTGTTAATGCAATGGGGGTAAGAAAAGAAATTTAAAATGATCTCATTATCTAGGATATATTCTGTTTTTAAGAAAAAGTTTAATTATTAAAAATGATAGTATAAATAATTTCAATTCTTTTGAGTAGAAACCTTATCAAAAGGGCTCCAGAGAATAATCTGAATCTGAAGAGAAACTACAAAGCCGAAACACTGTTTGCAGAAAAAGCTGGTAGAAACACAAAAAAGAGAAGGCATCAAAACAGTTTCCCTAAAAGAATTTGACTTCATTATCTTCTACGAAGTATGTTTTCATGGCTATTGGAGCTATATTTTGATACCATTGCATGTGAAATAGAAATGTTTTGTAGATAATAATTGATAGAGAAGTAAGTGAACTAGATATAGGGTATGGAAAGGGTTGAATTTTGGAATTAAAAGCTGCTGATTGATTAGCAGGGCAACAAGAATGTCTACCTTTTCAGGATCTCTGCTAAGAGCTGCAGAGAGCCTCAGTACAGGCATAGGTGTCTTTGGTATTGAACTTAATACTGAATATTGATTTCTTCAGTGTGAACACATTGTTTCTCCTTTTTGCCCAAAGCAACTAGCCAAAACTTGAACTAATGCAGCTAGCCAAAGCATGGGATCTCATAGGTTRTTTCAATTAAGAAAGAAACTGATGAGGCAATAAGATATCTTAAACATGTTTTTGTATTTTTGGAGGACTCCTGGTCCTCCCTTTCCCTATCTCCTCCCATTTCACTTTTTTTTTCTTTCTTTTTTCTTTTTTTTTTTTAAGATACAGAGAAATTAATAAAGTCTCTAGAAAAAAAAATCCAGTTCACATCTCATTTTCTTTGAGGACCCTGATCAAAAGCTGATCAAAGTGTCTCCCAGGGCCTTGTACTAATGCTTATTTTAGCTTTCTTAAAATCTTTCTTCTGAGTTCTAACTCTGCTTCTCCACTTGATTTTTTTTCTAATGTCATAGAGCATGTAAGGCAGACCCCAAACAAGATTCAGTTCAAAGCTTCTGAGCTTTTTTTTTAAATATATATATATATATATATATATATATATATCTTTGTTTGAGTTAGAATATGCACTTAATGGTTTTGTACACTCATCTTGAACCAGCAAGAGCAATTGAATACATCAGTATGAATATCTATTAACCCAGATTATAAATGCAGGCCCCATTTTGGCTACATTCATCATTCTACTGAAGTCCAAAATGATGTCAGCCCTCATAAGCCAAAGGAATATAAAACATTTAAGAAATGACACTTGATCTAAGCTGAACTCTTTACACATTTACAGGATAATTTCACAGTGGCAAYACACTATCACCCTCATCCAGACCTGAGTCTTTCTTTCTCTGCTCCGGTCTCTTTTAGACACTCTTCACACCTACCTCTGAGGAATGTCTGTTTTTTCTCTCTGGCAACATTGTCCCCAAATCGTAAGTGCCAAGCATCTGTCTCCCACAGGAAAGGAATTTTGAAATAGTAAATCCAGGACAAGAACATTCTTCAGTTCAGAAGATATTTAACTACACTCAGACCACTGAAATGGATTCCTTTTTCACATACATGTCTGTGTAAACAGAGTTAATGATGAAATAAACTGTACTTCAGTGGCAATTGGAAGAGCTGGGTTTGCAGAACTGCCCTCAATTTTCTTTTTACTTGGAAGCATTTTCCCACTCATCTGTCCTCATTAGATTCATGAGTTCAAAGATTGCAAGTCTGATTCGCTTTTTCTGCAAGAAGATTGTAAGTAGCTAAGATCCCCCAACCTCCATTTTTTAATAGGCTTAAGTGACGAAAATGTAGCTCTTCTCGTTCCGTGCAAACAAGTTGCCTACTCTTCATTGTTTCCCCTTAGCAACATCCTTCAAAGATACTTCCACAAGCTGTATCTGTAAGCTACTTTTCCTGCATTTTACTGGAGTTAGCTGTGATGAAATCCCACATTACTTCACCTTCCCAGGCTTCTTGCTCAAATTTCAGAGGTCTTTATCTTGAGTTTTTCTGATCACTTGAATCATTGTTTCTGTAAACAACTCTGCTCCTTCATATCATTCACCTAGACAGTCTTTCCTCACTAGAAACTAATCAACCTTGATAAGGATATTGCCCCTTCTGACCAGCATAGCTAGACAAAACAACCTAGATGTTACTCTGCTTAAGAAGGGGAAATTCAAGGAAATAGGACGTCTTTAGTGTAATTAAATTTGTTTCCAAGATTTGTAATTGTAAGTCCTGTTTCTCAAGCACAGGAGGTTCAAAACACAAAGTATCTTCTTGCTCCAGCCAACACCCGACAGCAAAGCCTGTAGCTGTCCTGGGCGCACAAAGCTGCTTTGGGCTTTGTTACTACGTTTCTGAGCTCTGCCTTTCTGTTTGAACTGTCTCTCCTACCTCCTGCCAAACTCCCTGCACAGCACACACAAGGTGCTTTGCCCAGAGCGCTCARATTGCAGAGCAACCGTGTGTTTACATTTGTTTTCTGTAACAGATATTTGCTTAGTTGTCTCTTATAGCCCTCGTTATTGAAGGATGGTGGTTAAGCCTTGCAATTTCAACCCAACCTACAACTCTGTTACAAAAAACTCTCCTGGGAAGATCCAGTAGAAAGATCACTGCTACTTTGCTCAAGATGAGACCTAAGTATCCTCAGGCTAAGAACCATTTGTTGATCTTACGGTGAAACTATCTGTATTAAAATTTTATTCAGAATAGTGTTCCCTAGTATTTCCAAGGCTACTAGAGGCAGATGTTGGGTGAAATTCTGTACCACTGACCCTAGCAACGTTTCAAAGCAACAGAASAAAGTCTCGGCATTTTTTTCCCTGCTTTATATTAGAAAAACGAAGCATCAAGAAAATGTATTAATACTAAGACTTTCTTCTTATTCCAAAATCATAATTAAGGCTAWTTTAAAACTATGTAATGTATCAAACTCTGCAATATATTGAGCACTGCAATTCTCAGTGATGCCAAACTAAGTCCAGTGGGATTTAGAGTGCATACATTTCATCATTGCTTTGAATAATAAAAAAAAGTGTGTAAC
>NW_028185261.1:7404535-7469504 GCF_003343005.1 Rhea americana
GGCCGTTGCCCGCGGCGGCCGTTGCCCGGGCGGGGCGGCGGCCGGGCATCCCCAGCGGGAGCGGGAGCGGGAGCAGCCGGGGCTGCGCGTCCCCGGCGGACACAATGGGCTTTATTCCTTTGGCAGCCGCGGGGAGGTCTCGAGTGGCCTTTCCCACCCGGAGGAGCGGCAAGTTTGAGATTCGKGTCGCCCGCTAGCACGGTCCCAAGTTAATTAAAACTCTCTGTCTCTCTGCAGATGGTTTTCTGGATGCTGTGATCCACACGGAGATAAATATCCGATGGAGCCATTTGCCTGCTGTGATTTCTTTCTCTCTACGAATACTCCGGTGCACTCCATTTCCATGTGAGCAGGGAGGCTGTCTGAGTTAACGGCTGCTTTTCAAACCTCGCTTCTCTCCAGACTGCTGTAGGATCTGGTCGGCGTGGTGCCGGAGGCTGGGAGCTTTGCGCCTGTGAAATTTCCTTCCCCTTCTTGCTCAGGAGTCGAGGGAGCTTTCTGACAATGATGAAGACAGAAGGCAAAGGGGAAAGGACTTTAAGAAGTGCTTCTCCACACAGAAATGCCTATAAATCTGATTTCCATGCCATCAAATGCTCTTTTGATGGAGTAAACAATCCTGAAAACGCTTCCAACAAAACAGGCTTTCAGCAGAAGCTGGGCACCTCTTCCAATGGAGGGGGAAATGATCCACACAGTCGAGGCAGAGCTGCCACTTACGGCAATAGAGTGCACAAGATCAAAAACATGTTTCTGCAGATGGGAGGTTCCTCTTCAACACCCTCTTGCGAAAGCARTCCCCCTGTTGAGACCAAATTAATCAGCCGGGCCCCAGCAGCAGATTATGGACCTTCTCCAGGTAGCCCATCTTTCCTCATTATCCAAAAAAATAATATTCTTAATACAAGTACTAGCCCCTGCAGCAGTCCTGTGGATTCATTGTCTGTGCCTTCTACTGCTGACAAGGTCATCCGTAGCAACGATGAGGCAGATCTGGACAAAGTTGCTCTGGCAGAAAAGTTTTCTGAGACYAGGAAACTATTTGAGAGAAATATAAAACAACGAAGCTCAGTGGACAGATACTCTCCCAGCAAATGTGAAAGAGGTGAGGATAAGAGGAGACGTGGTTCAGCTTCTCCTGATTGCGGCAATGTAGTGGACCATTTCAGTTTTAATACAGAAGTGAGTCTTCCAGTTGCCCTGGAGAGAGTTGACAATCAAGGTAGTGAGGAGTTGAAGCTGCAACATCCCAACAGTGGTCCGAAATCCTCCTTCCTGAACGCAGGACCCATTTCTAGGAGACTGGAAAGCTTTCTGGGTGACAGTGATACTGAAGAATCCAAAGAAATTTCCAAAAATGATAGCACTTCAAATGAAGACCATGTGGGAGGCCACTGCAGTTTGGATTCATCTGCTGCTTTTGAAAGATGTTCAGAGAAGTCTACACCAACCAAAGTGCCTGTGATCATCAGAGATGAACTGATCAAGGCACAAGACAAAAGAGAGCAACCACTACTTGAGAGAAGCATGCAGGATATGAGCAGTGTATCTGATCAGGARACTAAGTGGAGATCAGACAGTATTCTCTACCAGGTTTCCCCTGTGGAAGGGACTTCTACAGAGCTGATCGAGAGAGATGAAACCTCAGGGCATGAAAAAGCGGATTTGGAGAAAGATCATGTTGTTCAAGAGGATCAGCCACTCGGACATCAAGCACAGGAAGAGGGGAGGAGTGACTGTTCCTTGGAAGTAGCAGAAGAGCTTACAGAATGCAGTGAGACCAATCATGAAGAAATAGATGGGATATCTGTGAAAGATGGCCTTGTTACACAAGTTCAGGATGTTCGAGAACAGGAAGAGGACACTGAAGAAGAGGAGCAAGTGGCAGAAAAACAGAGAGAGAATTTCAGTGCTTTTGGAATAGAGAATGAAGCTTTTGATGATGATAGGAATGCAGAGTTAGAAAACCAAAGGCCTGAAGGTAAAGAAATTTTGGAGGGAGAGGAGGAGTATATGTATGATAGTGAATATGAGGAGTTTCCTGGACTCTCTGAAGAGGAAGATCCTGAGCCAGACCGAAAAGTGAAGTTCTCAACAGCTCCTATTAAGGTAAGTAAATCTGACTTCTCTTCTTTTGCAATGAAAAAATACCCAGGGATTACATTTTTGTGGTGGTTATTTCAAACCTCTAAAAACTCCTTTAAATTGTGAATGGATGACCGTTATTCAAAACTGTTTGGTTTTCTAAACAAGAAAAAATTTCAGTGTTAGTAACAAGTGATTTAGAAATTGCAGCAACTTCATAAGATAATCTTACTATTTTACTTGCCTATTGGGTATTTCCATGAACATTAAACTTTTATGAAGAAGCAAATGGCCTTTAATACTTGCATTCATTTGTTTAAAACTGTGGCATTACATTAGGAGGGACCGATTCTGTACTACTCAGTGTACAAATGCTTTTAAAAAAGAAACATTATAATTTAGATTTGCTTTCAATATCACCAATGAGAAAATATCAAAAGACTGATTCCTATTTACAATTATATGATTATCTCTGATAATACCCAGTTTTTTTATACTTGGCTGGTCAATGTTCTGTAGCAGTGTTAACATTAATGTTATAGAGTTATGAAGGTATGGAAGCAGGAGTTATGGGGCAGGTGGAGTAACAAGGAGTAGTATACATTGCAATACTGATGAATTAAAAAGATCTAGAAGTCTGATCCTTACTCACCAAAAGTAGCCCAAAATGAACAGAATTGTTCCACAGCTCAAGCCCTATTTACCTGTAGTCTTGTTTCAGATTTCAGTTATTCTAGTCCCACTTAGAGTTTGAGAGGGGAATGGGGAGCTAGGGAACAGGATGGACCAGGAAACTGTCCAGGCTTTCTCAAGCGTACTTTTCTTCTTATGCTATTGCAGGAAGGAAAAGTTTAATCTTTAGTAAACAGTTTTTACACTTTGTTCATACTGCGTCAGGATGCACTTTCCTTCTTATTGATCAGAGGGATGTAAAAATTCTGTTGATCGCTGTACCTCTTGCAGCAGAGGATTGTAATTTCCCAGCTTAATAAATATACATCCATGTTGTTTCTTGGAAAATGTTTTGGGGGTGGCAAAATACTAGTTTTGTTAATTGTGTTTTTTCTTATAAACTCTCGATAGACAGGATGACTTTATATGGCTTTCTTGTAGTTGATGTTGTTTTAGTGGTGACCTGGAGCACTGAAGGAGAGTGCCAGTATTRGAGTTGCACGATGACTCTAGATGAGGGCACATCTCATGAGAGATCCAGAGGGGCATCAGTCCATTTTCAAAGTAAAGAAAGTTCCCTTGCTTTTGTGCGCTTGAGTATCTGAGGAAAGTGCAGTATATATAGTCTGTAAATGTGTGTTAACTTACTGATCACTGATTTCCTGCTGTAGGCAGGAGCAATAACTGGTCATTGCTGAAGTAGCAATGGTTGTAGTTGACTTTTTTTGCGTTCTTTGTTATGTCTGTGCTAGATTTAGTTCAAAGCATAAATAGAAATCTCCGTGCCAGCTGTGATGAAAGCTCTCTTGTAGACAAAGCTCAAGTAGTTTCTTCTAACTAGCTCCGCTCAATTCACCTGCTTCTGTAAAAGTGGTTGGAGCCGCTTGTACCRGATTTTCAGTTACACATCCAAAAGATGAACTGATAATAGCAACTTTTATGGCTTTTCCATTAAAATTACATAGTTATACCATAATGCTTGACTCTTGGATTGGCAGAATACACAGTTTTTTGTGTACTTAATAATAAGCACTTGTGTGTTTAGTGGTAATATGGTCAGTGAACTTTCTTTTTAAGGCCTAGAATTGAAGCTTGTGATACTTGTCTTCCTTTATCCCATTCCATTAAAACTTGACTATGTCTTTTCTATAACAGGTGTATGAATCTCTTTTTGTATGCTATTTTCAATGGCTTTTTCTCTCCTCTTTCCTTTTGCATATGCGATGTTTTCTTTCCTTGTCTGCCGTTTTGTTTTGTATTTTTTTACGATGCCTAGTGGAGATGGGTCCTGGCATACAGTTTTGGGCCTTTCTGCTCTATAAAATAAAGAATAATTTTCCCATCTTTTCTTGCACTTCTGCAAAATCTTTTTTAGTAATAATGTACTTTTAAATAGTTCATTAACTTTTTAGAAAATCCAACTTTTACCTCATAGGAAGAAATCTCTCATTTGACTTTGCATATAGATTTTAGTGCATTTTAAATTGGAAGTGTAAAAAAAAATTCTGAATGTAACAAAAGATTATTTTTACACCCTCTCCCCACTATAGCTGAGAGCAGGGCCATAGTGAGTTATATATCCTACAAACCTTCCCTTATTTCTAGTTTCATTTAGACTTAGATTTCATATGAAATATAAGTGGCATTCCAAACGTCTGTGGCCACTGGAGGAGGAGTTCTGGCTTTCTCCTTTGTCTTAGAACTTCCTGAGTGAGCCAAGTGGAACTGGCATTTTTGTTGTTATTTCTCTCCTGCACAGTGGTATGATGAGTCCTGCTGCTCTACCCAGTCTAACTTTGTAGTGGTTATGAAGCAGTCTTCTCTGTATTTTACAGTTGTTCAGTTGCTGTTTAGCAGGTGTGTGACAGAGCTGGAGAATTCAAAACATTCAGAAGGCATTTAGGGAAGAAAAAACATACTTTCAGATCTTCAGGTTTCAGCAATGATGGAGCTCTGACCATTGTACTTGATTTACTCAAAATAGAAGCCAGGTCTGTCCATAGTTAATGGGTATAGCTTATATAGAAGTACCTGAAAAACTATTTATGCTGCAATAGCAAGAGAACTTGATTCATATCTCTAATGGGAAGTTTCTAGTCAGTTGTAAAAATGACAAGGCTTTTAAGTTTAGAAAAAAAAAAGAACAAGAGTGAAGGGGTATGGACCTGGGAGCTCCCACGGGACACAGAGTGAAGCTATAGTTAAAGCTGTATCTGAGCCATGCTAGGTATCTGTAAATATTGACATCTGTAGCATGGCTTGAGAACATAATTTGACTTGGTAATTTCTAAGAAGATGGAACATAATGATGTAAATCCTATGTTAATTTGAGTAACTCTATGCCTGTGTAAATAAACATAGATGAGACTTCTTAAAATAAACATTTTGATTGTGTAGAAACTGATGGTAATATGCCTTGGGAAGCTTGCTTTCTTGCCTTGGGTGACCCAACTCTTTAAGTCTTGCTGCTGTTTGATTTCTGCAGACCTTAAGGAGCATTATGTTGCAGCTGCTTCTTTTTCCTCTGGTAGTGAAGAGAGCAATACTGTGCACTTATTAGCAGAATGTCATTGACAGACTGGGTTTGTGTTATGGGGCATGGATTATTTTTAGTCTCTTGTTGCCACAGATGAAGCCAGTAAGAAATGAAAAGCACACTCAGCTGTCCAAGGTATTTACAAGGGAGCTGAACTTGTCCTGAAGTTTTCTAAATAAACTGTAAATCTGATCAGCACTGCAGACAGTGCAAATAATGTCAGGTAACTGTGCTGTCATCCCTTTATATTTCAGTATGCTTTTGCAGAGATTAAACTGACTTTCAGTTATGTGGTTACCTTGACATCCTTTATTAACGTTAATGTAATGACTGAGTGCTCTTTGCTTGCAGTTCTGACACTTTTCATTGGTAAAACCAATTGCAAAAGTGTTTCCAAATTGACTTCTTGGGATATTTTTCCCTCTAATTGTATCAAACTTTCCTCGAAACCTCTAAGAGCACAGTTACTAATCTAGTAAACTAGTCTATAATGATTTTTGATCCCTACAAAATCTGTTGTCAAGTAAACTTAAAAGACAGTGCTGTTATTATTTGCATTCATGGATCTGTTTAGTTTAGTGTTCAGTTTATGTTGCATGGGAGTGTCTGTCCCCAGCTTTTTGGGAATAGTACTTTCTTTCAAGATTGGAAAGTCAAGAACACAGGAAAAACAACCTCTTTGTAYAGGCTTTGCTTTGATATTTGTCACAGCTGAGTAGTAGTTTAAACTTATTAATTCTTCTGAAAAAAAGAACTGAAAGGTGGGTTTTTTGTTGTTGTTGTTGTTTTTGGTTTTTTTTTAGTTTGTGTGTTCTGATTCTAGCCAAGTATCATTAATTTTTGTGAGAGTATACAAGTCCTCCATAATATTGACGTTTGTCTAAGACATATCAAATATAACTGTTCTATGTATAACTGGGACACAAATAGTAATTATGTTCAGGTTGGCATACTCTTCAGTCTATAATACAAAACTGCTTACTCTGAAAGTTAATGAAGCAATAAATGAAGATGCACTTGAACTAGATTTTCTGTCCAACGGCGTATCTCTAAGAGCTCACCACATTAAGGAAATGCACMGCTTTCCTAGACCAATGTGTATTCTTGTTGAACACTTCACAGAATGTTGCAGAGTAATGCTTCAGTTTCATACATCCTGTGATTTTAGAATTGTAATTTCTAGATGTCCAAATTTCATACACAGTAGCGGATGGAAAAACTGGAAGACCCAAATCTTGGAGTTTCTTCAGCAGTTAGAGAATTGATGGCTGTATAAATGGTTAACTGTATGTCAACTATTGGTCAAGCARTTCAGTGAGATACTTCTGTGGTGGTAAGAGACAAGTACTTGATGTGGATGTACATTGATTTAGGAACAGATCTGAGTCAGATTTAAACAGAATTCCCTTGTATGTGTGAAGTCATATGCTGCCTGTGTCGAGCAAAAAAGCAGAAGTGTACTTCCATCATGCATTGTTTGAGATCTTTTGCAGTTGCAATTTGTTTGTTATAATGTAGATTTTAAATGCTCTGGATTTTTGTTTATCATTTGCTTCAACATTTTAGTGTTTGTACCTTAACATCCTAACAAGTTTGTCCTTACCACTTGTCTTCATATTTTTATCTTAAATTTATTATACTCTCCAAAGTACTTTTCAGTGACTTTCACAGAAGTTAACCGTGTTTTTCAGCTTAGTTCAGTTATGTTCTGCCTGCATCTAAGAGTTCACCATTTCCTGCTGGCTAACTTAACAGTGTGAGATACTTAAAAACATCTTAACTGAAGGAAAAAGTACATCTTTTTGCAGGCAAATTTGAAAACTTTTGCTCTTTTTATAATTTTTGATGAAAGCTAGATAATCTTTAATTTTTATTCAAATTTCAATTTTTATAGAAGTTAATAAACATGAATTAAGCTTAGATATGTTTAATTCTGGTCTTAGAAGGTTCTGTATTCATTATTTCTGATCCATTTTCTGAACCTTGTTATATTTAAGAAATTTTTTCCCCTTCTATGACCTCTGTTCATCTCTCTAGAAGTAGGTACTTCTAACTCAGGCTTGCTCTGGCAATTCCTTATATCTGAAGTTTTCATCTATTTTGTTTTTTAAAAATTATTTGATATATTCTAGAAATAAGAGATTTTGTAATGGTAGATTTATTTAGCATTTCAAGAGTCTTTGAGCTAGAGTGCAGTGTCAGGGTATGGGACTGTAGAGCAGAAAAATTAGAACAGAAAAAGCAAATAACTTCTTTTTATATTCTTCCTCACCATTGAAGAGGAGCTTGACTCTTTCCATTAATACATCAATGTATTTCTAATTGAATTATTAATTTAATACAGTTATATGATATACTAGCTGCCCCGTTTGTTGTACTTGTTAATGCTGTTAAGTTGTGGACAAATATGAGAATAGTCCTATTCTTAGTCTGGTTACCTAAAGAAATAAACTTTATGTGGTTTGTTGTTATTATGTTCACCTATCAGACTTTGCTCCTTCCCAGTCCTGCTAAGTTTTAACTTCATTGCAGTTTCATCAGGATTTGAAAGGGAAGGGAGAAATTTTAATTTATATATGTATATATAGTGTGTGTATGTATCATATATATATGAGATACACACACACTATGTATGTGTGTATGTGTATATATATATGTGTGTGTGTGTGTACATATATAAATATAAATGAGATACACACACACACACACCACATACCACTTGGTTTTGGGAAAATTGGCACCTGTATTAAAGAAGGCTGCCTCACTGATGGCAGGGCTGCAGCTTGAGTTTGTAACTTGTTCTTTTTGCCCAGTGCTAGCTGATCACTATGCACATGCTGTGTCTTGTGTGGAGGAGGACTGTGGGGAAGAAGAGGGAGGAAAGGGGTAAACAGGAGGCACCAAAGGTTTCACTGAATGTGTGCTCAGAAACAGTGAGGAGGTGATGATAGAAGAGAAATAGAGGAGGTGAGGTTAYGGAGAGGAGAATGCAGGCAGAGAGATTTTATAGGAGGAAAGTTCATTAGCTTAACAGTTCAGTCAAGGAGCTGGAAGATTGAGCTGCGTTTTAATGATGATTGCTGCTATTAGCACCTGAGGATACCTAGACTAGATCATGAAAAATATCTGGCAGTAGCTGAAATTTGTTGGTAGTTTATCTTTTGAGAGATGGAAAAAAATAGCTATCCTTTTTCGTATCATTCTAATGTGTAAGTCTACTCAAAAGGACTCCAGTAAAAAGAAGCATGTCTCAGTAAATCCAGTTTGTGTACATACTTTGTAATCTTGAGATTGTGAAGATGCAGTTTAGCAGTTTTTTTTTTTTTTTTTTTTTTTTTTACAGGGCTCTTATGTGTTTCATAAGTAGTAAATTATTATATTTCAAATGGCAACATATAAAATCTTTAGATTTGCTTTTCCAATACTTTCCCTGAAGTGGCTGGAAGTGAGACTATCCTTTTCAAATCCGAGGTGTTGGTAGTCATAGAATCATTGAATCAGTAAGGTTGGAAGGGACCTCTGGAGATCATCTAGTCCAATTCCCCTGYTCAAGCAGGGTCACCTAGAGCATGTTAGACAGAGTAGCATCCAGGCGGCTTTAAATATCTCCAGAGAAGGAGACTCCACAGCCTTTCTTGGCAACCTGYTCCAGTGCTCCGTCACTCTCCCAGTGAAGAAATTCCCCCTCACGTTCAGGTGGAACTGCCTGTGCTTCAATTTTTGCCCGTTGCCTCTTGTAATTACTAGTCATTACTAGTGACAGTATTATTACAGATTAGTTAGTTGAGTTGGTCTGATATGGCCATTTGGGGTTTTATTTTTTTGTTGTTTTTTTTTCCTCTGTTGGGGTCACAAAGCAGCAAGCTGAGCAACCAGCTAAAATTAATTTAATTGGACAATTTTGTCTTATGTCTTTTTTTTTTTTTTTTAAGTTCCTCTTACTAATTTGCTTGCTATTTAGGCAGTTTAGATTCAGTCAGGTTGATAATTTTGGTTTGGGAAGTACTAAATAAAAACACATTTCTATTTCTAATTCTTCTGGATTGCCAGTCTGAAGTCAGTGGTGCCAAGACATCTGTGAAGCGTATGTATGTTCATAATTGAACCACTTTCTTTATGTATGTAGTCTTTCAAGAGCCAGGAATTTTGGTTTTGGAGTGGATTTCTTCTTCTACACTATGTGGTATTGTGAGTGGCTTTTTGCCTCTTCTGGTTGTATCGTATTTATTTGGAGCTTTTCAGTCTCTTCATCAGTCTTTCAGTCAGAGAGCAAGGCCACATCAATTGGTGGTGGTGAAACACAACCAAGTCTTGGAAGAGTTCTGCTTCTGTAGAGAGAGAACATGGTTTTCTTTTTTCCCTCAAATTCCATTCTGAGTCTTTGAAATGGAATAGAATCATTGCACAAAATCTGAATGAATACTTTCTCTGCCTTCGTATTTCTTTTACTAAGATTTAAAACCGAAAGGTCTGAAAAAGACTTTTTTTTTCTGAAGTAGGTAGCTTAATCTGACAGAAACAGATACCATGTTGTTTGTTTTACTCTCTAAGTATCTACAGTGCCTGTGCTACTGTAATGAAATAYATAAATAGAGAATAAATTGTATTTTTATTGAGAATAGTGTGACTGGCAGCAAAGTGATGTAGTTCAATAGATACTCATTGTTTTTCTCTTTCCTCATTTCTGTTGTGGGAATGTATTCAAAAGAAAAATGTCAAGAAAGTTAGAGCAGAATTCTGTCCAATTAGTATTTGTGATGATTTATGGCTAACAGGCCTTTAGAATTTATGTAAACCTTATGTATGGGATTTGAGACTTTGTGCAAAAGAAATGAACGTAGATGCAATTAGAAAGAAAAGAAGACTGGAAAAGTTGAGAACAGAAAATGGGGGATGATGGGATTAAGTGTGGGGGAGAACATAAATTGCCACGTGCACGGATGGGAAATAAAGTGAACTGTGGAGTGGAGAAAGAAAGTAAAGAAAAAGTGTAAAGGGCATGCCAAGATTGGTGTCAGGAAAAGAGAAAGAGTACTTGGAGGATGGGAAAAAAATATGTAAGGTGGTGAAACAAATGTTACTGAATAACTTGACAAAAGCATGCCAGTGGACTCACGGTACTGCTGATGTTGAGTAATATTTTGTTTAACAGTTTGTCAGAGGTTTTGACAGATATTAGAGATCTTCAAAAACTTTCAATGTTTGTGTTGTTAAATCATCTACTTACTCAACAATTAGAAAATGTGCAGCTAGATGCATTAAAACGAATAGCAGACTTCGTGTTTATTTTCAGTGCTGATAGCCAGAAGCAGAGTAGTTCTGGTTAGTCTTTGGGCTAATAGGTATATTTTTCAAATACTGATTGTTTAATTCTTACAGTAATTGACATTTCACTTATAACATTGTTAGATATTTGGGGGGGAGGGGGCTAAAAAAGTATCAAGTTTATATTATAGTAGGTTGGTTGTCTCTGAAGGAAATTAATTCAGAATTTTTCCTCTGTGGTGTGAAGATTCATATCTAGACCAGAGTACTTGTCCTGTGAATATACTAAATTCCTAGCAAAAGGTATTTTTGAATTGGGACAGTTGGGGAATTGGGCTTTGAGTCAATGCTAGTTGTTGTTGTTTAAGAGAGTATTTTTGGTTTATCTACCTTCTAGTCAATACTGGATGAATAAAATTTATTTCATGTTTAGCCAATGATTATCCTTTTCCCTCATGAACAACTTAGGCATTATTGGAAGGATAAGGTGGGAATTTTTTATTACTAAGCAACTATAGTACTTGTTCTTTTTTAATCTGAGAATTTCTGGATTTAATTTTCAGAAATTAGGTTGGAGAAGTTCTCCTTGTGTTAGAAAAAAGATCAGTTCAAGGGCTACTTGATTCAAACTTAACTGAATGTGGAATGAGTGTTTTTGTTTTACCCCATTTATTCATGAGCTGGTTGAAAGGAAATGTTTTTCTGTGTTTTAACAAAACTATGAGCCATGTAGGCTCAGGAAAACTAGGCTGATGTTGGTATTGTGTAGCCAGTGCCAGTTTGTGTACTCTGCATGGCTCAGTGAATGACCAGGTGGACACAGTAGCCCAATAGGATTAACACTTCGGTATGAATGTGTTGGCAACTAAGTTGTCTGTGCTGTGGATCTGAAGAAAGGATGCAAGTAGTCTTTGCGTAGACTGACTTGGTTGGGTTTTTCAATTATGTTATGTTAAGCTACAAAATGAAGTACATAAGTGTGCACAGGTTGTTTATCCACTTGTAACAGAAAATGCTACGTTGAATGAAATACTTCTRTTTATCAACCTGTTTAACAGTTACCAAGCATTCAGAATCATTTTTGAAGAGCAGAAAAAAAAGTAAAAGCATAAATATAGAAGTTTGTTCTTTTCTTTTTAATCAAGATATTTGCTGATTTTTTTTAAAAAGATCATTTGATAGCATGAATTGACAAATCAGGTATAGTCATTTTCACTCAAAATATAACAAGTAATGATAATAAAAACATAAGCCATATATCTTTCAGAAATATAGGGAATAATAGGTAGGGATAATCCAATGTCTACTTTAACTGAAGAGAGAGATTGTAAGAATAAACAGTCAAGTGCATACCATGCTTCTGTCCTGCTTTAGTGTTACTGTTTCAAACAACTATTTGTGTCTGCTTGTGTGCTTCTGTTTTGCCAGATGTAGAAAAGGTGATCAATTTGAAAAGCTGAAACTGTTTATTATTAGATTATTTATCAAAGAATTTAGAAATTATTAGATAGTTTTCCCTGAACCATGACTTTATTCAGTGACAGTAATTTTTGTTGTTCAACATAAGAATTGTATTTCAGAAGGAATATGGACCAGCTAGTGGAATCATTGCTAGGCATGATATCCATGTGAGAGACCATTTCTCTCTCTGAAATGCCTTTCAACTGTTATTGTTACTTTAACTGCTGATATAGGTATTATGTTTTTCAGTKAGTATTACATTAGTGTTTAAAAGTGATGCTGAAATTGATTCAGCTCTGGTTACTTGGGAATCTTTGCATGAGGTTGTTGATTTCTTAACCTTACTGTTTAGCAATATTTGTAACATTATGCCTTTGATCGTGTGCAAGCAAATTGTTCTTACAGGAATGACTATAGGAGATGGAGCCCTTTGGGCTGTAACTGTTTTATGATTTGAAAGGTAAAATATTGTCTCTTTTTTGAAGAGTGCACTTTCCTTCTAACAAAATTACTATTCTGGTAAAGCTAATAAAGTTTTTCTGTAGAGCTTTTTATGTACTGCTAACATGTTGAATTAAGGAAGAGTATTGTTTCTCTGTGATAATTTTCTGTGATAACACTGTGATATAATGAAGATATTTTTAGTTTTTTATGATAATACTAATTGAATGATTGATAGTAGTCTTTTAGGCAATAGGCTGCTTTGGTGCTTTTGAGTCCTGAACTTGTTGATTTTTGGCACCTTCATAGAAAGGGATGAACTGAGTTTTGCATTCAAAAAGTGATCTACTAGGGGAATGAATACAATTTGTTCTACCTCCACATCAATATCTCTATTCTCAAAGAACTGCAAATATCATTTACAAATTTAAAATTAAAAAATAATATTTTTTATATTTAACTAAAATATTTTCAACCTGCCAGATTGAAACTTATAGCATATTTAATTCAGTCTATTGAGATGATGCGACTTTGGTTCTCCCTTCTCTCCAGTGCCTTATAAATGGTTGTGTAAGGAGCTGGTCTTCCTTTTTGCTAATGGAATTTTTTGGTCGATGCAGAGTAAACATCATCTTCTGCTTTGTGTGTTAGAACACTGAGTCATAAAGAATCAAGTTAATATATAATTGTCAATGTCTTCTAAGTAGACACCAGCATAAACTACATCCTCCACATTTTGCTCATTCAGGGGTTTGATAATTAGTGTCTTAACATTTTAGTCATATCTAAGTTATTAACACTAGGTCACATATACACTTATAAATGAGCAAACTTGATTTCTTTCTATTTCTCACTTACTATTTGTTTTTGTTCTTAAAAACTTAGTATGCATGTTAAAAGTGCTTGTTTGTCCACTCTTGAACTTTTTTCTTGTTACTAGTTTAAAATCCATTTTACAGCCAACTTGTCTCTCTCTTGAGTAGAGAGATTGGTTCTTGTGGGATGACAGGGAACCAAGCTAGGCAGGCCTTGTTCCAAAGGCAGACAAGTACTTCATGAAATCAAAGTACTTCTACTCCCTATCCTATTCAAAAAAAATTTTTTTTGATTGATTTAAGCAATTTGGCCACTTTTTTTCTTTTTTTTTTTTTTTTCTGATAGTGGTGGAGTAAGGATTCTTGAGGGTGTTTGGATGGTTTTCATCCTCGTCAGCATTTTTTTTCTTTAAAGTTTGTGGAAGACAGATATCGCAAATACACCCCTTGTCATCCCTTTGTTGCCAGTTTTTGCCCGCTGGTGTGTAGGTAACAGTCCAAAGGAGTTTGTTAGCTTATTTGTCTTATGCAAGACAGAAAAATTCAAATCCTTTTCAGGACTCCTTGTAGTAAAGCTCTTTTTTGGGGGAGGGTAAGGGGTGGAGAGGAAGCTCCCAAAACCATGGGTTTCTTTCTTCCCCTTTAACCCAGTGGATTTAATCTTGCTTATTTGTTGGACTACTACATTAAAGATATGGCCATGTCATGTTTGTGGAGTGACCCAGGCTCTAAAGATTAATGGAGCATTTGGCAGAGTTTCTTAAACAGTTTTTTAGCTGTAGTCTGGAAGGTGAACCAGGTTAAGTCCAGTGTGAAATAGATCTTGGTTGCTTTTTGGTAATCTGTTTTAATAACTTTTTCCCTGTATCTAAGGTTACGGCCAGACAGAGCTAGCACCATCGAATTCCGTGTTATTTACATGATTAATTAAATGTCTAGGTAATCTTTGTGTGAAAATGCAGAAGTTGCAGAAACTTGGTAGGTAGTGTAAATTAACTTTCTGTGCTGGACATCGTTGATTAGGGAGACTGTTGCCACAACTGCCATCCATAAATGAGTGGTTTTCCTCAATATCCCCGTAAGACAAAAACACTTAGTACCCACAAAAGAATTATGCATGTAAACTCTGTTTTTCAAATGTTGTTTTTAATCTCTGAGGGTTTTAGGGGGGAGGAGGGAAAGGAAGGAAATACGACTCTTACTTTGTCTTTTTTTCTAACTTATGTGTATTTAAATGTAACTAACAAACATACTGAATAGTAAAATTAACCTTGTTGTATTACTCATTATTTCTTCCTTTCTAGATTTTTTATCTTAATATTGGTTACTCGTTTCTGTTGTTTGTTTATCCTTTTTTTTTTTTTTTTAAGCAGTTCATAAATTTAGCTGGAGTGATTACTAAAAATAGCAATGTATGTAACAAGGCATTTCCTTTTCCTGGGAAACTGCGTGATTCCTCTGCAAAATCAGAAAACTACATCTGTTTGAAGCACTATAATTGGCAAATGGTGTGGAGGGAGGGCAGAAGAGAGGAGGAAGGATTTTGGAATGTAGTCCAAAGAGAAGAAGAGACACAATTTATCATAGAGGAGGCAGTTGGTTTCCTTAACTGATTTATTTTAAAGATTTGCTACATTTACAACAAAAGAAGTTTAATTGTTTTGAAACTTCTAAAATGTTACTTCTATGCAAGTTAGAAACTGTCTTATGACAGCAGTATTTAGTGCTACTACAATAAATTGATGGTTATTTAGAAAATAAGATCTTTAAAAATACTGCTTTAATTTCCTTAGCCATTTTCTTTCAATTATCATGTGTGGAAGGAGAGAAAAAAAACACTAAAATAAAATTTTCTATTACCTTTCTTAGGTTTTCAGTACTTATTCAAATGAAGACTATGATAGACGTAATGAAGAAGTTGATCCTGTGGCAGCCTCAGCTGAGTATGAACTTGAGAAAAGAGTGGAAAAGATGGAAGTGTTTCCTGTAGAAATAGAAAAAGGTGCAAATTAAACCTTGAATACTTGCTTGAAAGAGATACTATGCACATGAAAGATAAAGAAGTTTTAAACTGGCTTTTCACATTCTCTTGAATATACTGAATTTTTACGGGACTGGCCTCTCTTAAATGCAAATTGTTGTACTTAATTGAAGTTAGGAAGGCTACATTAATGCATGGCAGATCTGGGCCAGAATACCTATAGCTCATAAATCTTTGAGGTAGAATTCTCTTGCAGATACCATGAAACTTTTAATCTAGCAGACAGTTGTAACTACAATACCCAAGGGCTTTAATAAGTTGAATCTAGTTAGAAAATATTCTTTGGTGTTAATTATTTTTTTTTAGTATGTGAATTTTCATATTCTGCATGGATATGAACAGAACATATGGAAGGACTTGGAACACTTTGAAACCGCTCTATGTGTATTCACATCTTGTGTTGTGTGGTTGATGTTAGATTTTTTTTGAATCCCTTAGGTGACAGTGGTCTGGGCATCAGTATTATTGGAATGGGAGTTGGTGCAGACCAGGGACTAGAAAAACTAGGTATTTTTGTAAAAACAATAACAGATGGTGGAGCTGCTCAAAGAGATGGACGGTGAGTTTTCTATTGCATTGATTATGCTTTTTGCTAACTTTTAACTAATCCTAATTGTTTTGATTTGATATGCTAAATACTGTGAATAAAAGGGCAAAAGCTAGACACGACTGAATAAATATTACTTTACTGCTTTATGTGAAAATTTTAGAAACAATTATTTGATTTAATGTAGGGCATTTTTGTAAAATGAATGTAGGTGTAGTGAAAGTGTAGGTATACTCCATATATGGAAAAAAGCTCAGAATGTGCACATATGTAATGCTGCCGCCAAATCAGCCAAGAACACCAATCAATGTGTAAATGGTATAAAAATACCATGTCAAATACCATATAAATACTAATAGGTGATCTGCAATAGTAACTGTAAATTAAGAGACTGAGTCCCAAAAAATTCATTGCTTGAAAAACAAACTTTCGTATTATAAAAAGTAGGGAGTTTCAGGTGGTGTTTGTCTCATGAATAATCTATCAAGCTGAAATACTTTTGTTGAACTGGTAGCTAAGCATTTATTTATTTTGTAGAATTCAAGTCAATGATCAGATTGTTGAGGTTGATGGTATAAGTCTAGTGGGAGTTACTCAGTTCTTCGCAGCCACTGTACTGAAAAACACTAAAGGCACAGTGAGGTATGTATGTCTTCTATCAAATACTAGCCTTTTTTATTGTAATTTTTCATTAATGGAGAAAACATGATTTGAAAGTTTTACAAAGATGTCATTGAAAGCAGCAGTACAGCAAGATACAATCTTTTAGGTATATCTTAAGCTTTTTGCTGCAAGGTAACTTGTATTGTTTTGTAGGTTTCTGATTGGAAGAGAGAAACCAGGGACTCAGAGTGAAGTAGCCCGTCTCATTAGTGAGACTTTAGAGCAAGAGAGATGTCTGTATGAGCAACACTATGTTCATGATGATACGGAGCAGGTAAAACACCGTTTTATAAAGTAGATTATCACCTCTGTATGCAAGAACTTCTGTAAATGGGATAAATGTTTTTTTGAATCAGACAAGTAAAAAGGCACACGATCTAGTTGGAGGCCATTAACTAGTGGTATAACCCAGAGTCAATACTGGATCCAATCCTATTTAACTTATTTATGAATGGCCTGGATGATGGAACAGATGGAACCATCAGAAAGTTTGCTGATGATGCAAAACTGGGAGGAGTGGCTAATGCACCGGAGAGGTGTACTGCCATTCAGGACTATAATAGGCTGGAGAAATGGGCAGAGAGGAACCTCATGAAGTTCAGTAAAGGCAAGTATGGAGTACTACATCTAGGGAAGAATAACTGCATGCACCAATACAGGCTAGGGGCAGACCTGCTGGAAAGCAGCTCTGTGCAGAAAGACCTGGGGGGTCCTGGTGGACAACAAGTTAACCAGGAGCCAGCAATGTGTCCTTGTGGCCAAGAAGGCCAATGGCATCCTGGGCTACATCAGGAAGAGCATTGCCAAAAGGTCTAGGGAGATAATTTTTGATCTTTCCCCTTTATTCAGCCCTGGTGAGGCCACACTTGGAGTGCTGCATCCAGTGCTGGGCCACTGAGAGATGGAGCTACTAGAGTGAGTCCAACGAAGGGCCACTAAGATAGTAAACAGATTGGGGCATCTCTCTCATGAGGAAAGGCTGAGAGAGCTGGGACTGTTTAGCATGGAGAAGACTGAGRGGGGAGATCTTACCAACATGCATGGATATCTGATAGAAGAGTGTAAAGAAGACTACGAAAGACTTTTTAGTGGTGCCCAGTAACAGGCTGAAAGGCAACAGGCACAAACCGAAACACAGGAAGTTCCATCTGAACATGAGGAAAAGCTTTGTTTCTGTGAGGGTGACTGAGCACTGGAACAGGTTGTCCAGAGTCTCACTTCTTGGATATAATCAAAAGTCATCTGGACAGAGTCCTGGGCAGCCTGTTCTAGGTGATGCTGCTTGAGCATGGGAGTTGGTCTAGATGATCTCTAAAAGTCTCTTCCAACTTTCAGCCATTCTGTGATTATCTCAAAAAAAGTTAAGATGAACAACTTGATTAAAACACAAAATAACAATTTCATAAGTTAGCATTGTCAAGGCACATGATTGTCAATACTTGCTATGCTTCCAACTTCTCATAATCTTATGCCTCAGCTGTGGCTTGCTTTGTTTACTGTTTACTTAGCCCTCTTTTGTGGAATTTTGATGAAAARTGTTTGCAAGTCAATTTCAAAGTGTATTGTAGATATAAGGAACTAAAAAGGAATAGTGATGAGTTAAGAAAAAGTTTACAACTATTTGGATTCCTTAATTGTGTGCTATCTTCATTGCCGCTACCATGATGAGAAGCATGTGTGTTACAGGATGTCATGATTTCTCCATCTTGTCAGGATGATGACTATGATGATGATGAAGACGCATTTGAATCACATTTACATGGAAAATCTGTAGAAGTTTTTGATCTTCCTGAAAATGAAGATATCAATTTACCACTGGATATGGATTCAGCACAGTTTCTTCTTAAATTTAAAGAGGTGCAGTAACAGTTTCTTAAACCTTCTTTGTCATACTTTGGTGAACATCTGTATCTTAAAAGGTTTGATGTAATCTTCATGTTCCTCCTTTTGTGGTTTTTGGGTTTGTTTCCCCATCCTCACTAATAAAGATCTCTTGTGTCTTTTGAAATGTCCTATAACTTTCTGGTCCCTGCTTCCCTGTGCAAATTTATGTTAAATAGTCATTTGAYTTAATTAAAATTAAAAAAGCTTTGATCAGGCATTAGAACACAAGACTTCCTACTTGTTGTGGTCTGTGAACATTGCATTAAATAGTTTATGATATTTCTCTTATTTCTTTTTTTGGCCTGTTCGATCTTGCACTTTTAGCTGCAAAGTGGCATAGCTTTAGGTGCAGGGAGTGGGGCAAGGTGAGTATCCCTATGTTGAATGGTCTCTAGCTCTGTGGTTTTGCCTTCTTCAGGGAGACAAGAAGTACATGTCTAAATCTTGTCAGGGCAGAAGTCACATGGCATCTAGACTTCCCACACCCAGAGTTTACTCTAATCACTGAGATCTGGGAAATGTCTGTGTACAGAAAAACACCTTGTTCTGTAGATATGTATGGTTTTGGTTTGGAGGAGTTCTTTAGGTGATTCTTTCAGATTTTTTGGAAGTAATGAATTTGTAAACCCAGTAGAGGGTTCCAAACTGTGACTCCCAACAGGGCACAAACGGGAACTGGATTCTAGTTTACCAGTATGTTATAGAAAATATTATTTGCCTCACTCAAGGCTGTGGAGTTGTCTAGGATTTAAGTGTTACAGAGTTTGACATTTAGGAGTCTCTGTTTCTTTAGTAGAGTTAAGTCCATGTCATTTTCAATCTGGAGGAGAAAAATATACTGCAAGTAAAAATTGTTTTTTTCTCAGCTTGGCATTTTAAGATGCTGTTTTGTACATACTTCAGCATATTTTTATAAAGGATCAGTAGTTTGCAGACATCATTTAAGTTTACTGTCKTGGTAATATTGTTGAAGAAGTTGAAATTTTAGACTGTTGATCACTAGAGAATATTTACAGTATATATTTTCTAGGTTAGGAAGCATAGCAGCAGAGTGGGGCATCTTTTCACAAATACCATATTTACCTGAGATGCAATTAAATTCCTACCTGGAATCATTACACTGTTATTAACATAATCCAAGTGAAGCATTCAAACTCATGGACTTATTTGTTTTAATGTATGTTTGGTGCACTATACTTTGCAAAAAAAAAAAAAAATTTTACTAGAGTTACAGAGGCAAAGTAGCATATAAGAAATAAGAGTTGTCAAAAAGTGTGCTTTTACACTTGTATGCGTGCCRTTTTCTTATGGTATGTTAACAGTCATCTTTACCTTTGGCTTACATGTAGCCTTTATCCATCTCTACTGATTCTAGGAAGACTTATGGTGTAAAATACCATGCTTAATTTTARAACAATGCCAAGGTATTTATTCATAAATGCTGATAAGTAAAAAATACTCACTATTGTTAAATTTTTACTTCATTTTATATATTGTCATAAGTGTGTTACTGCCTTTTCACTCTCCTGCACATTATAATGTAACCTCTCACTTAATGTATAGAAGATAGTGTGGGATTTGTCACTCTAGATGATTATGTATTGCTTTTTGTAGCAAATCAAGTACTGTGGATCTTTTTAAATTGGCATTTAATTCTTTTAATAAAGGCTTTTGATCACTTCTGTAATCAACAAATAATTAAGTCAGTTTTACACTACTATAAAAATGGCTTGAGAAAAAGGGGAATCACATCCAAAATACTTAAAAACTAACAATTCAAGTGTCATTTTTGTCTTACAAAAATTTATTTTTGTTTCAGCTACAATTAAAGCATGCAGTAACAATGGCTGAAGTTAATCAACTGAAGGAGAAAGTAAGTTTTCAAAGAATCCTGTTACTGAATTTTTAATTTCTGAGTTTTGCCACATACAGATTGAAACCACAAGACAGAGAGCAATCTGTTTTAGTCCTCAGATCCTATATACTGTGTTATGCTAGACTGAAGCTCTTCAGCTTGTGAAGGCCTACCAAAAATTAAAAAAGAAATACAAGAAAAAAAAAAACTGTGCCAATACAAAGTGAATGTTTCCATATTATTGCTTAGAGTAGAACTGAACTGAGCTGAATATTTTATAAAACAAACTTCCAAACAAACATGAGAATATTTTCGGTGGATAGGACTTGTCTTATATGAATACAGATTTGGCACTTACAAGCAATAGTTTGTGCCTGAGATAACTTTCTGTTATCAGAGTATCTTGTTTTCTCCTCTTTTCCTTGTTCACATTTTTGACCTGCTTAGGGAGGGAGATAATTTTTTTCCAGCTTTTTTTTGAGTGAGGGTTGGTTCAGCACTTCTGTTTTCCCTGAGAAAGGCTTTATTGTTCTTTTTTGCCACACTTTCCATTGATGGAGATCTGTGCACTGCCTTTCTCTGAAAAAATTGCTGTAGGTGAGCAACGTCTTTTATTTTGTTGCCCTTCTGTTTTACTTTGCTGAGCAATCTGTACCCTAGGACATGTTACAGCAGATTCTTCGTGGGTGGGTGGTGTGTCTTTTGTCCTTCAGATTGCAGTCATTTTGAGTAACAATATCTGTTAGGCTGTTCCTACACTCTGCAAACTGATGCTCCATTGCTCCAGGTGTAGACAGGCAAAGCACCCACAATCTCTTTGCATTCCTATGATAGTTCTAATCTTGCTCTCTGAGAGTGCTCCTCCTTGCAGTGTTCTTGAAATTTGACCAAATCGATTAGTAAGAAGCTGTTAAAAGTAGTGACTTTGGTACAACCTATTGCCCCACTTTTAATTCAAGAAATTCTTGAATTGAGCCTCTCAACATATTTGCTCTATCAAGAGTGATCTTATCTGGCTTCAGAAGCAGTGATTTTCTCCTTGTAAATAGTGTCTCCAGAGAAGGAGGCATGGATGAGCTAAGCAGCAGTTTGCACACTCCTCTGAGACCAGGAGAACTGTACATAGGTTAACATTCTGTTTTATAACGCAACTGCTGTGAAACTGAAGGGGCTGATCTCTTTCCTGTTTTGAGGGAATGCTTACTTTTCATTCATTAGCACCAGAAAGGCAAACCAAGGTGTATCATATTCTATTTGTGTTTGTTAGGTTGGGTGGGTTGTTTGTTTGTTTGTTTTTTGGAAGTCCTTGTCTTATTAGATTACCTTGGAAAACCTACTGTTTTCACTTGGTTTACTCAACAAGCTGTTGGTAACAGAGTAGTAGGACAAGAAGCTTAACTGGTATGTGTTAAGTCTCCATATCTGCAGTTGCCATTGAAAATAGAACTTAATGCCTGGAAGCTGAGATGTTCAGTCATATTGTGTCCAATAATGTGAGAAATACTATTTCACGTGTATAGAAGAACATGCTTGCTTTCAAACAGCAGTTTTTGGAAATCTCCAAATCCCATCATTGGAATTGCCATATTGATCACTACATCACATTGTAAATCTGTGAGATACAGTACTAACAGGGCTAAAAAGATGATCTGGATAAATGAACAGTTAGTCAAGGAGTCTGTTAGGTAAGATACATTCTTCAAATGGGTGTTCTCAGGGATTTCATTCGTTGGACTGAGACAATGAGATTACTCCCATCAGCAGCCTTTCAACATGGCTTCACTGCATAGTTCAATGCCTATATTACTTCCAAAATCAAATATTTTAAAAATATTGCTATTTACCATAATTATTTATAGGTATTCACTGACTTCACTGCCTTTGCCTGCTTGTTGACACAGGTGTTGTTTGAAAAGGGGAATTAAGGACAGTTATGTGTCTCCCCTAACCACTTTACATCCTCTGTGATAAAATATGGGGCTTTTGTTTGTTTGTTTGTTTAAAATATATGTGTGTGTGTGTGTGTGTGTATGTATATACATGGCATACATGTGCATTAGAAGTAGTAGATGCTCAGGAGATACTTACAGAAACTACATCCTGAATAAATAGAGTATCGGTATGTGGAAGAAACTGTTCTGGAGAACTTGGAGAGTTTTGGCCACTTGCTCTTTTCTGCAGACCAGCCCACCCATTGGTGGGAAGTGAATGACAGTCTTGTGTGCAGATGACACTGCTACAATGTAAAGAGCTGTACTTGGCAGTCGGACAGCCATAGCTAGTCTAGTAAACATATAGTTTTACAAGTGGGAGATGCCTCTGGCTTTATAAATTTTAAAATTTCAACATGACTGAAGGAAAAACTGAGAAAAGTATGTGTTYGCTGCCTTTTTTTAATCAGAGACAAACTGCTTGTAGTATTTTAATAAAGAACAAAATGTTCAACTTGCACACCTGCTGAAATTCATTAAAAGAAACCTGGAATATAGTCTTGCTGTAACCCTTGGTTTTGTGTTACTGGGCACTGAGAGCACATAATTTCATAATAGGATATCCTTAGTGGAGTGAAAAAGATTAAGCACAATGAGTCTGGGATACTTTCTCTACATGATTTGTGACATCTCTCTGAACAGATAAAATTTCAGTGTTTTGTTTTAATATTACTGATAAGTATTTAATCATTATTAGTTATTTTTTACTTAAACATGTATAAATAAGTGCTTTGATTTTGATTTTTTAGCTTAGATTAATTCCTTAAGTACTGATGTTTTCTTTCCAGTTAAAAATTGTTGAAACAGAAAAAAATGAATGGGAATCAAGTCGAGCCCAACTTCAGCAAAACATAGAAGAAAACAAAGAGAAAATTAAGAAGTTGGAAACCTACTGGTTAGAGGCACAGAGTTTATGCAAAACAGTAAATGAGCATCTTAAAGAAACTCAGGAACAATGTGATGCCCTTGAAAAGAAATACAGCAAGGCCAAGAAATTGCTGAAAGATTACCAACAGAAGTAAGGATCTCAAAATACTGAGTCTCCGTTTCTTGCTTGTATGTTTTGTATGTTATGGGAAGAACTAACAGCAATACTAAAATTATGATAGAGACTCTGAAAATCTTTATCTAGCTATCTCAAGTTGGGAGTCAGAATTATGGATGATTTTGTCAAGATTTGGTTCCAATAGTTTTACCTCAGTCCTTCATTAAAAACAGCTAACAGTTCTGCAGTGTCATGTTCTGCCAATTTCAGAAAAAGTATGAAGAAATAAATGAGTTTCAGTGCTCTTAATATGTTCTCCATACTGTGTCACACTCATGACAGAACTAAACAGTCTAGCATTTAGCCTTTAGATTTTTCTCATAATTTCTTTCTGATTTTGATGTTTCTCAGTAGGAACTATTTGCTTCACAGTATTTGTAATAGAAGAGCCAAGAACCTGGTTTGAAAACTTCTGCAAAATAAATAAATATTGGACATTTCCTCAGTGTATATTGCATAATGTCACAGACAAGCTATTAAAATTGTTGTAGTAGTGTTTGCACTGGTTTATAGTTAATACTCCTTACCACGGACTTCTTCGTTACTCTCTGTTACAAAGTGTAGAATCTGGTAGCTTCCTTTTGGGAAAACTCTAATAGATTTTGTATGTCTAAATCATCTTATCCAAAGGATTATTTCTATTCTGAAGCTCACTTAAGTATCTGGATAAGTGCCAGATACCTGGGATTCAGTCATCTGATTTAGAAGTTATGTTTTGTAGTGAGTGGTAAAAAAAACTCTGAGAAAAATCAACAGAATTTGTGATATATACCTAGCTCATCGAAAGAGCAGCATTAAAAAATCAGTGTTTTTAATCCATTAACAGTTTTGGGGGTGGAGTGGGGAATGTTAGGTAGTGGTAGTACTTCTTGTCAGGTATAGCTGTGTAGGATTTGAACACTGAGTTGTCATGCAGTTTTGGATACTTGTTTTACTTCTCTCCTTAGCTGAACAAGAGTTAATTGTTAAATACTTCTAGAAGTGTCTTGATAATATGAACATAACTATTGCTTTTGGTAGTTATTGTAAGCACATAATTTTTTTGTCCCAATTTCTCCATTTGCTGCTTATTTCTAAAGGCAGTTTGCATGATCTTTTTGCTCTGTAGCCCACATCTAGAAATGTTATTTTCCACTCTGCACTTCTTGTGCTCTTTAATGAACTTTTTAAATGTCTCCTTCCTTCCTCTCTCCTTCAAAGCTTCTCCACAGTGACTATCAAATATRTGTTGAAGATGACTGCTAACATATGAGCTTCCATTGCTTCCATTGCTTCACTGTTTAGTGAATTCCTGGACTGTACATGAAACTTTGTGTTTCTGCATGTTACTCCATCTGACTTGCAGGAAAAAGCACCTCTTATTTTTGTTTCCTTCTTGTAATTATTTTTTGGCTTTTCAGTTTTTTGGTTTTGTTTTTTTTTTGTTTTTTAACCCAGCCATTGCAGCTTCTGTGGGATGCGTCAAGTAGAAACATAAAATGGTATCAGTATCCTATTAAAGAACTTGACCGTAGCTTGAAATTGAATGAAAATACTATTTTTGCAGTAGCACACTGTATCTGTGTTTATCTTTGTGGAGGTGAATGATGCATTTTGCATACATCAGCTGTAAATACATGTATAACTTCTTAAGCCACTTCGTAAAGGTAGAGAGATGGGTCTAATTTTGTAGAAAAGTGTTGTAAGACATCTTTTTTCAGCCCAGAGTAGGTTATAGTGTCATTTTTTTTTGTTAAGATAGTAAAAGCATACAAACACCTGATCATTTTGTGATGTTACAAGATTAATAAATCCCAGCTGTTATAGCTTGAAGATTGTTTTTTTCAATATGCTTACTAATATAAAACATTTTAGTATTGAAATACAACTGCATATATTTCTCTTGCCAGAGAAGTAGAATTTATGAAAAAAGAGGAGGATCATTCAAGAATGCTTGAAGAGAGAGACCAGAAATACACAGAACAGCTGAAAATATATCAGGAAAAAGTAAGACCATGTTGTGTTTTGAAATGAACTTTTGCATTCTTGGAATTTTTAATTCTTTTAACTCTAATTTTAACTCTTGTAGATTTCAGAGCTTGAAAACAAACTAAAAATATATGAGAGGATGCCATATATGTTTGGAAGTGGCAGCTTATTGGAAGATGCCTGTCAAAACTCAGGCCAGTTGAATGAACCCTCAAGGATAAGAGAAGAAAAAGTAACAGAAACAGTAGAGGAAAGGTTAGATTCTACAGATATGTTAATTTCTGGTAAGTTAGCGGTAGGTATAGGATTTTTGATTTACATTTAACAATAACAACAAAAAAAGAAGTGTATATGTGGTTTAAAAAAGGGGGAGGGTGGAAATGTAGGTGCCTACTGTTTCCTGCTGACTAGACAAATGTTTATCCTGAGCTGCTGTGGATGTTTTTGCTTAGGTCCCACAGCATTTTCTGTATTGCAGTAATATATTTTTTAATTGATGTGAGAAAGAGGATATAGAAGGGAAGACTAATCATTTTTACTGTTTCTCAGATTCTGGGTTGGTGAAATAGATAATGTTATTGAGAGTATAATGCTGAGGTACCCCAGTAAAAAACAAACAAACAAACAAACAAAACCCTGTCTTTTAAATTATAGTTATCCCAAAACTTAATATGATATTATGATTTTTATTAAAGTATTATGGTAATTTTATGTTCATTGTTATCAGGCGGTGATTCAAATGAGAAGCATATTCTATGGTAGTCACCTATGTACCTTTTTTTTAAAGGGTCCCTTGCTTAAGGAATACGCATAGGGAAGCATATTTTGGGCACAAATTCTCTTCTGTTTGAGAATTCAGTTTCAATCCACAATACAATTATATCTTGATGAATTTTTCTTTTTTAATTTGAAGAAATTCAAATTAGCTAGAGGGTTTTTTTATCACTTAGTATGTTAAAATGTTGTAATTTTGTATAAAACCACTATTTTCCTATAATAACAACCGAAAAAATTCTACTTTAACTTTCGAAGATGTTTCCAGACAGTGAGTTATCAATTTTTTTAGAGGAGTACATATTTGTTGCAGATTTTGATGCTTTTGTTGGGGATACTCCCAGATTAGACACCAGCGTGCACAAAGCAAAAGCTCAGCTTGCTTTGAAAGTAAAACGCCAACCACCTTCTCGATCAAAGCTGAAAGAATCTCTTGGGGCTGGACAACAAACTGCAAATTTACAGGTACAGATAACAGTGGGTATCTATACATTTAGGAGCTTGAATGTATATTCATTTTTATTTATGTTTACCATTTTAAATGCTGTCCATGGCTTTTTTCAGACTGTGCAGAAGTATCAGATTTGATGCTGTGTCAAGTGAAAAACTATTCAGGTGCTTATTATATATGTGATCTCTGACACGGTCTTTGGGAAAGAAACAGTTAACTTTAAGTGAGCAGAAAAGGATGTGAATTTGCGGTATTATTTCAATCTTACTGATTGAAAGATTTTGATATAGTAGTAGTGGTATATTTTTGAAATATGTTTATCTATCTATTCTCTTACTTGAAAAAAAGTTAGTTTTTAAAATTCTTAAAAAACTAAACATTTCTAAAACGCTTCTTTGCTTCATGAATAGGCACTTAAGTCTACAAAAAATATACCAGTAAAATCTTCTAGCACATTTCTGGACCTGTTTAGCTTTTATCCTTTTTTTGTGGGCTTACATTATTACTGATACAATCTAACAATAGTTAACTTTTCTCTGTTTCCATACTTAATCGTATGATGGTTGACTGTTCTCAGCATGGTTTTTCATTAATGATAATTGCATGGGCATAGAATTTCACTAAGAATTTTCCATTGGTGGTAGCACCTTTCTTGTACCTCTGCTTTACAAAATGAAAATACTCTTAACTTCGATCAACTGTGTGCAGGTAGTATCACAGAAAAGAAAATCTCTAAAAATTACTTCAGATAGGAGGCTGCTGAATCATAGTTAGCCTTGCTTTAAACCTGCACAAATTCCAAAGCACTCAGACCTTTTCTTAGCAGTATGAAGCAAAAGACATATGAGCAGAGACTCAGTACCAACTGCTGTTCTTTTTCACTGTGGCTGTGTTCCTCTCCATGTGTTCCAGTCCTATCTCTTGTACTGCTCTAGAGATAGAATTCCCTGAAATTAATTTACCTTGAATTTCATTCATAACCTAGTTTTTACGTCTTTGCCTTTTTGACTCCTTTGTTAAATTAAAACTGGCAACATTATTTAAATTTGTGCCACATTAAAAGCTTTTGATATTTCCTTTGTATTTTCATGGAAATGTGTTGCAGCAGTCTCCCTCTATTTGAAAAAGCTGGGAGTTAGAAACTATAAATGTCATTCAAAAATATGAGTTTATATTGAGGTAATCTTTATAGCTCTGAAGAGCTCTAGCTATATATATTTATTTTTCTTATTTTTCTAGTAGAAGTGTAGCCAACTGCTGAAGTTAGCTTGCAGTTATTCCTGATTTTCACTAGTGTATGATGGTAAGGTCCATGTCTGTATTCTCCCTTAAGGTGGCAGTCTTCCGTGACAAGCTTATTGTCTTGTCAACAGTATTTTGCCATCCTGATGAAATCCTTATCCACACTATAGTGTTACAGCCTGTGAAATTTTAATTGAAGCAGGTTCTGAACTTCAGATCTTAGGCTTCTTTAGTGGAGCAAGTAAGAGAGAGAATAAAAAATGAGACTAGTTTAATGGACATATACAATCTTGCGGAGTTTTAAGGTAAGGACAAGATCTTTGGTGCAGAAAGGGAAAAACAGTTGAGCTGGGTTATGTAACCAGTGTATGAGAGACATCCTCATGGAGAGAGAAGACTGAACTACTTCAGCTGGACTGAAAGGATTTTAAAAATGGCTGCACTGAGTTGAGATGGCCAAGGTGTAACAGAATATTTTTAGGTCAGCTAAAGAAATAAGATTTGCAATGTACAAGAAGATCTGTTGTAGGAGTGGATAAAGGAGATAGAATCAGCTCCATGTGATTTAGATGATAATGGTGCATGATTAAACTTCAGTCTGTTTGCTATTTTCTGAACTGAGGGAGTTTGTATGTAGCATAGCATACCCTTAGATCCTTGTAAAAGATCAAATAGTAAAGTTAGTAAATGATTACATGTTGTGCTTGCATAATTTTTTTTTTAATTTTTTGAAGGATGAGGATTCAGAAGATACTATTCACAACAAGGAACTTCCTGCTGTGTACCTAACAAAGAACTTAGAAATAAATGAAAAGTTAATTGTCTCCCAGTTGAATGACATAGATCAAAAGAGTGAAAAGCTGGAACCAGCAGAAAGCACAGAAAGTCCTTTAGAATCAAGCCCTTCTGCTTCCACACAGTCTTCCCCAGTACACAAAGCAAACAACGAAAATGGACCAAGCGCCACACATTCACCTCCATCAGAAGAGATGGTTCCAAATTCTCCTCAAGGATGTCCCAGGAACGTTAAGCAAAGAGAAGCAAAGGGGAAAGGAAAAGAGGCCAAGGGTAAGGCCAAGGGTTTTTATTTGCTTTTTTATTCCTTTGGAGTCAAAGTAYTGCTAGGTTTAGATATAAATGATTACTGAAGAGTAAACTGTTTAGTTAGAAAGCAGGAAAATGAATCGGTTACAAAATTAATTACCTGTTATAAGATCACTTGTAAACTCTTCAGGGAAATAAAGTTTGTTTCTAATATAATACAAAATACTTAGAAAAGGATTTTACAAATTAAAAGCTGTTGTTGTGGGTTGTATTTTAGAAAAATACTTAAATACAAATGACTAGATATAGGCAGCTTCTCTTAAGAAAGTAGTTATACTGTCTAGAACTGAACTTTTCACAAAAAGGCACACACGCATATTGACAGGGTGTCATATAAAAGGAATAGAATCTGGTGTGAGTTTTCCTGCATGGGCGTTAGTGGCCAGATGACTAAAAAGACTGCAATGCTTAATTCACTCTTGAGTGAGTGTGGCATCACAGCTTCTGTGTGTGACTGCATGCAAATATACAGTGAGATACAATTGTCACCAAGTAGCAAAAATTTTTTTTTTTTTTTTTTTAAGTATCGGTTGCTCTTTCTTTTAGCTATTCCTGGTGATTAATTTTACACTTTGTAATTAGGTGAGTTTGCATGAGATGTAGTAAAAGGAGCAAAGTGTTTAAAATGATTCAGAAGTGAAAATGATAATGACAGTAATTAGTAAGGCCTTGAGACTATAATTTGCAAGATTTTGAACATTTTCGAAGTATGTTAAAACTGGACTCACTTCCAAGTAATCTCAGGTATGAGCCCTCCAATCTGGATGTGAGGTTGATAAACTTTCTAGTGTTGGCTCTACCTAATGTATGGATCTGTTTAAAATGGTTTGTATTTGCTGTCCAGTTAGTCAGTGCTTCTTCCTTGGATTAAGAGTATCTGTTGATAACTGTGTGGAAATGGYGCCACATTCCTAATCTCTTTTGCCAGACACTAATGAAATAATGTCATCTGTGTTAAGATGCATTTGAGATAATAATAAACAGCTCTAAAAGAGTCAAATATATAGCCAAGACAAGTGCTGAGAGCAGGGCCCTTCAAATGTCTGAATCTGGTGTAGGACCCATTTCCATCACACCTAGTTTAAAAAAAAAAGTGTAGTAGAAAAGCATGAAAATTCTAATTGCTATCAATATAAAACTGGAAATTTCTTATTTACTTTGTATTCGTGTACATATTTATCAGGCAGTATCAGTGCATTGTTCTCCTCCCAGTTGGAAGGCAAGAATTTGTTGAATATTTAGCTCTTCGGAAAATACTACCGGATATTAACAGAACTGTTTGATAGTTTAAATAAATGCTACATCTGTGTCTTTCATGTGAATACTTGATTGCTGTGSCTACTGAAAGTTTTTGTTAAGATCTTGCACTTATTTGAGTTCAGCCTYGTTTCTTCAAGATATACAGATATCTGCATAAATATTTGCATTGTCTTCATTAATATTTTCATTATCTTCAGTTTATCACTACTTGAAAACTTTAAGTATCAGAGTACACCGAAGTGTGAAGTAAAATACAAATGTAAAGAAACAATTCTAAAACACAAATTTCACTTATACTGTCATAGGAGTAGATCAGATTTTCTTCCAGGGTGAGTGGTTGCATTGCATAATAGGTACAGTATGGTTTTTATTAGATGAGTTAAGGAAAACAAAGTATTTCGCAAAGACTGTGTAACTAGAAGTTTCTTTTAAAGTATATTTTGATATCCACAGAAAGCAGACAACTTCATTGTGAAGGTCTCATCTAAAATGTTCCCCTGGAATAAGAACTGTTTCAGTTAGTTACAGAAAGGAGTAGGTCAAACTCAGCTTGGTAACAGTTCGAGCCTGAAATTCTAAAGAATCTAAATATAAGCTGTAGTGAGCTAAGTTATTGTCTGTGGATAATCAGTAAGGGTCTTCGCATATTTCTGTGAATTGCTGTAATCTTATGTGGTAATGTATGAGACAGTATGTTTGACTGGTTTCCTGATTCCCAGAAAAGTTCAGCATTGGCTTCATGTTTCCACATATGACCAGGTGTTTAAACAAGATCATGGATTTGGAACATTTTGGGAATTACTGCATTGTTCATCTCATCCTCTTAGGATATTTTTCACTGGGAACAGACTAAAAGGATTATAATATAGTCACTACTAGGTATTTAATAAAAATATTTTTTCTCATAGAAATAATTTAAAGTAAGTTAGATTACGTATTGTTAATGCATATTTTTCTACTTCAACAAACGAGCATGTTATATCAAGGTGGATTATACTTACAATCTTTTTTATGCGGCTTGGGTGAAACCTGTTTTTTAATATCCTGAAAAAAACRGTCCATTTTATATTCTACTGCTTCTGTATGTCTCTGTAAAGTCTTACTCAGAAGTGGTCTTGTGTAAAAAAAAAAAATGTCTTTTCAAAATATGGATTTGTTTTCTACTTAATTATATACAGTCATAGGGTATTAAAATTTTTCCTGACAGCTGAAGCATTGCAAATATTTTCTTAAAATTGGCTGAGTTGCTGGAAGAGGAAATTAATGCAGTAGGTCAGAGACAAATATTAGTATCAAAAATTCCTTCTTTGTAAGCAAAATGATACTAAATGCTACTTTTGGTTAGAGTGTTATTGTCTAACATAATTTAAATATATACCTATTATTTTATTGAAATAATCCTTTATATTATCTTCCCATCCATTCATGTATCAGTTGGTATTTAGCCTACAATACTATGTTTTAGAAATTAGCTCTTTTTAAATATTACCCCTGGAGAGAGAGGGAGAAGCAAATGTCAATATTAAAACTTGTTACAAATTCATTCTTCTGTCCTGCATTTGAGTTGACAGGAAAAATAGTCCATTTGACTGGTAGATGTAATTTGTTAGAAGTTAGGTATTTTACAAAATTAAACAATTGGATAAAGTTGTGTGGTTAGTCAGAAACTATTGAAGGGACAAGCTAGAAAACAAAAGGTGAGGAAAAAATCCCAAATATTCAACATGTAAGCTTCAAGATAATCATGATATGCTTCAAAAAGCAATGTGGCAGGTAGGGTGGAGAGGAATTGCCCTCAGTTGCATAGTAGACCCAGATTTTCATTTTTTTAAGATCCCTGAAGGCACATATACATGCAACTTTGTTCATGTCTTAAAGTCGTCTTTTTTTTTTTTTTTTTTTTTTTTTTTTTTTGAAGACAGAGCCTAAAACCTCTTTTGTCTCATGAAAAAGTATACTGTAGCCTTTTCATAGGTGTCATAGTTACCTGAAACACCTGATTCCAGTGTGCAATATGAAAACACAAATCTGAGAGTTTAAAAGGAAGGACATTCAGGACTTGGAGACCCATGAGAAAAGATTGTGATGTTTAAGTTTGTCACTTAATTTCACTTAAAATTTGAACAGTTGGAGTTGAACATGCTTCTCCTTGTGAATAGTTGGATCCCAGCAGGTTGTTTTCCAGTTTTGTAAATACTTGGAGAAAACTCAGGCTTGCTGGAAATTTCCAACCCCTTGGAATAAGTGTTTCTGTCGGCTTAAGACAAAAAGCTATTACTGGGACATGTCACTTGGATTCTTGTTCCTTTGGAATACTCAGTTTGCATACTATTTCCTAAGAAACTCAACTTGTTAAATTTGCTGTCTGCTCTCCAGGCACTGACTRTCATGTTGGTAAGGTGCACATGCAGTAAGTAGCAGTATATGCACATAAGGCATGCTACAACTAACTAGTGTAGGCTAGCTTTGGACCAGACTGAGGGGAAATGCAAAAGAGAACACCTTTGTATATCTATGATGCTTAAAACATAATAAAGGACAATTAAATGCTGTATTTTCTTGAATGTTGCTTTAAATTAAGTTTCTTTCATGCTTCTCATACTAGTTAGTGTATTTTGAAGCTTATATTTTGCAAAAGAAAATACTTCTAAAATCATCTCAAGCTATTGTAACCCATTCAAATAAAATATTGATGGTGGTTTTAGGATGGCAGTAGGATTGACTTTTTTTTTTTTTTTGTCATCTTGTAGGTAATATAGAATTACTATTTATCAAAAGCAATACTTTCGATCAGTCATAGGCAACTGTTATACTGGCATTAGTCAACAACACAGAAGAATGTCTTCCCAGTATGATGGGAAGATGTCATAGAGAGTAACTTAGGTCCATGTAGCTCTAGTATTTTCGGACAGTATTTGAAAAGGTGAATGTGAATTAGACTCAGGTAKTAGTAGCTAGCTTACTTGGAAGCATCTGTGTTTCATTCAAAGTTAGGTTCAGCTCATTTGGTTAGAGCGTGGTGCTCATAATGACAAGGTTGTGGGTTCAGTCCCTGCATAGGCCGCTCTTTTTGAGGATTGGACTAGATGATCTCCAGAGGTCCCTTCCAACCTTACCAATTCTGTGATACTTGGAACTTGCAATTATTTTAGATTAACAGTTTTGTTTTTCACTCATTTACAAAAAACAGAAGATAAGAAAAATGAGGACAAGACAATAGAAACAAATGAAGGAACATCATCAGGGAAGTCTAAAAGGCGATTTCCAGATTTTGGGTAAGACTTTATTCATGTTCATTTGAAAATAAATGGCTTTCAGTGTTACTTGTGGAGAGTAACGTTCTCTGAATGAAAACTATTGAGGAAATCCTGTTATGATACCTCATAGCAACAGCACAGGACAGAGTTCTTCCTTGAGTTCATAATGTCACACTCGTATTTTTGCCATGTTTTTGTGTTTGCTTGGTTTGGCGTTTTTTTTTTAATTATTATTATTATTATTTCCCCCCTCCAAAGACTTCTTTGAGGGTTATAGATGGGATAATTTAAGGTAAAACAAACTAAACTTTCAATAAAGTTTTTATCTAAATACAGCATTTGTCTAGGAATTAATGAGCTTGTATTCTTAAGTTTTCATATTCATATGTAGTTTTATGTGAAGTTATTTTTGAAGCCTAGACTCCACATGGTATGTCCTGCTGAAGTTGTAGTCTAAAGTAGATGCATGTAATTCCTACAATAGAGGTGTTACTACATAGCACTTGGCTACAGTACCTGCTTTCTGAGAAGTTCTTGGAGGCAGGCAGTAATAATGAGAAATTTTCTGAATTTTGTTTAGAAGATTAGAATGGGAACAGGGAGAAACAAAGCTGGAAGCTGCATATATTCTGGAAGGCCACTATGTGATAACTGAACTCTAGGCAKTTGAGAAAATAATTGCTAAATTTTGCAAGAAGTCTTGCTCCCTCTTCTTTACCAGGTATAAAGCTCATTGAAGTCAGATAACATCAAAAAAGACTTAGATGAGTACTATAACAAATCATGTAGTGTGAAGAGAATAATCAACTTATTTCACATACAGAGAGGCTGTTATTTGTTCAGTCCCTCTGTACATGCACATTTATATAGCAATAAAATTGTGTTCTTCTTGTAGATTGTATCTACTGGATCTTAAGCTTCTTTGGGCATTTTTTGTATTTATTTTGATTGTATGTGCTCTTTGAAAGGTATTTTCAGAAATCTTCCATAGTTCTTAAATGAAATATGATAACAATACAACTTCAATTACATGCATAATCTACATAAACTGTAATTTCTTTGTGAATCAACAGAAATGTGGCATTTGTAACTATTGAAACTGATGTAAAAAAAGATATGTTTAGCTCACTGATAAAAATGTCACTCTGTGTAAGTGTAAACACTGTATAAATTTTTTTTTCTGCTTTAGAGGATTACGGAAATCTGGGGGCAAGGGCAAGAAACAAGAAAAAGAAAATCTGAGAGGTTCTCTGGATAGCAGGTAGTGTTGGTTTTGTTCTTTAAATAAATACATACTGCATTCTTAAAATTTTAAACCCCAAAATTTCTTTGAAATTGTCATTGCTACATGACATTAAGGTACATCCAAGTATAACAGCAGTGAAGTTCTAAAAGACTAATATGTTAACTTGGAGATGAGTTTYTAATCTCGTTAAATAAGAAAATAGCATAGAATAAGAAGAATGATATAGAGGGAAAGAGAAAACATTTTGAAGTGACTTATAATAGTGGCTTATATTATAAGAAAAATAAATTCTACCCAGTCTTAGATTTAAAAAATATATTTTGCTTAGGATAGCTAATGTTGGGTAAATTAAAGTTGCAGGTATATGAAACTGGTAAATTGTTTTGAGAAATACTGCAAAAGCACCTCAGCTTCTGTTGTTCAGTAACCCACATTATTTTGTATGCATATTTGAAGGCAAGTATGAATTTTCATTTTAAATATCAACTGTGCCTTGAAACATGTACGGTGAGGAATTTTTTTTTAACATAATTTTATCTACTTATTTCAGAGGTTCCAGAGAACTGTTGGATGACTCTGGCAACAATCTATCTGCATCAGATTCAGATTCCCCTGTACCYACCTGTATGCCTTTCTCTTGGTTTGGAGACAGTCACAAAGAGCCTCAGGTTTCTAGTAGTAGCCTGCACTTTACTCAAAGTGGACAGGACAGTTTATTTGAACAGGGTCAAGAGAAAAACAAAAGCAAGGTAAGATGAATAGCTTGTGTTTTGAATATTTAAGTGTTGCATCTTGTACTTGGAATTGATGACTTGGTCCTTGATCACATCACCTCTTACAAACATGGCTGCAGAAGCTTGGGACTTTACCACCCTTTTGGCAGAAGTCACCACCTCAGGAGCAGAGGTTGTAATAGTACTCCATTACCTCCCACTTTGTTTAGGCATCAGTGGAGGCTATTCCGGCTGAAGTAGCATCTATGGAACAATCACACTGAGGGGTTTTGTTGTTGTTGTTGTGGTTTTTTGTTTGTTTGTTTGTTTTTCCTCCAGTGCCTCTGCAATGTTAAAAACAATGCTAACTTTAGAACAGTATCATTTTAAGAACCAAATCCATTTCCCTTGTGAACATTAGAACACAGGCTAATACTCAGACTAAGTATACATGGGTAGAGATCAGCTACTGAGACAGCCGGCCAACGAGCCCTTACCATAGTGGTAAGGGTACCAGGTAGGTGGATGAACAGAGCATTTTGTTTTTCGGAGTGTTCTTTTTTCCCTAGAGGAACTGGTATTGAAAACTGAGAGGAACATATTTAGAACTCTTCTAGAAAATTACTACCAGGTATCTGATAATGTTTTAATAAGTTAAAGCCTTTTAACTAGTTATTTTAAACAAGTTTAACTAAACAATTCAATATATAATTATAAAGTTGCTGTCTTTACAGTTCAGACTATTTGGAAGAAGTGGTTGTGAGAAGTGACAACATCTATGATGCCTCATTTTGTAGCTTTCTTTACCTGTTGACAGTTTTAGGATTAAAACTTAAGTGAAAGTGCCCTCAAGTAATGCTTGTGTTGACTAAATAATTTGTTAAAGCCTATTTCCATTTAGATTATTCTTGATGGTCTTATTTACTTACCTTCACTTGTTTCCTTTCGATTTTGTTAGAATCAAAATTGTATCCATGTTAGGAACCTCACAAACTAAGTTCATTCTTAATTTTCACGCTTTTTCTTCTCTTTGTCTAAAATACCCTTTTATTTTTTTTCTTTTTGCTCTGTATTATTAGAGAGGGGTGTGAAGCTTACCTAGAAGAGAGATTTTCCAGGCAGTATTCAGTGAAGTGACTGATATTTTACAAAGATAGTAGATCGGAATGAGCTAACTTTCCATGCTTCCAAATGCTGATTGCACTGTAATACCATTTAAAAAATACTTTGTTTTCTTAATGAGAATTTACAATGGCCATCACAGATAAAACGTGCCTGTATACATAATGTTTKAGTTTACAAATAATACAGTAATTGATTTTAGAACCACACAATAACTTACTATACTACAAGAACTTCAGAAATGTAGAAAATTTTTAATCTCTTAAGTAGAACCATACTTTACAGAATACTATTAAGTGTGTGTGTGACTTTTATACAATTACAGTTTCTCTGTCTTTCATGTCAAAGCATGTGGTGGCCAAAGGTTGTTTCCTTATATGGGCCAAAGATTTGATAATTGTATGATCCTTGTTGAAGGGCATATGCATATATTTTGAAGTATATTTTTAATTAAATAGGAGTGCATAGCTGATCCCTTCATAGGCTGTAGCAAAGCTATTGAGAAATGTTTGTTACGTAGATAAACATTCAGTGGCTTAGCTTTCAAAATGCTGCTGGTTCGGGAGAGTCCCTTCTTCTCTTCTTCATTCCTTCTTCCTATCTGATTAAAATAATTGTTCAGAGGATAGTGGAAGTCCCACTGCTGTGTTGTCACTATAAACACCTGTAATGTGCTGAAGCACCCCTTTTGTGTTTATACAGATGCTTTTGTCAGCAATAAAAAATGCATGAAACTTACTGGGTTGGGTCCTCTCTTTTCCTTTCCATGTYATCCTGAAATAATACTCTTTTTTTCTTTTCTCTTTATATATTTTATCCAAGCTGATTATCACTTTAACCTTCCAGCTGGTTTCTTGCCCACTGTTTTATTTTTTGCTTCCCTCTCATGCTTCTGTATGTAATTGCTGCTTGCTGTTCTTTTCTTTGCCTTAGTGTCAGTTGCAAACCAGCTGCTTGAAGCATATAGTAGTCTTCAGCTATCTGGCTGCTTTGCAAAGGGGTAGAAAGCTGACCCTGAAWCTTTAACAGATTCTCATATGTTAATTGATCCCAAACTCACACTCTGCCTCTCTCCACCTCTCCAAGGTCAGATTTTACTTTGCAACATTTGGGGGTTTTTGTTACAGCTGGTAATGCAACAGCAGCTACTGCTTCAGTCAATGACTAATCTTCGTACTTCTTAACYTGCAGTTTATCACTAAGCTTGCATTACAGTAACAAGGCTTTGGCAGGTAAACATCACTGTGATAAGACATTAAAACTGGGAAAGAAATGTGGCTGACTACCCAGCAATGAGTATTATTACTAAAACAACATGACAGAAAGGCCAAAATCATATTTCCAGAATTTAAGGGAAGCATATTTCTTTTAGTTGACATTAGTTCAATAATGTTTATTGCTCTTGTGTCTGTAGTATCTCATATGATCAGATGAAAGCTTTTTTTAAAGAGTAGGTAAAAGTGGAAACCCTGAAATAAGATTTTTTTCATGTAAGAATCCCTATTCTTGCACTGAAGTATTGTGTGTAACTTCTGAACTGTGTTTTAATATTAATGGTGCAAGGACTGTAATTATATTTTAACTGTTTTCTGTACCTAAAAAATTTGCCTCTGAAAGATACTGCATCTGTGAAGATTTTTTTTCTTAAAAAGCCACTGAAGTTATTCTTCAAAAATTCATTATAAGTTTGTGAAGTAATGAATCAACTTCTTGTTGCTTGAGAAAACTAGAAACACAAGAAACAACTTGTGATTTGAGTGTTTGCAACTGTTCAGTCTTCTGGGATTGATAAATTAGACAGTCCTTAAATTGGCCCCTTAACTTAATCTGCCCCTTTCTCTGATACAGTATAAACGTGCATATACTGTTCACATTCATTATTTTTCCAGAGCATTATATGTCTTTTGTAAGTTTGAATGAAGCTCTTCAACTTTTGCTCCAACACACACAGATGTCACATCTATTTCTAGCAACATTGTGTTGCAATGAAAAATACAGTGATATGATACTTTGACAATGTATTACATACACAATACATATTACCTATTGTGTTCTTAATATGTTGTCCTTGTATCTTAAACCTCAAGAAGTATACCTGGAAAACCTCATCGATAAGTGTTCTGTGCTCCTTAGTAAGAATCAAAAATACTTGCAGCTAACTCTAAATTCTGAGAAGGAAATTACTTCTTTAAACTAAAAAGGGGCTGGGGAGAAGCAATTGCAACTAGTATTGAGAAACTTCATTTTGTTTGGATGCTCTTTATCATTTTTTTTCAGATGTTATTAAATAGCTCCACTCAAATGTTGTCCTGTATGATTTTGCTTCTTTATTGTTCCTGATTACTTTGTAAGCAGCAAAGTAGTGTTAAGGAAAAAATAGCACTGTGTTAATGTAAAGTGCGAGACATGCTTCTGGAAGAATTATTTTTCATCGACTGAGGAAAAATAATGTGAAGGCCAGGATCTGAGTTAAAAGTTGAGGTAGTCAGATTAGAAAATATTCTGTCAAATGTACATATGTTAGCATTTTTTTGAAACATTTTCTCTCGCAACATAAATTAGTGGGAATGCTGCTAGTTTAAATCAAAAGTGTGCAAAGTGTGTTCATTGCATTTGATTGTATGCTTCAGTGAATTCCTACTTTTTAAATGATGAGAAGAGAATTGCGCATAGAAATTTGGCTGGCTTTAAAGCCARCTGACCTGTGTACTGTGTGTTTCAGGTGGTTTTTGTTTTCTTATCAGACTTGCTGTGAAGTTTTCAGGTGCAGCTTCTGTTTGGGAGTCTTATTTGTTCTTAGTGTTTTTATTTTGCTTTGTTTTCATGGMGTCTTTAGCTTTTACAGCTAGAGTAATGAGTCACAGGCTGGTCTGAGGACTTGCCTGAGGTCATACAATTAGTGGCAGCTGGCTAAATTTAAACCCAGGTCCTTCTACTTTTAGATGCCAAGGTGCACAGATCCAGTTGCTTCCTTAACAAACTGAGTGTGATAACTGAATGTAAACAGTAAATGCTGTGAAGATTTTAGCATTATTCCAGTATGATAGTATTTATATTAATTATATTTCTAACCAGAAATTTACTTTGTTACGTACACTTTTAAAATTATTTTAATAGTATGTTTATTCAATTATAAAAGATGATTTTCTTCAGAATTTTAATTTCAGAGCAGAGCTTTGTCTTGAAAATAATTTATTCAAGCTGTCAAATTGTGTAATTACTGTAGAAGTAACAACTTCAAGCTATTTTTGTAAAGGCAGCTGAGTAATTAACTTTTTAAAACTGTTCAGCTTTTTTAGTGTTTTTACAATATTTAGAACTTCATTTTTAAAGATGATTTTTTACATACCTTGATAGAGTCCATTTATTTAAAAAAAAAAGATGTATTTTACATCTACATGATAGTTTTCCTATCAGCATGATTTTTGGATAGCATGACTCTGTGCCTTGAATGTAGTCACCTCAAAATTGAACTACACAGCAATACAGTACAATATTTTAAATCTGAATTTAAATTTCAGAGCTCTCAGATCCTGTGTGTAGGTAAACTCTGCATGTTCTACACTGGAACTAATTAATTTAAGCCCTAATCTGCAAACTGCTGGAAGCTCCTTGCTCTTCCAGTTCTCAGGCTGTCTTTACATGACAGATATTATCTGCTGCACTGTCCATTACAGTCACATGAAGTCTGGACAAATGCAAAGTCTAAACCTAGTTCTAATTTTTAGAAATTTCCCAAAGTAGTATCCGTATCAAGAGAATGTGAAAGTTCATAAAAGATCAGGACTTGGATTTTTGTCTCATTGCTGGAACGACACTTTTTGAAGCCCATTTCATAGTGCTTGTGCAGTGGTTTCAGTTGTATACAAACTCCAACATGAATAATTCCCCAACTGAATTTTAAGTCGCTTCACACTGTGTGTGGTAAGCCTGTTGAAAGCATAACCCACTGTATTTGTTTATGTACTTTCACACAACTTGAGGTTATGACTGATACTCCACATAAGATGCTGTTATTGGGGATATTACTTTAGATTTACTGTCATATTTGTGAACTCAGAAAATTAAAAAGAAAGCAAGCCAAACTCCTGATGTAGAGACATGTGTTTCGTGTGTGTTTCATATGTGATCTAAAGAAAAGTGAATAGTAGTAGTAGTAGTATTTTATTTTATTTTACCAAAAACCAACTGGAATGYCACCTTATGCTTTTCCGAGGGGGTGAGTTAATAAAACATTATTTCCACTTGTTTGCAGAGTAGAATTGTCATAGATGATACATACCATAGCAAGCCAAGTTGTGAACTTTCAGGGTTAGTGACAGAACCAAATCTGTCAGGTCGTTCACACACTTTAACCTTCTCTTCAAATGAGGTGAGTTTCAAAGTGTGTATATGTGTCTTGTTGATGTTGTTGTTCACACCACAGTCTGTTTAACAGAACAAGTTTTGTTTAATGTGAAGCTAGAAGGGTTTTTCCATATTTTGTGTTGAAGAATATGATAAAAAATTCAAAGCTGTTACTGTGAATTAAGGACATAGACTGAAAGATGCCATATGAGATTCTGTGTTCTGTTTTTAGTTACATCTTAAAAATTGGAATAAATTTGGTGTGACCAAATTGCAATTCTTAATTATAAATATAAGATGCTCGTGTTACAATAACCTGAATAGTTTATTGTGTGAATGAAAACTGCAGTGTTTTTCAGCTTGCCCTCACACCAGTGCAGATATGTGCTAAGMTAAACTTGTTATTTGTCTTATTTTTTAAAAATAAAAACAAAACAAAACAAAAAAAAAGCCACCTTCAGGATAAAGTTGTTCTGGCATGTAGCTGGAAAGCTATATTTGAAAATCAGTGTTCGTTCTCCCGGCAGAACCATCTCCTTTGCCCACAGCTGAAACCTGAAATCCATATTTTATAACATTCTAAGTTTTTGTCTCGTTCAATGTCTGACTGGTAGGCATCTTTATAAATGAAATGCCTTATAGACTAGGGAGGGGATCATTAAAAGCTGAGCACCATCATCTTCCAGAAATGTGTTAGCAAAGGGCTGGTCAAACTGGGAGTAATAATGTTGGGGGGGGGGGAATGGTGGGCTATCTTAAATCAAGCTTTGAATGGTGTTTGTGTTGCTAAACTTTCAAGCAATATAGATCATAAGATACTACCAAAGCCTTAAATTATTGCCTTAAATGCTGCTGTTTCATTAACATTACAACTTCACTTAATCTCTGATTCTAAAATTTCAACAAAAGTTGCCTTTTGCCAACTGTGTATGTGTGAAGCAATCGTTAAGCCTATTTTGTCATAGACTAGTTTGAGTTTAGTGTTGTCTCTAGTTTGTATGTTGTTTATATGCATGAGCAATGAAAGTTTTTGCAGCTTTTTAGTAATTGTGTTGATTATCAGAGTCTGTTCCAGGGATAATGATAAAAACTGAGCTTGTTTCTCTTTTGGGCAGGAAAGGGTGTGAACAAAACCAGGYAGTTGAGGAGGAAGGGGAAGGTTGGTTGTTTTGGAGCATGTTTACAGCTTTTCAGTCTCTGAGAGTGCAGGTTATCATGCTTTTAGTGAGGCAATGTTGTTAACTTGCTCTTTGCTTATCCACTCAGTAGCTATGGAAGTGGGCTAAAGGTTCAATAATTGCTTTTGAATTACTCCTAACTGACTCTTAAAATTCTTTGGTTAATATGTGTATAGTTGAGGCTTAGAAAAAATAAGTAATAAATCTTGATCATTCTTAGAGCAATTCTGGATATTTAAAATTCCTAATTTAATGACTCTTCACAGGCAGAATTTCTTTCCTTTGTTTGTTGTTTGGATGAGTTTAGAAATACCCGTCAGGGATCTTGTTAGCCCATATAACACCCCGTGCTCTCAGAGGAACAACTAGGGATGGCAACACCTCTTGGAGAGCAGAGCAGCACTTCAGCCTGCCTCTACTGAGCAGAAACTCGCAGGCAGTTTGGAGTAGTTTGCTAGGAGCCGGCTAGGTAGAGCAAAGGCACCTCCGCCGTATTCAGCTTCTCAGCTCCTCATCTGAGTTGTTAGCAAGCTCTAGCTGGTATCCCTCTAATCCTTTTTAAAAATTTTAATCTGTTATTGATATGAGGGCATTTGGGTATTTTCCTTTTTCTTTTTGTTTTTTTTTTAATTTTCTTTTCTCTCTCTCYCTTTTTTTTTGATAGTATATTTTAGTATTTCTGTCCTTACTTACTTTCTGAACTGCCAGCACTTCTATGTGGTAGAACATCACTCCCTCATATTTCCTTTTTTCCCGAGCAGTTTTAGTTCTGCTTTCTGAATTCATGGTTGATTGTTTTTTCCTTGGAGAGGGTGGTGGGGGGGTTGTTTTGGGGACTATTCCTTTGATGTACAAACACCATGGGACAGCCCTTTGCCTCTGGAAGGTAGACAACTGAAAAAATGATTTACAGGTGTTACTTAATAATCCATAAGCATCACTTGAAGTCAATGTTCATTTCACTCTTCTGTGTTTTTCATAAAGTAAAAGTCTGCCTACCCTATAAGCTGTTTTCTCCATAGTGGAGATAAGGTTGGCACTGACTGTACTGTTACAGTTAGTTATTTGTGAATCTTCTAATAAAAATGTAGCTCTCCTTAAATAGTACTTGAATAGATAATGGTATTATCCTGAACTGCATCTTCTTCCAACTTAAAGCAACCAAATATAGTAGAATCCAAGGGAGAAATGCTAAATATCTGTTTCCAGATTTCTCCTTGCAGTTGTGAATTGAAGTGGGAATGGTATTAGAATATCTGAAATGCCTTGAGTTTGGTATTATGCTAAATCAACAGAAAAGTGAGGAGGCTTAGACAGTGAATTCTGTTAATAGTCTCTTAATGACATTCCTCACATTATCCTCTTCTTTATTAGATTAGAAAAATGGCTTATTCCTCAAAATAGCCAAGACTATGTTTTTTTCTTTGTGCAGTAGTGAAAATTACAATAATAGGGGATTAGATTTTTTTTTTTAACCTTTATGAGGAGATGATGTCTAAGTCTTTTAATACATGTTCAWTTTTTGGTACTACTTTTTCTGATGTTAGTTTTAAAGGATGAATGGGTTAGGTTGTCTTCTAAAATACTGCTTTTTATTTAAACTAAATACCAACAGGCAGTTAATGTAATGGTAAAAAACCTTTCTTAATATTAAAGGACTACCAGAAAATAAAATAGGTTCTGACTCTCTTGCACTTTGGCCGGAAATAAGCTGCATCTCATTAGCTGAGAATCCTGAATGCTTTAGAAACTGTCAGCTGGAAGTCAGTAGAGCCTAGGGCTTTACTAATTTGAAATATAAGGAGTTTGCTGGTGACTGATGTGCCGAAAGTCTAAGTGAAATTAGTAGCACAGTTTAGAAGAGTCCTTAGTGGTACAGTCTGTGATGAGCTGCTCGAATGTTGCTTGGAGGAAGTGATGCAAAGAGCCCCTTGTGTTTCTGTAAGGGAAACACATTCTCCTCCTGAAATGAATGAATCTGGGTCTGTTTAACATGAATATTCCTTCTTAAATATTGATGTTCTAAAATCACAGAAGTGAGGTTGCTGCGTAGCTAGCATAGTTTAAATAAAATTTAAAACCAGTAGTGAGTTCCAGCTGAGGAATATACATTTTACATGTTTTTCAGTATATCTGACTTTTATGGTTCTGGTAATATATTTTGGTGCTTTCTTGTCTATTCTGACACGCACATGATTCTGAGATTCAGGTCAAACTTGAAGTGCAAAAGTTTCCTAATTCTTGTGTATAACTCATGAGCAATTGCTAGTGTGAGACAAAATAAACCTACCAGTTTCCAATAGACTTGAAAGTGTATGATTCATAAGACTTAGTGGGTCATACAAAATGCTGTTGGCTTAGTGCTGATGGTTTTCAGTGTAGATAGGCTGCAAAACTGATTAACAAATATTTAAATTACTATCGTTGTTGGCCTTAGCCATGTCCCTACTTCTTATTTGTAGCTATCTGTGAAGATGACTCTGAATATGACCGTTCCTAAATTTATTTTAAGAATCTTCTAGATTTAGAATGTTCTGCAACTAATTTTAATCCTGATGAACATCAATTACAATAGTTTTTAATGACAAAGACATTATTATTATTGCCACAAATCAAGCTTCTGTCCTACTGATATATATTTTGGTGTTACAGCATCAGGTTGAGGGGTACGAGACTCAAGCAGACAATGACAAAGACACTGTTTTTTAAAGCAAACAGGTGTTTTCAAATTTTGTTAGTAATTTATACAATGACTTTTATTTCTGTATGCCAAGCATCTCAGCTTGGATAGGAAACTTGCTGTGCCACAGTTGTCTTGATACAAATGCTGCAGAAATTACTTCAGGCAAAACCTCCTCTAAACCAGCAGGTTTAGAGGACCTGCCAGCAGGTCAAGGGAGGTGGTCCTCCCCCTCTACTCAGCCCTGGCGAGGCCACACCTGGAGTGCTGTGTCCAGTGCTGGGCTCCCCAGGGCAAGAGAGATGGAGCTACTGGAGTGAGTCCAGCAAAGGGCCACTAAGATGGTTAAGGAACTAGGGCAAATGGAAGATGGAGCCATACACTTTTCAGTGGTGTCCAGTGACAGGACAAGAGGCAACGGTCACTTTCTCACTGTGAGGGTGACTAAGCACTGGAACAGGTTGCCCAGAGAGGTTGTGGAATCTCCCTTGGAAGTGGTCAAAAGTCATCTGGATAAGGTCCTGGACAGCCTGCTCTATGTGGCCCTGCTTGAGCAGGGGAATTGGACTAGATGATCTTTAAAGGTCTCTTCCAACCTCAACCATTCTGTGATCCAGTGTGATGCTGTGAAACCTCTTTGTTATTTTATGGAAGTTGCTATTCTTTTGCGCATCAGCAATTTGAGTGTGTTCACATTTATGTCTGCATTGGCATTTTAATTTGGATTTGGAGTTCACTTCAGAATCTCTTCATTGTCTCCACTTAACCTTTCTTTGATTTATCTTGGAAATCAAACTAGAAGATACACTCTGAAAATGCACCTGATACGTTTCAGCTGCTAATGGGCATTGAATCTGTAGGACCAGACTGTATAGTTCTTCTGAAGTAAAAATTATTTGATATGCATATGGTATGGATTTCAGGGCCTCAGCACAAACTGCTTACTCTACAAATCTGTTTGTATTTATCTATACTACCTGATAAAATAACCACTGTCCTGTGTTTCATGGACTAGGAAAAGCAAAAGAGATTCTAATTGGGTAGTCTTCTAACACATCTGAAATTTAAATTTAATATTTATTTCAACTCACATGCTTTACTGTTCCATTTTAACCTCCTGGATCCAGTTTATCATATAATCATATATCATATTTTACAAGCTTAAGTCTCTCAATCTTTTACTTGTAATTTGCTGGAATTACTGAGATGTACTCCATTTTCCCACATTTTCTAGCAAAGGAGATGGATTTTGTGAGATCCTCAGTTTTTGGAGCTTTAGTTCACTTGAAACTTGCAAGGTTACTTCTCGAATCCATCAGTACATTGACATTTACTTCCATATTTCCTCTTTACAAATGACATTCATATAAGCTCACTGGAAACAGTAGTATATTTTTGGATTAGTATCTGTTTTGCAAGTATCTTTGATATAGAGTGGAAGTTGCCTAGAGAGCTTTTGGAATATAAGTTTAATGCAGCCTGTACTAGGTCATGAGTAGTGAGAGATCATTTTGGATAGTTAATAAAGGTTCAAGCCACTCTGATGTTTCTCTGATTCAGCTCTCGCACTAGAATTTCTTCTTTATAGAGATTGAGCTCTGTTTTATGTAGCTTTTCATTTGTGATGAAGTAATGAAGTGCTTCAGGACTAGCAGCTGTACCTTTCTGCCCTTGGAGGCCAACTGAAAATGAAGCAAGGAGCTTCAAAAGCTCTGAGAACTGGGAAGTGTATTTTTAGTGGAATACTACAAGCTCTGATGCTTCTCGAATGGACTTCTAAGAGAAGACTTAACTCTTTCAGCTAATCCCATCACATCAACATTTTAAAAGGTCTACATGGTAGAAGTATACCAAATCTAGAAAAACTGTAGTTGAACTGTTACCAGATTTAGTGAATACTAGCATTGTTTTTAATTCCCATTTTTCTTCACTTGAAAATATCATGTAATACCATTTAAGTGCTACTTCTTAGTGCTGTGTAAGATAGCATCTAATATTAGGATTGAGCTACCTTGGCTGACTTGTTCATTGTTTTAGATACATTAAGCCAGACTTAAGCAAAACTTCTGCCATTTTGTGAGAACAGGTTTCATGAAGATCATATTTCTTAGAGAAAACCGTACGTGTTCTGGATTTCTGTCTTAATTTGCTTTGAATGTTATTGTGTGGTGTCCACTTGTTTTTTATAACAACCCACTAGGCAAACTCACTATAAGATGTAATCTCAAAAACACAAGTAATTTTGAAGCTTTGCACTGTAGAAATTCTAGACTATGTTTAAAAATGCATTTTGTTACCCAGACTCAACAGGCAACCTAAATTCAACATATAGTCAAGTAAATCAGTTATCATTTTTTATTACTTACGGTGACTCTTCTCAATTGGTTAGGCATTAGATGATGAATTTGCAACAACAGGAAAACAAAATCAATGGCACAGTAGACCTATTTCTGAGTGGACAACCCAGCAAGTATGCCACTGGTTAATGGGAATGAACATGGAGCAGTATATTACAGAGTTTACAGCTATGAACATAGACGGACAGCAGTTGATGCAGCTTGATAGTGATAAGTTAAAGGTATGTGGCTATTCCAGTATGCATCTGTAATCGTATAAATTTCAGTGCTTACTCAGATGTTTTTACCCATGAAGTCTTTCTAGTTTCTTGTCTWCATGAATTTTTAGAGATAGAATTATGGTTTTAAAACACAATATACTGATCAATGAGAATTTAATAATTGAGATTCCTATTTTTTTTCGTTAGGAAAATATAAAATATTTTGTCCTTGTTGGTAGCTTGAGGAAGTTTGGATTTTTTTTTTTTAATAAGTAATTCCCACAAGAGGCTTGGTAAGTTTATAACCCATCTCAGCATAAGGTGAAGAAAACAAGATCCAGTACAATAGTGTACAATAGACATATACACTATATTTCCTTTATGTTGCTAAATAAACGTGTCCTTGGATGCAAAGAAAATACTTGACTGAAGTTTGTCACATGAATATTTATAATTTGAGAAACTTGTGATGTTGATACTTAAAATTTGATTTACACTTAATGTCACTAGGAGTTCTGTAGTGTTGTAGCACCGTCTTGTCACTTGAAATCAGATACTGCCATCTGCTGATCTAAAAATCAAAGTGTGCTGACTATGCATTGAATACTTGCTTATTTTAAAATGAACATGGGTCCAGTTAATACAAAATACAGACAACACTGTGCAAAAGTAGACAAAAGGAACAGTAGCCTTTGTATGGGAGATGAGTTAAAGATAAGCAATGACAGGCAGGCTGAGGAGTAGCATATCGAGTAAGTTAGCATACTACATATTGATAAAAATGATTAATCTTGAAAAAGTAGATAGTCACAATTTTAATGGTACATCATCAAAGCAAGAAATATCTCTGAAATCTGATCATTTACAGTACATAAGTCTTGTTACCAAGAAGCTTCACTGGCTCACTGTTGACATAACTCATTAATGTATGTGGAAGAAAAAATTTTGAGCTACTATTGTGTTGTGGGGGGGATTTTTGTCTTTAAGTAGTGTCACTTTCTCAAGAGGAGCAGGAAGAAGCAAAAAACAGTTGAGGTTTTGGGTTGTTTTTCACAGTATTAAGTTTTTATGGGTGGTTATTGGAGTTTTTTCATTCCCTGGGTTACCTTTTATTTGCTATGCAATTTCAAAAGAAACGTGAGCTTTCTGGAATCAGTGTTCATGGACTGGATTTTTCTCAAGCAGTTAAAAACTACAGCTGACTGATCTGAGTTCAGCAACCTTCCTAGGTTACAAAAAAAAGGTAGTTAACAAAAGTTAAACGGTGGTTAGAGAATATGAATCACTGCTGTATAAAAGAAGCTAGGAAAATATTTTTGAATGATTACTTTTCTTAGTATGCTACTTAATAGAAATTTTCAGATGTCTATCTGTATGTAAAATGCAAYGAGAAGCTGTTATTTTACAGCTAAAGAAGAGTAGACCACCTTTTCCTTATTACTTTTGCTACGGAGATGATCATTAATGATGCCCTTGAGCATTTAGTCTGTTTATCATGCAGCAAAGTGAACAACCCTTTCTTAAACTGTTGGTGCTGAAGCGATATGCTTTGAAGCTTAAAAAATATATATATAGTAACAAAGTCCTTTTCTTTTTTCTCCCAAAGGCTTTAGGAGTTTCCAGTCAAAATGACCGATCAACAATAAAGAAAAAAATTAAGGATATTAAAAAAACACAAGAAAAACTGGAAAAACAGAAGGAAAAAGTACAAAAGAAGGAGCGAGAAGTTCGCAAGAGTGGCAGAGGGGTAACCACTCTTGAATCAAGCTGCTAAAATGACCCGATTTATTCTTAGCACAGGCTTGCTTCATCTTGAAGTTCAGCAGACTTGTATATAATTGTACAATTGAGGGAGGAGGGAAAGTGCAACAGTCTAACATGGTAGGGCTTGGGGTTTTTTTACTTTTTAGTAATAGTCCCTCCCCATTACAACCCATTGAAATGAAATAAATATTTTCAGTATTTTTATTCCTAGTTGACTCTGCCAGTACTAATAGACAATAACTTAACTTTCTGCCTTAAGTGCTATTTGTGCTTTTAAGACTGATTAAGAAACAAACCATATGCCCTTTTCATTAAATTTGATAGATGTTTGTGGAGAATAGACTATTGAATTAAAAATCATTCCAATATTAGTCAACTAGCATTTGATATAGAGTTGAATTTGATATAGGGACAATAGAAAAATCCTGCCAACAAATTCAGTCTGTGACAGTCTGTCTATCTGTTGCCACTAAAGTTGTATAGTAAAAATTAAGTTTAAGAAAACAGTAATGTCAAATTAATTTAAAAAAGAAAGCATGTATTTCAAATTTATGAAGTTTTTTCTTTGAGTTCTTGTATTTCTCAGTGATGGTCCTTTCCTTTTTTTATTTTAAATCCACTGTAGTAACACATTGTTTTGAATTCCATGTGTTGCAGTTTACTGAGAAAATAACCAGAAATATTAAGTAGTTTTTATAAACTACTTATGTTAATTAAAACATTAAATTTTCTGTACACTACCCTGTATGGTGTTGGGACAAAGTTTAGACATATAAATAAGATCTTTTTTAACCTATTTTTCCTAAATAATACATAGTTTTATAGATTTATGCTATGAATAAGATCAATTTGCAATACATGTATTTCTCTTTTCTACTTGCTATTTTTGCGGACCAAATTTATATATTTGCTAATTTTAAACTATGCTGTTTTTCAAACTTAAAATACCGAGGGAAAAATTGTAGGAAAAATTATCACTGGAGCACTGGGTGTCTGCATTGTATTTAAGTGTTTGATTGTAGACTGCAGATTATTTCTCTTTAAAGGAGGATTTGATTCCCACAATAGTTTAGAAAATGAATTGATGTTTGTATATTTACATACTGTCTTGTGGAGATACTGCAACAGCACTTCATTAATTAGATTATTTCAGAAACATTAAGTAAAAGTATAAATTCCATCATAGAGTGGACTAGAACAAAACTTAAATAATTAATTCATTTATGTGGACCAAGTTCTCCTTTAAATCTATGGACTGTTTTTCATTTTAATTAAATGAATGAACTTCCCAATTGGTGTTTCACATTTTTTTTTGTATACTGTCTTTTCTGAATTTCAGTAAAAGGATTGTGTGGAAATGCTCCTGAACACCATGCATTTCCAAAATAAAGGTTAAAAAATCTTGGTGGTAATGACTTTTAAACAGAAGTTCTATTTGCAGTTCTATGCATTAAGAAACAATTATTTTGTCAAGATTTAACTCTTACTTTTTTACAGTGGATTTGAATTTGTACTCAGATCTTACAGACCTTGAGCCAGCAAGGAGAAGCTGCCCTACTGATAGAGAATTAGGAAAAATATGGACTGGTCAGATCTTTAGGGTCGTATGCCTAAAATTGCACCTTTTGGCTAATTCAGTCAAGAGAGTTTATTTTTCAGTGAAGTGCTTTCAGCTAGAGCTGGGAATATTGGTACAACATCTGTTCTTATTCTTCTAAGCCAACTGAGCTCAATGTTGCACTTTGTGGAGAGTTTGTTTTTCAGGAACCAGACAAGTGGAAATAATGGCTTCAAAGGTTTGCTTGTGTGCAGGGCTCTTGCAGTTGAACGGGGCTGTAGCAGTGACGGTAAGCTCACCTGGTATGTGGGCATAAGAGCACCGATTAACACAGACTGCAGCATTTAACACCTGTCAGATGTTAAACTAGAAAGCTGACTCCACAGAACAAGCTTAGTATAAAGCCACAAAGAATCACTCAACTGAAAGTCTAATTTTTTAAATAAATTTTATTGAATAAATGCAGTGACTCTTCCAAAAAATTAAGTTAATATAAACCAAGATTAATTTCACAGTGCAAGACTGAGGCCATTTTCATTCAAAACTATTAATCTCAGCATTTTGATAGTTGAGCCATTATACTACTTTTCTACAATGATTCGTTTTAACCAGTGTGCTAGCAATGACTTCAATACAATAATGAAAATGTTATATCCATCTTCTGAACCAAAGGCTGTAATCCATGTAAATCAAAAGAAAGCGATTAAGCCTATGAGTAGGATTAAATATTGTAAACCAAAATATACTACACTGTTTTCACCACAACCATTGGAAGAAGGGGAAAAATAAAGTGTAATTACAGGTAAGTTACTCTTAATAATCAGAATGCAATCTGTAGCTAGCTGAGACAGCATGGAAAGATTTTTATTTCAGTAATACCATACGGAATCTTTTGAAAGATTTTCTAGGAAACAAATTGTTGTAGCTTTTCTTCAGAAACTTTTCTCATACTTCTCAGATATTACTAAAATCAGTTCAAATAAGCTATTTAAATAGTTTAACATTTAAAACTTAGCAGAACAGCTAGAATAAAATTCAGCTTCAGAGTTGAGTTTTTAAAAATCCCTTGCTATATCTTTCAGCTTTGGTTTAGCAAAAACAGTAGCTGCAAACGGTTCTTCTAACTTTTACAAATGCCACATTTTACAGCAAATACAATTTGAAGAAGGAAACAGCTATATATTCTCCTCTCTTGTAGCCATGCAGTTTGAAATGTACCTCAAAGTCACCACCTCACATCCTTGTAAGGTAAGTAACCGAGGACCTCTCTACATGCACACAAGCTTGGGTGGAACAGTTAAATGTGCTCTCTAGGTTGCCATTAAGATGGATTAATCCTCCTGCAGAGTGTCAGTGCAACTGCAAATGTAATCATTCTGCAATTCATTCCTGTTAAAGTGACCTATGTTAGCCTGAACAGGGTATAAAACTATCCTGTTTTGCAGAACTGGGCTAGGAAGGCCACAGGTATGGTGATAACCTTTAATCTGGCTCAGCTACAACTAGAAGAGTGTGATCTATAGAAACAATAAAAGCATTAAAGTTTAAAGAAAGCTATTCTCTATATATTTTGAAGCTATTCCCTTCACTTGAGGGTGGTATTTTTATCACTCTCTTCTCTGAGCTGATCTTGTAAACTAGCAAAATTTAGGCTTATTATTTGTGAGATAGATCATGCTTGTCTTCTAATACTGAATCTCATATTTGTTGCAAGTTATCTGAGGAAGAGGTTGAGATTTTAAACATCATTAACTGCATCATTGCCAAAATGTTTAGGAATGATAGGAATCAAAGGTGCAACATAAATGTGTATGATTTGAAYAAAATTGGCACTGTAGGCATCAAGAGAAGTTGTGTCCTTCATTAGAGAAGGACTGCGTACCTGAAATGTAATACTCATTCTCCTCTCCAATATGTCRTTTTGACAATATACCTTCAACTGATAGATTTGTCCTGCTTACCTTATTTATGTTATAGTATGACTTCAAATTATCACATAAACAAAGCCAGAATCACATCACAAATACAAAAGTATTTTCAAAAACTGTTAATTCCACGTTTTTAAAATACTCCTGAGAAGCTAGTTTCTACTGTCAAAGTAACAGAGATGCCCTAGAAAGGGCAAATATTAAAAGTCTGTTTGTTTATTAAAAATAAGTTTTCACTTACAGCTGTAACCTGACATTTCCCAGAGTCTGAAATCATATTACTGATGCTATAACACTGATACTGTGTTTTGGTATTACCTACAGAAATATAAGCAAACATTACAAGACATTATATATTTACTGTATACAAGCCAACAGTATGTGCTAGTTAACAATGATCACAGAAAGATAAGTTTTTCACATGTATTAAATATTCACATTACAACCAAGTACTATAAAGGAATATGACTAATACCACATACCTGAGATACATTATACCAATGGCAGCAGCTAAAACTTCTTCTTTTTGGTTTTTTGTTGTTTTAAACTTCTACAGACCCAAATGTGGTTATTTCTACAGCTGCAAAAAAACTTTGAATATAAAGTTTAGGCAAAATTTCTAATTTCAGAAAGTAAGACATTAGCATGCTTGAGAATCAAGGAATAAAACGTGCCATACAGCTGCAAAGGTATAGCATTGAGCTTTTCATTAATCTGGTACGCTCTGTAATGACAAATTTCCTCTGGTGAACTTTCAATAGTTCTTCTATTAAAAGAATTTTGTAATTATATTAATTACCCTCATTTCATTAGATATGAAATAGGTTGCATTGGTCCCTATAAAACCTGAAATTACTGTTCCCTAGATTTAGCTACTGAAAAAAGTCATAAATAGAAGGTGGAACAAATTAAGTGTGACCTTCTTTATTGAAAAACTGAAAGCATGTACAGTTTTTAATTCTTCTGCATACTGGCAGAAAACAGTAATTTGAACTTCTTACTTAAATTGATTTTCACATATCAAATATGGCTAAGTTACTTCTTGTAACCCAGAGTGTTTTTTTTTTTAATTCCCTTTACAAACATACATCTACTTATAATTTTTTTCCTCAGAAGTTCATATACTGCGAAAAGTAGTCATGTCCTTGGGTTCACTGCTTGGCACACACCAATCATCTGCTTCATGGTTTGCCTTATAATGTTTCCAGGCTGCTTTGTTATATACAGGTAGTCTTTCAACTGATTCTGTTGATAAGGCCTGTAAAAGGAGAAGACATTAGATGACTGATTTGTGAATCAAAGTTATACCAACAGAACAAAGATATCCATTAGCAGTTAGAGCTGATTATGAATTTAAAATGGTAAAGTGTTAAGCCATACCTTTATGTAAATAACTGCATCTGTACCATAACCTTCTAAGGAATACAGTTTCAAGTCTCCTTGGAAGTACTGTGCATATAGACGTGATATGGGCAAACCATAACCAAATCCAGCCTGATTCAGAAGAAGGAGAGCAAGCAAAAAAAAAAGTGTATTTCCATTAATTGTATCAATCTGAAACAGTGTTGGGGTTCTTTTTTACCTTTTAAGTCCAAAATGCAAAGAGACAAACTATGCATGATGCTTGACAGTAGGATAAGGAGTTCAGATGTTAGGCCTAATGTCTCCCTTATATTTATCCAGAAATGGAAGAAAGTATGGATGATTATGATTATAATGAGAAAACTGATTCCCTTGTTAAAGGGGCTACAAGACAACATTTCTTATATTGTTGGTAGCTTTTCCAAAAAGAGCTGACACTGTTACAGAAAGGAGTATGAACTCTACCTTAGCCAAATAGAGCTGCTAATCTTAAGATAGAAGACTAAGATGCATTTCATCGTCAATACTTATGAAGAGGTTCAAGAAGCAACTTTTATGAATTTGTAGTTTACACTGAAATTTTAACAGGCCTTTTCTGCAGCAGCAGGACAAACCTGATTACTTCTTCTATCTACTCACTTTGAGTAATATCTCTGGAATAATATACACCATACTTCCTTTTAAGGATCTAGTGTTTACTGAGTTGCACAGTCAAATAGATGCGAAAACTATGCATTTAAAAATACATGAGTTGAATGATGCTGTAGCATAATGATGCTATAAGTAAGTACCTKAAGGGAGGGTGTCAAGGGGACGGGGACAAACTCTTTTCAGTTGTCTTGTGTGACAGGACAAGAGGCAATGGGCAGAAATTGAAGCACAGGAAGTTCCGCCTGAACTTGAGGGGGAATTTCTTCACTGTGAGAGTGACGGAGCMCTGGGACAGGTTGCCCAGAGAGGTTGTGGAGTCTCCTCTGGAGATCTTCAAGGCCCACCTGGACGCAACCCTGTCTAATATGCTCTAGGTGACCCTGCTGAGCAGGGATGTTGGACTAGATGGTCTCCAGAGGTCCCTTCCAACCTTACTGATTCTATGATTCTATTTGAGAACAAATTCAAGGAGAACTGTTAAGAGATTCTAACTGAGAGAATAAAATATTTCTTGTGCAGCTATAAAATTTAGTAAGGTCTATGTTCACTTAGTTAAGCTCATATGAGACAGAAGTAGATTCTTCATGTGCCCTGTCACATCTGTGCACCTTCATTCTTGTTGAGATGATAAAACTAACTGCATAGTACAATTGAAATAAAGTACAGACTTCATCCAGTGCTACAGCTATATTTATTTTTCCTTTCATTCAGTAGTCACAACAGGGGTTTAGAGTCCTATGCTTACTGCAACATGTGCATTATAGCAAAATGTTCTGCTTGAGGTAGTTGATCCATACATTAGACAGAGAAGACAAGAATCTCTAAGTAAAGTTTAAATAACTGAGTATTTTAGGGTTTTATGCAATTTTCTAGTTATTTTCAGAAAAGCATTTGAATTAAGATGTAACATTCAAATGGTCATACTCATTGTATCTGTAAGTTATCAGTGCAGGGGCTTTGACTATATGCTTTTTTTTGTGACTACTCATCATATCCAAGATGACAAAGTATAAAAGATTTACATACCAATGGTGTAGCTCGTGATGTCTCAACACGGGGACGTGGTGCTGTTGAATACATATAGTTGAATAGTCTGTCGATTTTCCTCATAGGAACGCCTCCACCACGATCACTCATCTAGAACAAGGAAGAACATGCACCATTTATGTCCCTGAATATGTTTTTATAAAAAAAMAGCATCTCTCAAATAATGATCCAGATAAAGTTCAGATAAAATGTAATATGTAGTTGTCCTTACTAAATCATGGATTTTCTTAAATTCTGATCTCTCAGCTACAGCAATGACCAGAAAGAGATGAATCCTCCCCTTTCCATACCTCACCCAAATCATTTAAATAAGGTACTATCATGGGAAACATTCATAATCCCTTAGAAGCAAGAAAATTAATTTTTTGCACTGCTTCTATTTTATTCATAACTAATTTTGTTGGAAGTCAGCATCTACACCTCCTGATTTCAGCAAATGCAAGTTCTGTATATTTTCAACTTTATGCCTCAGGAATAGTGCCAATTAAATACAAATGTGATAAAACTCATAATAAGAGTGGTTTTACTAGACTTTAATTAGACATATGAAAAAGCCAGTTACTTGCAGCTGGTATTTGAAATTCAACATGGATGTTGTACAAAAGAAAAAATTCTCTGGAAACTGACTTTCAGGCAGATTTGATCTACATGGAATACACAAAGCTCATTTTCTTTAATTTTGCTTCACAATTCACATATTGCTGTCATTTTCTCTTACAAAMTGCTAGCATTACAATTGTATTACGCCGCTACTTTTTTTTTTTTTTCAGTCATGGTGGCATATAAGCTAGGCAAAAACATGACAATGACAAAAGCATAAAATTTCATTATGGTCCCTGCCGCATGAATACGTAATGGCTTCATGAATTTCCTACTGATCCTTATATGCTACACAATGAGACGTAAGCTACTGTTGGAATCAATCACTAACTAGCGTTAATAATTTGCTGTCTGTGGCAACCAAAAAAAAATAATGAAAGTAACTTTCTAAATAATCAAAAAAGTTGTACCTTCACAGTTAAATCCTCATTTCCCAGTGTGACATGTACATGAATTGGAGGATAAAKGCATCGGTCAGCATTATGTTCCATGGTGGCTCTCATTGCATTCTGCAATTTTCAAATTGAAGTACAAGAACTTAAATCCTATTGTTACTATTTTGTGAATTTTCTTAAGACATCACTTTATGAAAATAAATTATTTTTATCAGCTTATTTCATAATCAAGACAAAAGCTTCTAGTTTTAGCATTAGTCGTTTATATTTTTCTGGTTTGTTCAGTATCAGTATTTGTATAATTTATCAGAAGGTAACTGCACAGACTTGAGCTGCTCAAAATATTTTAGAATAAACATCTAAATATTTTACTGTAGTTTTATTTATAGAATTATTTACAATGCATTGTACATGCAATATGACACAAAGTTGAAGAAAAGTGGAAGACTGAAGAAATTGCTTGGGGAAAGCTGTATAGTGCCCCTCTCTCACATTATATCAGATTTAAAGGTGGCCAAAAATTGTCTATCTTATTCTCTATCGCTTTATTAACTAGTACCTTTATACATTTGAAGATTTTAACAAAGCAGCCTACTGCTGAAGTTGTCAGATATGTTCAGTCATTACGTAAAAGACATCTTCCAAAGCTGTTCATTTTCTATGCAGTATTTAGGTATCTTCCTGTAGTCAGACAGCTAGAGGCTTGCACTTGCAAAAAGCATGTTACTATCTAGAATTGGTTCAAAAAGTCAAACAAATACAATCTCACTAAACAAATATGTATATAAAATTGTGTAATGGTAATTGCACAGACCTTGAAAAGTTCAAAAACCATGTGATAGAGATGTGATGGTACGTATACCACTTGCATGGGCTGTCCTGGTGATTTAGCTGAAGAAAAGAAGGCCTAAATAATTAAATGGCAAACTAGATACCTTTATTCATTCCAGCAGTAATTCAAAATGTATGTTTGTATTAGTTGTTGAAAGAATTTACAAGAGAAGGAAAACTTAAACAGAAATTTTTTAAAAAAGTTGTGTTAATCAAAATCCATATTCAAGATTTTTAATTGTGCTTGCTTCTTTAGAAATTAATCTTTAAACCAGCTGTGATAACACTGATTCCAGCATATAATAGCAGCCTTCCAATACCTACAAGGAGGTTAAGAAGATGAAGACAGGCTCTTAGGATGGTGGAAGGACAGGAGACAATGAGTATAAGATGAACTAACATATGCTCAGACTGGGTATAAAGAAAAACTCTTTCACCATGAAGACAGTTGAGCATTGGAACAGGTTGCCCAGCAGCGTTACACAGTCTTGGCGGCTTTTTAAAAACAGACTCAATAAAAAGTCCTGAGCAACCTGGTTAGGCAGGAAACCTTTAGGGATCCCTACAACCCGAATTATCCTATGATACTCTAATGGACCAGACAGTAACTACAGCACAGCCTATTCCTGGACTAATTTAGACATTAGCTGATATAACAACAAACCATAAAGATTATATAGACAATTCTGTCTATAAACTGGTATAATTTTCAAAAGTTTTTTTTTCAAAGAGTAAATTCTAGAAATAATATCATGAGAACACATTCATTACACTAAAATCAAGGAAAAGTGGCTCTGAATATTCTACTGGCCACAAAAATCCTTCCAGTCCAACAAATTAATGATTTTTTTTTAATCAGACTGTGTTAGTAACCAGTGTTTTATCAACTGTAAACGTTAAAAGATTAGTACTGTCAAAAGATCTAGAACAAACTACGTAGCCATCAAAAGAAAAAAAAAATCACACTTGGAAATATATCAGGTTCCTACCCTCCAGTTAACTGCTTTCTACCACCCCCATTTACATGCCTAGGGTTTAATTTAATGGTGTCCATTCACAACCGCGAGCAAGGAATGTGCRTTTGGCCTGGCTTAGGCTTAACTCACCTTCACAATTCACTGAGCAAAAGGCCACTCCCTTTTTATAAGCAACTAACCTATTTGTTCTGGCTCCTGGAGCGCGCACAACATTAAAAGACCCTTCAGGACAGAGAATTAGCTAGTATGACTAGATAGTTCCCTAGAGATTATTTTAGTATTCATGCTCAAAGATGGAGAGAGAAAAAAAGCCTTTAATCTAGATAAAGAATGACATCATATATTATAAAGCAGGAAGAAAAAAAATGGCATGTGTAGTTAAAGCCATACCTTCTTTGCTTTGCAGGCCAAGTTACTGTGGGTATGTTTTGGCTCTTGCACTTATCTGTAGAGTCAATTTTGATTGATTGCTTGTTTTTATAGCACTATCCAGACTTGGCTTTTAATAATTTGAAAAGCACTTCAGTAAGTAGCGTCACAGAGAACTATGATCTCGTGAACTCTCAGGAGTTCATAGCAGCACAGTTGTAAACAGTTTTTTCAAAAGTTGCAGCCAATAAGTGYAAATAATTTTTACAGAGATTTGAGCATACTATATATAATTGCAACTACAAGGACATGATAGCTAAAAAAGAGAGATTAACAGAATGCCTGGTATAAATTTTAAAGAGTCACAGGTGTGACATTTGGTATAAACTTTAAAGTGTCTTCATGCAGAGAGCGTGAAGATTGTAGGGTGGGGAGGGGAGGAAGCTATTCAAATCTGTTATATCAATACCTATACAACCAAAAACTTTGCTACTGGTTCAAACTTCCTAATTTTGGAAAAGGAGAAATAGGGGAAGCCTTTTGCAAGATCAAGAAAAAGGGTTTTTTTAGGATAATATATACAAAGACTCAATTAGTTATGAGAAGTGGAAGGAGAATATTTTAGTATCAGGTACTTCAGAAGAAGTTATTACATTCAAGATAATGCCTCATCCCATATTCACTTACCATTCAACTCTTCAAGGATGAACTCTGGAGAGCTCATGTAATATAAATCACAAAGTCTCTTAGCGCTTTCATAGCCATCTATGATAAAAACACAGAAGGTTTAATTCCTCCCTCCTCCCTTATTTTTTYAGATTGCCGGGGAAAAAAAAGTCACAAATTGAAGATGTTCTATGCTGTCAGGGAGTTTTTGTATTTTCTTATAAAACTGAGCTTAATATGAAAACTGACAAAACTATTCTACATTTGAAATGAAACTTCTGCTCCAGGTAAGAAAGATCTAAACACTATGTGAATGTATTAGCTCTCAAAATAGATATTCATACAACTTTACAAAATTCTTGCTCCCATCTCCTAAATTTACCTTTAATAACTTCAACAACATTGCAGCTAGGATCAATGCTTCCAATGTGTTTTGGATGAGCTGGATTAATTTTCCCACCAAACAATAAAGCTGCCAACAAAGAAAATAATGTTTAATACCCAACATAATTTTGTTTTAGTTTGCATCTTTGGTATTGCTGAATAGAAATTTATTAACATTCTGTAAGTACAATCTTTAGCATAATTAAAATGGCTATTAATTAATATTTTAAGAATTGTATTAGAGAAGTTTATAAATGGTGCATTGATATGAAAAACAAGTTCATGTTAAGCACATAAAATGAAAGGAAAATATACTGGGCATGGTACACRTATTATTTCCCTTCCTTGCAACAACAGCACTTACAGTGTTGATTAAGGAGCATTCGAATTGAAATGCGACTCATGTAAAAACGGTCTAAAAAATACTGCACATTTTGAGAGGTCACTGGATCAATGCCAAAGCTTTCTTTGTACTCTATTACTCCTTGAGCCATAGTAGGAATTACGTCGTTGTGTCGATTACGGATTTTTATCACGGTATCTGTAAAACTAAAATTAATTCACTGTTAGATTTTCACTTTCAAGTGAGTTTAATACTCTAGAAAATCGAGTGAGTATCTGCCTTAGAGAATTAAGACAACTACGAACAGAAATATCACAGATCCACCCACCACAGTAAGAAGGCAGGTCAGTCTTGACAGCATATAAATCATTTCAAGCAACTTACACTGATCTATTAATAATGGTGCCACAAGAACAATGAGAAAATTTTGCCAATCATTTTCATACAAATCATCCCATGCCCATCAAATGGCAKCTAATATCAGTCAATGATGCCCCAATATACTCTACAGTTGTAAAGTTCCACACATCAGTTGCAACACTACAAGTAAGGAATTGATCAAAAAAAATTGGTCAAGCTTAATGTACTTGCAGCTTATTCAGTGTTAAAAAAAGCCCTGAGACCAGAACAATTTCAAATAAAAGGAAGTGCTTTGTTTCATGTTCTAATGTACTTTCCTTTCGGAGGCAGAGGATGATGTTACTGCGACTGCAGGAATTTAAGATAGTTGAAATTTTTCTTGAGCCAATTTTTTTCTTGCCTGTCCTTTTACATAACATTAACATAATAACACATGTGACAGCAAATCCTTACCTCTGAATAGCTCCTGAATCTTCTGAACTTTTGTCCTTAAAGTCAAGGATCTCCTGAAGACTTTGGACATACCTTTAAATTAAAGAAATATGACAAAGACCAATTCTAATATGCTTCCCAGCTCTGTTCAATTAGCARTTAACGGTCTTACAAGGCTGGTTGCATCTAGAGCATTATTTGATATATCCAACAGACCTTGTGAATTACTTGTGAATTTTTGTCAGATTCTTTTGAATCCATTCATACTGTTGTATCCCAAAATTTACAGAGTAATTGATTCCAGAATGTAATTAGAATGTATAAAAGATCTTCCTTGAGCTTTAAATCTAGTGGGCAATCATTTACTTGCATCCTCAAGTAGTTCCTGTTATTTTATTTACATATTAGAAAATTTCCCCAGCTTGTTCATGATTTAAGTATTTCTTAGCTATGCATTTTTGCAGCTGAAGAATTCTGATTTCCCCTCATGAAGAAATTGTTCCAAACATCTGATTATCCCTCTTGATCTTTTCTGYTCAAGATGGGGTAACTAAATCTGCATGCAGTTCAGAGGAATAATGGACTAACACAGTGATATACCATTATATTTCCACCCCTCTCCCCATTTCCTACTTAGTTCTTAACAAGGTATTTGTTTTCTTGCCCATCAACTAGCATATTCAGAAAAATATCCCCAGTAGCATCAAAATTTCTTTTCTGATTGTAAGCAATCATACTAGGTGGGTGGGAGGTTCCTCTCCATGCTTTACTTTGCATTTGTACAAGTGAAATTCATTTCCCATTTTATCACCATTATTTAGTAGCGTACGAAGTTTAGCCTTCATGTTTCATGGAGAGCCTTCACCTTCACTGAAATCGCTTTTTWTATCATCTAATCAGTCCCAGTTATTCATTAGCAGACTTCGTTCTCTTACTTTAAAAGCCTTTTCCAAATATCCATGTACCTTCAGCAGTTGCCAAGCAATCTCTTTATTTTGCATTTATCCTACAAAASTTTATGCTTACTTCTAAATTCCTTAATTGAAAGCAAATTTTAGTTTTSTTTTTAGTTGTAATAGCTTCCTATTGCAACAAAGAGCTTTCGCTGTTTTAAAAACTTGGCTTTGGGAGGTTCCTATTACTCTTTCTTCATATGTTCTATACTTTTAGTCTGAATATGCATTTACCAGTCTTTTAAATGGTTTCTATTCTGCTTTACAAGCATTTTGTGCATTTATCTGCACAGCTAGCTATGTTCCTTCAGCTAGCTTCTTCATGCTAGATAAGCCTCTATTAAACATTGCTAAGGTGAATTTGTTGTTAATGAAATCTCATGCATGATATTCTGCAATGCTAAGTTGACTATTGATATTTAATTCCATTGTGGGTTCTCTAATTGTTCCAAGATGTTTTTCCAGTATCTGCAAGTGTAGTTTCTGATTTATCTCACAATGGGATGTTTACTCAGTCCAAATAAGTAATGTTCATGTAATGTGCTCATGAAATGCTCTTTCTATAAAGAGAATGTGTTGTTCTTCTAACCTTTAAAAGGTATGAAATGATGCTATTCTTACCAGCTCTGCACCAGTTGAACTGAAGGTGTTCTTARAAGGTTGTCTGGAAGAAGGCTTATTTCCTTCATTATGTTAGCCAATCTTACAGGCAACTCTTGTCGCAGAAACATAAATGAAGTCTTCTCACAAGCATTTTCAGATCCTAAAACCAAAAGAAATAGATTGAAACATTAGAATAAAGTCAACATCTGTGGGATAGACCTACATAAACTTACTTTCTTGTGCAAGAAGCTTGTGGTTTACTTTTGGAGCAGACTGGGCTAGTTTGGTCAGCCAATATGTTTCTTTCATGGCCAACAGCCTTCTTGTATTTCAAAATGTAATATCATATTGAAATCTACCAGCCCTGTAACAATAAGGAAAATCTTCCCTATACGAAACGTTTATATATTCCTCACTATATACAAAGACTAACYGGTGCACTAATGCAGATCCATACCATTCCATTTCAAGTATGGTTTCTATCCATGTAAAGCGCTCATTTTATTTGCAACAAACATTGACTCTAACTAGTGCTGATCAAACAATGTGTGGTACTTATTGAGCATGTTAAAGAGAGGCAAATGGGACCACCACAAGAATGTTGTGCATTTTCTAGATATGATCTCTGCCCAGAAATATCTCATTCTTTTCCCTAACCAGCTTTCATTTTGGGCGTGTGACTATTACAGGCCTTTCCCTATTCCCAGACAAAATTCCATAACAATTCAAATTGAAGATACTAAAATGTAGAGGTAATCTTCAAATTCCCTAAACACTCAGCAAATAACATCCCACAAATTAGTTTTGTATTTGGAGGCCATATCTTCACAATCACTTTGTCAAAGATGGAAGACAGCTTAGGGTAATGAAGACTTCAGGGAATGAAGAAAATGTTTCCCTGTGTTATGAACTAYTTATGCAAAGAAAAGGTTCCTATGTGAGCGTATATCCAAGAATATGACAGATGTATAAGACTGAGACCTAAATTTTCTTAGAAAAATACTTTATTTACTATATTGACAAGCGAGGGAGCCAGAAGCATTTATTTTTTAAGTTGGCTTTGCTGGATTTTACGATTTTCTCTGTGACTGTTCTTGCTTTAGCAAACAGAACCAAGAAAATCCCAAACACAAACACCATCAGATGATAATGGCTACCGAATTTCTTATAGATGATTACTGTGTCAATTTTGTACTTTTTATCTTTGTTATTAGTTTCCTTCCCCTTTTGTGTTAAATGCTTAAGCAAAAAAAAAAGAAAAAAAAAAGAAAAGAAAAAAAAAAAAAAAAAAAAAAAAAAAAAAAAAAAAAAGAAAAGAAAAAGAAAAAAGAAAAGAAAAAAGAAAAACAGCTTTCGAGATTATCTTCACATTGTGTTCAGGTACTAATAGCAAAGCAGTAGCCTGACTTTTGACATGACAAAATATTGTGCCTTGAAAATAAATATTGATTGTAAGGTAAGCATTGTTTTATTGGTATTTTAGTGGTAAAACAATACAGGTTGAACTGCACTGAATTACTACTTTGAATCGCATGATTCTTTGTTGAAACCAGTAGTAACAAAAGTTACATGGTGGGACTCCTGTAGAAACCTAGAACTTTGAATAAGTGATATACATTGTTGCAATGTATGAAACATTGAACGGATGTATAGAGATTTTTCTTTATAAATCTCCCTACTTACCTTATTTTAAAAGTCTGGGATTCTAGGACTAGTTCTCAGTTATGTTTTTACTTCAAACCTAGTTAAAAAAGAGTATAACTATTAACTAGYTACATGTTTACAGAAAGAGAATGTGTTGCAGCACGGCTCCTTCCCCGGGCTTTAGGGAGGTTTCTCGGCTTTGCTCACAAGCCCTTCTCTGTGCGGTAYTTGCTTGGAAGCGGAACAGGACAGTTCCTGTGGTCCCTTTAGAGTCCAAGCAGCCGGTCCAACCCGGGAGCGTTACSAGTGGTTTCAGTGAGGAGCACAAGACTAGAGTGTTCTGTTGACTGGGAGTCTGGCCTTGAAAATAAGTAAATTAGCATTCAGGATGGTTCCTGGGGTTTCCTTTCTTCTCCTTCTCTCACACAACTTCTCAAATAAGCAACATTTTACTTGCGTAAAGGGTTTTTGCAGGGCAAAAACACATGATTGTGTTTGGGATGTCATTATTGCTTCAGCTCTGGCTCCAACCGAGGTTAAGCGTTTCCATCCCGTGTAACTGGCACACACTAAATTTAGAGCCTGCACGCTGCCAGCCCTCAGCGGTCCTGACAACTCTTACTTTTTGAGTCAGTGTTAGCAGCCGCAGTTCTCACAAATCCCCTTTACCTCACTGCGGTTTTTGCACAGGATCAGACTTCCTTGGTATCAAAACCGTGCGTTTTCAGCTGGATTTCAACCTTGCCTCAGTTCCTGTCTCCGGGGAAGGAGCCGGCTGGGGCCCCCTCCTGGAAGCCGCGGAGGCTTTTCCCTCTCCCACAGCACAGCAGAGGCTGTTTACGCCAGGAAGGAGATACTGAAAGAAACGAGCAGCAGCTGCGCAGGGGCCGCCGCCGCCGCCG
>NW_028185261.1:7470208-7555614 GCF_003343005.1 Rhea americana
CAGGAGCGCGGCGGGCCGCGGTCCGAGCGTCGTTGTAACGCCGGAGCGAAAACTTCCCGAGCGATAACGCACTCATTAATAGTGTAATAATGCAGTGGGAAGCGATCACAAGCATTCCTGTTAGGTTAACTGCAGTTCAGCGTTGTTTGCAGTACAGTACATTACTGGGTCAGGGTGTTTATCATTTCCTTCTTTTACTAGATACTTATATTTTTCCCATAATTTTGTCGTGTGAAAYCAGCTCTTAAGTATTGTTTGATCTCCTTTGAACAGGTTTTGTTTGMCTTGCCCTAACCGGACAGTAGGGATGGGTATCCAATGGCCTGCACCAGAGTAAGAATCATTCTACTATTTCTGTGGGTTTTATTTTTTTTTCCTCAGTGCTTTGATGGATTGCTTGGAGCTTCCTGTTAGAGATGTGAAAATAGCATAATGAATTACAGCGTTTCTGGGCTGCGCTGCAAGGCAGAGGCGTGGTGACGAACCCCCATCTTGTGCTGAGAAATGAATGGCTTGTTCTGTTCYGGCCGGGGGCTGCTGGCCTCCGCTCACAGCTGCGGCGCTCTCCCCGAATCAGCGGGCTGCTGACTTCCTTTGCCCTAATGCTGCTCGCAGGTGCCCTTAGCAGCACCAAATGGTAGCTCACGCGTCTCTTCAGGTTTGTAGCTTTGCTTACGTTCTGCTTTGCTTTAGAACCATGTTACGAGATTTGTTTTGTTTTATAACCATTTTGTGGCTATAAATACATATATATTCTTRATTGCGAGCCTGTGGTAGTTTAAAGCAGCACCTCCAGATGGTGAGTTGTGTGCTGCTGCAATTTATGGTAGTTCTGGGTTGGTTTTGTCTTTTATGCTTTCATGTTGCTGTCTTGATGCCAGATGTTTCTTTTACTGCTCGATTCAGTTTGCACAGGCATGGCTTAAACMCTACTGTTATATATGTACCACTGGACACATACAGCCCTTGTCCAAAGATGTGGCAGACTGTGTGATAAGTGAATCATTTAATGCCGTGGACTAGGATCCGTTCTCGACAGTGTAAACAGTAAGCTCTTTTGTCAGGGAAAATCCTGTAGAATCAGCAGTGACAGAAGTAATTGTGGATAATGACCTGTGGATAAAGAATCGTGGAAAATTCTTTAAAAGCTGTGTTCAGGGAAGAACAAACCATCTCTGTTTACCTAAAGGGTTTTTTCTTAGTCTCATTTAAACTACTGATCCGGATACTGATCCCCATAAAACATGTTCTTTTAAAATATTGGAGAAGGCTCATATTGAATTTCCTCTTTTTTTAACCTGTTTCTCTCATTCATGATTTTCTGAGAGTTTTACTCTGGTCTGGTCCAGATCCCATGGTGTGGCATGAACTTAGCTGTAGTGTGTCAATTTTTGTAAACTCTTATGCAACTCAGAAAGGATAAATTTATTGTTTTTGTCACTTGGCACTTGTATATTGACTAGCATTATGTCACAGGTAACTTGTGACACCCTTCTCACTTACTGGCGTTCCTGAAATTTTAGTACATCCACATCTGCAATTCAAATGGGATAGAACAAATCAGACTTAAAGATATAATAGAAAACACAGCTTTTAACTTTAACCTAGGCATTTTTTTGCAACTTCATTTTAAAATTTAAAGTTTACTAAGGTAAACTTAGTTTACTTTACAAAAGTTTACTAATTGAAAGCACAGCATTCCTGCAGGATGTTCTGTAGAAAGAATTCTTGGTTTATTAAGATCATACCATAAATATCTCCTAATGGAAGTCTTCATTCTTGGTTGCTGCATATACTGATGCTTGCTTTCTTTTCTTTCCTTTTTTCTTTTTTCCTGTTCAAAATAGCTCTATCATAGAGACAAAATTTCAGTCTCCTTGCACGATACCCATAGGATATTTCTGTCTTTTTTCTTTTTTTTTTCTCGAACACTTCATGTGCTTTGTTCTGATGTCTGCACCCTCATCTGGTCTGTCTGACCTTGTTTCATTTTAGCTTGCATACTTACTCTGCACTAGGGCTTGTCGTGAATCCTGCATTTTTATTGATTAGTTCAGCTGCTTTTGCTGTGTTAGAGAATTTTCCTAGGGTTGCATTAATTTGACATGGTTTTTCATCTCTCTTTTTCCAAAGGTAAAAAAGTAAGATACACAAAATGGCAGCAGAGTTGATCAGAAACATGGAACGGCTTCTGTATGAGTTGTGATTAAATTATGTAGGTTCAAGAAGAACATATGGATGTGCTTATTTATTTTAATACAGTGTGTAATAAAACTATGGAGTTTGAGAATTTATGCCATTTAAAAATTCATGTCACACAAGATCACAAGATGATTGGATAAATTATGATTGATTGTCATGGATGGCTTTTCCTTTCATAGGAAAAACCACAGTATATAGTTCTTTATTTCTCTGAGCACGATTTTTTTGGTGAAACGGGAAGAGCAAAGTGTTACTATGTGCTACATCATGCCACTTTAGTGTTAGCTATTGTCAGAGGTGAGATGCTAGTTGAGATGGATCCATAGTCTGTACAAGGATGGCTATTTTTAATGTTGTTTCTCCACACTAAACTGGAATCAGTCACAGAATATCTTGTAATAGATTGCTCAGCTCTGTTGGTTCCCTCTGCTTTAAGAAACCAAGCAGCGTTACACTGCTTTACAATAGCCCACAAACATTTCTTGTGATCAACTCAGCAGCAGCAGTATTTCAGACGTTCTTGGCAGAAGTATTTGATTTTTCTTGTCCCTAAGTAAGCAGCTGCAAAGATATCCAAAAACCTTAAAAAAAAAGATTTTTGAACCCCTTAAAAGCTATAACAGAACACACCATATACACCCTTTACCATCAATATACGGTGCTAACTATGTATTTCCTCTTTCTCTTCTCAGCCTGTGTTGGTGGGGAGGCGGGATGCTCTCCAGATCTCGGGTGTGTCGAGTCCTGCCATGTCCTGAGGAAGTGCCCCCACACAAAGGGAGCTGCTGTAGAGCTACAGCCACCCTGAGGACTAGCAAAGGAGGGCTTGCTGGAAAGCCCCCGAGGATGTTGCTTGGGAAAGAAGGATGCGGGCAGGAGWGCACTGAGCCATCAGTCCTCTCTTGCAGGCCATGCCTAGCAAAACGGTAAGGTTTATGAAGTTATAAAAGAYATATTATGAATCCAGAGCTTTGGAAGACAGACATGCTCATGTCCAAGGATTGGGATGGAACTGAAGTAACTGCTTACAAAGCCATAGGAGGGAAATATGCTGCTTGGATTCTTGTTTCCACACATAGGTGGACTTGTCTGGAAAACCAGCAGAAGCATGTCCATGCTGCTGAGCTGCCTCAAAGTACTGCTTTCTCTCTCTCATTTAATTGCAATTTGTTTGCATGGGTTTTGCAAACTGACTGCTAACACTTTCTTGTACCTGCCCCTGCCCCAAACCTGCTGCATGTAAGCAGGTTTCTGGTCCTCTGTATAGTCTGATTTTTGGTTGGGATGCTGTGCTGCAGCGGCAGCAAGGATTGTGGCTCAATGTGCTGCAAATGGATTTGAGCTTTACTGCCGTCATCAAAAAATCTTTTCCATTCCACTTATGTTCTATGTTTCCTGCTGTTTGCTTCAGTGCACCCTRTTCCTTCTCTTCCGCCACACAGGCTCCTCTTGAAATTGCGCTATCGTGGGCTCTTATAGCAGAAGCTTTTCTCGTAAGATCTGGCGCCTGCGTCAGTTAAACATATACGCCATTTCTACTAGTGGTCTGTTAGTGTGCCTTAAGCTGTACACACAGTGGTAACTGAGACTGTGTGTAGTGTGGTAGGGAAAGAAACACTTTATACTTTTTAGGTAACTTGTTTGTGGTGTTGAACAGAAGYGAGGCCCTGCGCTAGATTTTTCTAGTGATGCAGTGCTGTCAAGGTCTGTTTTGCCAGCCACTGTCCTGTGTTTCATGGGCAGGCACTTACCTGCTCCACCAGTCTCTATTTTGTATTTCTGCAGATTAATGTTTAYGTGTCGGTTATAATCATGTTACTAATTAAAGCATTACTAGACGGTTACTTCCACACCTTTGACGTGCTCTGGGAGGCCTAGCAGCAGCTGCTGGTTATCCTCCTGGGAAAGCACTCAGCTGTGATAAACACTGGCCTCCTTGTCTGTCACTGCCTTTGCTAGCATGTATTCTCTTAATTRTCTTTGGCACTTGTTGCATCTTTCAGCAGCGTGAAACATCCTGTAATGATGTTTCTTGAAGATTTAAGAAGAAAATCCACTAGTCCTTGTATYTGCTGCATGTTTGTTTGTTTTTTTGAGTTGACTCTGTATTGTGTCACTTTATGACCGTCAGTATCAACTACCAGGTGCAGAAAGGTGGGTGAGGAACCGCTGTTCTTCTGCCTCCCCCACTTACCAACCCACCCCATGGCAAGGGAGCTTTAGCAGGCCGCCCGCGCTGAGGCCGCAGTGCGGAAGCCCATCTCGAAGCGCCTTCGCGCCTGGGCAGCGCCGGAGCAGGGCGAGAAGGGAGAGGGCCGCTCCGCCCTGCCGGGAGCTCAGGCGTGGAGCTGCGCTGCCGGCAGCGGTGCCGCCAGGCCGGGACCTGGCTCCGCCGCCTGGCTGCCAGACTGCCGCCAAGGCGGGAAACCGCGGCAGGCGGGAGCCAGGTGCGCGTGGGAGATAGCGCAGTATCGGGCACGGGTGAGGGCCTGTAGCGTTAGGGCTCTAGTTAGAGTGAGATAGTTTGTTGGGTTTTTTTGTTTTTTTTCCTAAAGCRAGTATTTTAATAGTTTGACTTAAAGCTTGCAGCTTGCTTGTCTAATGGACTAACAAGCTCAGCTGAAAGTAATTTGTGAAATTAATAAGAAATTGCCATTACCAAAACTAGTGTTTTAATTTAAAAAAGATTTATTTCACACTTCTATACAAATATCCACAGGTAATTTCTAATCATGGAATGAAGTAGCATTGCTAGCTCGTATAAAAATTGTTTGAGACAAAAGTATAYCAGTGATAAATGTTCAAAATGAAAGTATACCAGTGATACGACTTATTTTCAAAAGCTTTCAGTTTAACACTGTTGAGACATTCGTGTTCCTACAGCAGTGCCACAATTGAGGGGGCAGGGTGGGGAAGACATTGCTTCTAAAGCAAAGGCTACAGTGGTCTGTCAAGCTTCTTAGCACCTCATTAGCCTGGCCTCTTACACAGAGGAGCRTTTCRGCAAGTACACTAGAATTTTAAAAGGTCAAAACTTGCGTAACAGCTTTATGTGTGTGTAAATTTTCATAAAATCAGGGTCACAACATACCAAGATTATTCAGTAGGAAGAACGTCTATTACACGAATGCACCTTCCATAATMGATATGTTCAAAGTTAGTAATACAAGTAAGACACCTGACAAATGCTCTCTTACCAGGTTTCTACCCCAGGAGGGAAAAAGTACAGAGGTTTTTGCGTAGTTCAAATTACAAGCAATTAGCAAGCATACATTGAGTAGAATTTTTGTTTTACATGGAATAAACAATCGTGAGCTGAATTTTCATTCTTAAATAGTACCAACACTTTAGAACATGGGTAAGAAAAAGTAAACTCTTTAAATATTTATGTATTTAAATCACTTATGTTACAATAATTAGATTACTGATAAGCACAACCTTGTGGCTCTATTCTTATCAACATTCAGGTATTCAAGACAATTCAGTAGTCTCAAGGAGGATCAGCTCAGATCCCTTAAYTAAGGTAAGTCAGGCCTTTACAGCCTCCTTCAAGTGCTATATAACAGACGCAGTAGTCAACACTTTTCTCCAACTGGAAAATCCTCATGAAGCTGTAAAGCTGTTCCCAGAGAACCTGTCACTTCTCTTGCAGCAAGTATAAAACGGTACTTAAAACCATACTTCTGCTTGGTTTCCAAATCGTTAAATACTCTGAAGTAATATACAAATCATGTTACAAGACCTGGTAATTCCTATTACACAGAATAAGTATCGGGAAAAAAAGCCCCCACGTACATCACTGGAATACGTATTTACATTTTCAGAAAGCAGTGGCACCTGTAGTGATTTATTAAAATGCTGTGAAAGCTTCAGGTCTTATAATCCAAAGTTCATAAGCACAGTGGGTTTGAAGGTTCAGTTAAGTCTTTGGCCTAATGTTTAGTCAAAGACAATGATTTATAACAAAAATAAATACAAAAATGACTAAAATATATATACAAAAAGTACATCTAATATTCAAGCCTCTCTTTTAAAAAAAACCTGTGTATATTTGGTGTGAGCAAGATTCACACAATCTGATCTTAAAAATTGAGCAACATGACCTATTGCACATGTAATTTAAGATGATGCTTTTTGTTAAGCCCTAACTACTGTAGCAGGCAAAGCTTATGACTAAAGTAGGTTTGCAGCTCTTCAGATTTCACTTGAACAAAGTGTGTGTCAAGGCTACTGTGTGCATTGCGGGAAGAGTGGAGACCTTAACCGTGCATTCCCTGCACACCCGGAATGCTAGAGCATAGGAAAAAGTCTGCCATGTGACGGATGTGCACATTGCAGAAAAGACCCAAATCAATACAGTATCTTCTACAGCTCGAGTTAAGATCTGAAGTGARAAAGAGGCAGTCTGGAAATTAAATAATGCAAATGAAGTCTGTTGAAGCAATTTTAACTGTGCAAACAAAAGCCTCAATATAAGTAGTAATATCTACAATCAAACAGTGAATGTCCATAGTGTACACAGGTCCAACTCCATCAGTATTCCATTAATGAAAATAACTAGCTGAACTTTGTGGAGGGAAAAAAACCTTTTCCTTAAGAGTAACTTTCATTCTCATTCCATTTTGTGATCCACTGTTTTGTCTCTAGATCTTTGCATTTCCCATCTTTGATCTGTCGCTCTTCTTTTCGAATTCTTACAGCATGATATCGGGGGACACTGTCATCGTACCTAGAACGCTGGAAGAACCCACACTGGGGCAGAATAGAAAAAGAACGGTTTAGGTTTGAGATGCTGCCAAAGGACTACAATTACAGAAGCAGTACATTCTTCCTTTGTGCACATATACAGGTAAGAAAACTGAAAAAAAAAAAAAGCCAAGAACAGAGTGTGCTTAGCTATAAAATACATGATAGTGTCTAAATTAGTTCCAGCAGCAAGCAGTTGCAGACAAATAGCATAGTCCAACATTTCAGTAGTCTGAGATCTTAAACAAATTCCTTCTAGTAACTTTCTTAATGTGTTTCACAAGTCTCTGAAAGTCTTTTTATGAAAGATAGTTGCTTATCTAGTGAGAGAATTTAATGAATTTAATGCAGCACAGAGCAGAAAAAGCTAACACTTCAGGAAAGTGTGCCTCTCCTGAATTAAAGGTAGGTATGTAGTCCAGTATCCTCCTGTAGGGGGACATGATTTCTCTTTTAAGATATACAGAAAGATTTCCAGTACCTTCAAGAACAGTTACACTAGGGCCATGCTTTCCAAAGCACTATTGCATCTATAGTCATCTCAGCTTAACTACACGTGCGGGGTTAGAATATTAATCTTGCTTAGTTTGCTGTACAGTTAGAAATAGGCAGTCCTTGAAAGTTTTGTAATGTACCATAATGATACAAATCTCCCTAGGTGAAGTCTAATTCAGCTTATGTCGGCTTTGAATTAAAAAAAAATGCAAGGCACAAATAAAAATTGATTTTACTTATTTAAGAACGGACTGAAGTTATTTTTCAAAATAAAATGGACTTCTAATGCAACCAGTCATCTTTGCAGCATTGTGGCCAAAGTAGACTCTCAACTTCACAGGTCAAGATTAAGTGCAGGACGGACATCTATCCTGAGACASTGCTAGCATATAAAATGAAACTGTCAGTGTTTGTTCATATATTTGTGATGGTGATTTTGGGACTAAGGGTTACTTTTACACAAGTCTATTAAAACTTACATAGAACAGACTTTTTTTTTTGAAGAAAAAAGTATAGGCCAAATCTTTAGCTATCTCCAGCATTTCATTATGCACTATATTGAGATTTTAGTTACAAACTCTYCCCCACCCTCTCATTCCAAGCATCACTAATTAATAGACATGCACTTAACATCTTAAATTTTGTGTAAAGGTTGCTAGAAGCATAAATCATCATGCACCTAGAAGCTTCAGCAGAAAAAGGTATGTGCCCAGAAGAATGTACCTTAGAACTGAAAGAAATGTTTCCATAGCAATTAAATTTTTWTTAAGAAAACTGCTTTCATTATGAGTAAAGTACATTACTTTTTAGCATGCACTAAAGGTTAATAAAGCAAGATTATCTTCTGTGTAGTCTTAAGTTTAAATCTTAACTCTGCACAGTGTTGATTACCATCTCTAAAGCTTAAAAATAACTTGTACTGTTAAAAAAAAGTTTTAAAATAAACAAAAAGGACCAAGGTAAAGATCTGTGTGTGTTCACGTGCACCAAAACCTGAAATCTGTCAATAGAATGAGTAAGTAAGTACTGATAGTTTGAAATCCAGCAGTTAATATATGCAGCAAAAGCTCATAGTTAGCCACCACAACCATAGCATGTGCCACAGCTAAAAATTAAAAAATACTGATCGATTACCAATTATAGAAGTAGATCAATACTATGCATCAGAAGTAAGCCTCTCTTTATCAGATGGCTGAGCATGGATCTCAGCCTTGTGATATGTGGCATCATAATGATCTTTCTTATTTCTCTTGAAGAAACCACACTACAAGGAAGCAAGGTATTTTAGTCATTTTTTTTGACTGGAAAAAAATCAAACCTGTTAAAACTAACTTAAATGAATTTTGTGAAGTGTCCTCCTGTCATCCCTTTCATAAGTTCCTTGCCAAAAAAAACATACAAGAAAGCTCACAACTGTTTCTAAATAAAGAAATTGTTGAACTAACTTAATCTGTAAAATCATATAATAGCCTGAGATTAGGTACTTACCTTAGTGGGGTTTTTTGATAAATCTGTATAATTTTGTTTTTGTTTTTTACATTAAAGTATGTTCATAGCAACTAAAGCTGTGAAGARCAGTAAAAAATCTGTACAGAAATCAGCTAGGGACTAGTACACAGGGTAGATGAATTACAAGATACTTAAGCTTATTGCTTTTACTTGTGCTGTTAAAGTGGCAATATATAAATAAGTTAAATCTCTTGAGACAAATGCTTGATTAAACTCGATCATGCAATTGACTCTGAATCTTCGTTCTTCATAGGATAGCTCAGTGTTTGTCATCAAAACATTCTACATCATGTGTAAATATCTACGTGCAATAAGACAGTTATAACCTAATAGCCAAAGTGTTGTTTTGTACAATTCATCAGGGAGATCTGCAGCAGGAGCTGGGCATTTTTTGGAAAGCAGAGAGGCTGGGCTTATCCTGTTAGGAGGTGATCTGCAGCAAGCAGTAGCTCCTCAGTTAAGCCAGCTTCTCCAGAAGACTAAGTGACAATCAGATGGTGCATTCCTCTTCTTTCTTAACAACCTTCTGCTATCCCCTAGCAACAAATACTAACTGCCAATGTRGATTAGGAGGCCAAAGAAAGAGAACTAACCTCTTACACTTGGAATCAGTTATAGAAAATGCCAAAATGCGTAAGAAAAATAGTCACTTGATTTTTTATTTGCAAACTGTTAATCTTTCATTTTAAATATTTTTTATTCCTGAATAATAACTTAAAAACTATTAGAGTTTTTAAGATGACAAGCCAATACTAAAGGAATTAGCCAATACACTTGACTATGCATTATTTCTGTACCTTTTGTGRTATATTACCTTCATCTACTGTCAGTTTAATGGTGTTTTGTATGTGATGATAAATTAACTGCAAAGTTAGACATCTGTAGATAGTTCACAACAGCCTTACATTGCAGAAGCCACAGAAACCCCAAGCAACTGTATCCATATCAAAGTAACTACAGTCTCTGAAAACTTGTCTAAGTTTTGCCTAGAACTCAAAACATTTCCTTTTGAAGATCTGGAAACAGAAAAATTTCACGATACAAAAGGGTAACAGATGTTCCTATGCAACCATTTTCATCACAAGTGTTGCAAAACCAAAAAAAAGATAAGGTACAGTTTGCGCTAGCTGCTTTTTGTTTCATGTCCCAACTACAAAATACTTGATCACTTGCTTAATTMGTTTCTTATCTTGTTACTTGTAAACAAAGAAATGTGAAATGACCAGATGAATAAAAACTTACCTTCCATAGTAAGAATACCAACAGTGCAAGCATCAGTATTCCAGCAAGAATTGCCACTAAGATGATCCACCAAGGCACCCCTGTATAAAGTGCTACCATTTTTGCAGGAAAGACAGTAACACGCACCTAAAGTAAAGAAAATGTGTGAAGATAATGGTAAGACCATTTCAAAAGCATATATCTAATCCAAAACTGCAACTTACAGATGCTATTCTTACACCTGGCTTTCTAAGCATAGAGCACCTGCTCCAGAYAAATTCATCATTTCAGTATGATAGTTAATTCTTCCAACCTGATTAAAGGTGTGAAGAATCAATAATTAAAAATTCAGTTAAAAATCTAACCAGTATCTCCTTTTTGTTTCTAAGTGTTTTATTTTCCCCAGTCTTTTCAGATAAGCTGGAAACATGATCACCCTAATCACAAATAGTTCATGTTAAATGTTGAGCTTACCTGAGCAACTTCATTTGTGAGTTTAACATTCTTAGCTGCAGCAGGAACGCTGATCGAAGCCCTAACGAGAATGTCTAGATAGTTCATTTTGGAGTATTCCTGTTTCAAAATAAAATACAGACATCAGACACAGAACAGGAAAGAACTATGATTTCTCAGAAATGGCAAGCAAGCAAACTTACTTCTAAGAAAGTACTGTTCCACAGTCTGGAACGCAGCACAATAGATGCCTTGCTGTCCAAACCATTCAAGGGACATTTTATATCCACACAACGTGCATTCACATTGCAGTCCTGCAATTACAAATTTCCGCATGTTAAAAAAAAAAAAGCCACATCCTTAAAACTCGACTTAACCTTGGATTTTTTTTTTTTAAACACATTGACATGCATCTTCTTTATGTACAAGAAACAAATCTGCTTGGACTGAAAGCAATGGGAAGATACGACGATGATGAAGCTGATGCTTTAGGTAACTATACAGAAATTCTTTCCTATTCCTCTCTTATCAGAGGATAATATAAATGGACCAAACCCTAAACACACCAGTATTTGAAATTAAGATGGAAACAAAGCAAAGAAAGATATCTTCTTTCATTCTGCCAAACTCRGGAAAGCACTATTAGGAGTAAAGGGAGAGATACCTGACAGAACTGTAGTTGGTGTGATATGCTTACCAAAGTCTTGTATTTTCTTTCTGAGAATAAAGAAAATGTTTTGCTGTCTATAATCTGCTTCTCTGCAACCTCACGTTTCCTCCTTGAGTTATGGGATTCCTTTAAAAAAAAAAAAAAGTTGATTGAATATTTTTAGTGGTATAGCACAAGTATATCATAAGTATGTCATAATTCCAGCCCCCCTCATAGAAGCAGAAAAACAGAAGAGTTCAATTAATCTGCCTGCTTGCTCCAAAATCGGCACACGAGTGACATCATTGTATATCCCTACTTATTTACCTTTATTGCTAGTAGCAGAGTCAGGATAATCATGGCAATTTGAGATTAAAGAATAGATCAACTAACTATTCTCTTGTCTTTTAACAGGTGGAGGGTTTTTTTGGTTCTATAAAGCTTTTAATGTTATTTCCATTTTTGTTCTAAATACAGATCACTAATGCTACTATGTTAAAGAAGAAAAAGTGGCAGAGGTAGCAAGGTCAGTAGATGCATATTTTGAACTATATGCACACACACACACACACACACACACTAATTACAATTGCCAAAAAAATTATTAAACCAGTGCAGTGTTCAACAAACTGACAGGACAGTGGGTTTGTGTGTACACAGTTTTCATTGCTTATAAAAATTTTAAGTTTTCCTAGATCATATCAAGATTATACATAAAACACTGAAATAAAACTTGTTAACTCCTTTTCCACAATAAAAGCTTTTAGTTACATCAATTGTGTGCATTATGTCTGWTGAAGTTAACTGGACTGTAAGTATGAAATTGAGTGCCCAGGGTTTAGAATAAAAAATCTTGCTAAGTAGGCACAACAAAGAGCTATGAAAGTCTTACTTAAGAAACTTTTTCTCATATTTGGTGTAAATATATACATTTAAGTGCAAGCTCTTGTTTCCATCAAAAAAGTCTATGGAATTCCCCAAGGACTGGGAGATGTTTACTATTGCTCATCCTTTTTTTTTTAATTTACAAGCAGAAACAGATTTCAATAGTGTTGGAATGCATTAAAGCAAGCAGCAGTTTCATCCTGTGCAGCATGCAACAACAGCGTACACCCGCCCACGGCAGGTGAAACCAAGGTAAGATAGTACCTATCCTATAGCGTATGTCATAAGCCATTATGCAGTCTCCTAATAAGCTTAAACCTTGATACACTGTTTATGTATTGTGCCTGTGAGCTGCTTAAGACAAAAAATTCATTCTGGAGAGAAGCACTTTGGCCCTACTATTGCAAGCTGTGGTGCTTTAATGTTGTACTAATTCATCAACAGGAGAGACTGGATAACATACCGTAACATGCAAATAATTGATTTCACTCTGGGGTTGACAGGAGACTTTTTCCAAGCCTTTGGAATCTATTTTCATCAAATAAAGCAGCCATTTGCCGTTACTAATTTCTTTTGGCCACTGGATGTCCAGGGAAGCTGTGCCAAATGTTTTAAGTGGCCTGCCCAAGTTAGTTACCTGTTGAAACAAACATTCTTTTCAACTGTGAAATCTGGTTTAAGGGGATTTTCTTTCCAAGCAAAATGGTTCTCGACTTTGGCAAGTTTTAAGCATTTGGCTAATAGGAAATTTAAAAGCCACTGAAAGACAGACTATATACAGCATAAAGACAAACCATATACTAAAGCTAGCACATTTGGATAGCAACGAAGATACAGCGCTTGTAAAGACTAAACATGTAAAGTCTAAAATTCCGTAACAAATATGATAAGACATTGATTTTTAGAAATCTACCTTCATAGGAAACAACAACAGCAACGCTTCAGAGTTAACAAATCATTCAGTTACATAACTGATAAGAATTTCAACTTTAAGAGAAACTCTGACACAGAAAGTATACTTTCTGAAGTATTCCAGTAGTTTGGGAATTGTTTCCCAGTGTGGTTTTGCTTTCTCAGCATTGCTGTTTATGAGAGCAAGTTCAAAAACAGRTATTCTAATTGCTCCTACAATACTACAGTAAATAAATGAGGTACAGAAGCAAGTAAAGGATTTGAYAGAGATGGATTTTACGAGAATAATCCTGACAAACTACTATACACAACTGGTGCTTGTATTAATGATGTGAGAAAAGAAATCTCTTACTGCTAAACATAGTTTTCACAGAACCAGAATCCTCCCTTGGCCTTCTGCCTAATTAATAAATCAAGGACTGTGGAGAAGGCTAAGTGGGTGAACTGGACACAGATGTTCAAAATAGCTCCTGTATAGCATTCTCTTGTGCATGTTGAATCCTGCATGTGTACGTGTCCATACTTGCCATCTGTGTGCAAGTGCTACTATCTGGGCATGCCACAGTTTGAATTTGGGGTTTAAGTTTTACTTCCTTGAATGCATGGAGTTTTATGCTGTACAGCTCAATGTGAATGAGCTATTCTAAAAAGAGCGTGCAGCCAGCCACAGCCACTTCCTCAGAATATCAAAAAAATTCAAAGCCTGAGGAAGCTCTAGTCTACAAGCAGACAGCATATTCTGAACAGGAAAACAAGATTCTGGGACAAGAAAAGCCAATTTTAAATCCAGCAACTTCAAGTATTCATATACATAAAAAGAGAAATCATTCATTTGATTAGAAGCGGCTCTTGGCATTAATCTAAATTACTCACTCTGAATTCATACTCTATGAGGTTTCCAATATTATCTTCAGATTTCATAGCACTCTCACCAACAATGTTACCTCCGAAGTACACCTGAGAAGGTTTGGCAACTCTGTTCAGTTGCAGGGTAAGGGAGAAGGAGAATAAAATCAGATTTTAATGAAGGCTGCAGTAAAGGTGCTTTTCCCCCYGCCTTTCCCCTCAACACAATCATTTGTTATGTATCAGCACTTACCCAGTGAGCGATAAAAGCAGTTCAATAACCACTTTAGCACTAGCAGTAATTGGAGTCGAATTAACTTGAGTGCTTGTTCTACAATGAAAAGGAAACAATACTGTTTAATTTTACAAATTTAGCAGTTTCCATATTACTGTTAAATTGCCTTTATGAACCAAAGAAATTAATTTAACATGTTTATAAGTGTTTGTGAAAATTCTGCAGGCATGCACACACACATTCACACCTACACACACACACCAACTCAAAAAAATTCTTACGTTTCCAACTTCAGATTAATGTCCAAGTCTGTGGTATCAACGTTAACCTTAGTGGTACTTAAGATCAGATAAAAAGTTACCTAAAAAAGAAAGAACATCTATGCAATATGTAAATATATAGACACATTACTATGAACAATATTATAGAAATACACCACCATGTTCAAATGTTAACAAAGACCGATCTGAATCAAATTTCCAGATGTGACAGAAAGGAACTTTGGAAGACYGCAACTGGGAATCAGATTTTGTAACTTGAGTAAAATATCCACAACTTACATTGGAATTTCTCTTGAAAGGATTTCCAAGTTCACACTCTGCTTGAGAGCCRTTTTGGTTAGCACCACAGGTTAGCTGTTTTTCCTGAATGAATGGAATACATTTAAAAGTGAACACATGCTAAAAATATTTTAAAATTTGAGTATTTTTTCTCTTAAAAAAAAATACTTACAGGATAACCCCTCATCTCCCTAAATGCAGAGTAAGTCAGACTATCTGGAAAAGTTGCAATTAGTTTAGCTTCATATGCATCTTCACCATCTTTCTGTGGATTTTTTGCATCAGATGGATTGTTTGTCACTGTTATTTCCAGAGCAATATCTTTCTGATCTTTCAGAATAAGCACTGGCATGTCATTTTCACTGAAGAAAGACAATATACAAAATATACAAATRCATATGAAAGTTTGCTTCTTACTAAGATTTACGCAAATGGAATTCCTATACTGAGAGAAATTACTGTAAGATCACAAAAATAAAAATGGTTGTAGGCTTTTTTCCAGACCAACATTTCACTCCAATAGTGGCCAGCAGTTAACAGGATAAAATTTACTAATATACCCCTCAAGCAATTGATAGCTATAGTATTTCTGAACTAGCATTTGTATCTGCTTCATCATGTTTAATAGTGATGAATCCTCTCTGAATATATCTACTGCTCCCCCCTCCTCTTTTTGTTGAGTTTATGTGCTTTTGGCTTCCAGGACACATTGTAGTACCTACTGCTAAAGGCAATTCACGGTAATTAAACATATTTGGTTTTGTTTTACCTCTTGTTTCTAACTTCACTGGTCTTCCCAGAAGGAAGGATGAGATGGGTGTTGTGCATGTGTTACRGTGAAAATTTGTCTGTTCACTTCTCTGTAACTGCTTGTCTAAGGCTACTGGACTGAATCAAGTCATACAGTTTTTTGGTACTGTAGTGTAACATTTCGTCCTACTTGTGATCAAATTTCATCTTAGTTAACAATAATTTGTTAACTATTATTGCCTGTGCTATTGTTAACTAAATTATTGCAAGGTTGCTTTCAAATCTCAATTCTGTATTGGTTAGAAACTTTATTCTAATTTTTAGCCTAAAACTGCATGGTTATGGCCTCTTTGTATCCATTTGATTCTGCACCACCAATTTCCTTCAACAGGCTGGCCCCACTCCCCTGTGTTTGTACCTCCTCTTGCTAGACTAACAGAGCCAAGCTCTTTAAGTCACCCAAAAATCCTCTTCAAAAGCCCTCTTCAGCACTTCCCGATAACTTGAATTTTAGCAACGCATCAATCAAGGCTTACATTGGTAAATAGGTAAATCTATCTTCATTTCCTTCTCTAGTACAAAATCGGTACTGAAGTTTTAGATTGCTGTGACATTCGTTGTCTTCTCCACATCCTTCTTTTAAGAACTCCACCTAAATAAAACCAAAACACTTTTATTACATACCATATGACACTAACTTAAGATTGCTGAAGTGCACTGCATTAAGCATCTACAGAGAGCTCAGAGACACYTTTTTGGTAAAACAAGATCTTAACTTCAGTCCATTTCTTACCTAGGGAAGTCAAGAGAGTCTTTTTTGTGTGACACACAGACCTTATCACTGGTAAATGAAACCACGACTGATTATAAGGCAAAGTTAGATAAAACTTGGTGGTTTGCCCTTCTAAGTGAGGCACCTCAAGTGAGGCAAAACATCTTTAAGTTTATTCTTCAATGAGGATTGAGGAAATGGGATCTTTTACCCAAAGTACTCTGTCTTTTACATCATAGCTGCAGAGCTATCATATGGTCAGAGCATCCCAAACACAAGAAAATTAGACTGAGCAAGAGCCTGTGATGTGGGACAAGTGATCACAGCAGGAAATGATGGGTTACTATTTTAATCCAAAGCATGTTTCTTCCTAAATTTACTGGGGGTGGGGGGACCCTAACAGCTATACCATCCTCACTTCGGTTATACGAGGAATACAGGATCAAGGTCAGAACATTTTGCAAAGCAAAATATAAACCAGTAGTCGTAAGTCCAGTGGCGCTCCAGTTATTTCCTTTGGTCATAATTTACTTTTCTATACCCTCTAAAATTTAGCAACTTTGTAAAGTGCTTATTTCTTGGAAATATGGTATACAAAAAGCTTACTTTTGTGGTCTTTGTTTCAGATTCATCTGAATTTAGAATTGGTATAAGATCCGGAAGTGCTCTTTCTTTTCTTACAGATGGCGAGCTAGACTCCAGGCCAGCAATTTTCACACTAACTGATACAGGAATTGGGCGTAGCTTATCTTTAATTTTTTCCTGTCAAAATATTTTAAATGGCATAGTTAGTATACAGTATAGAGAAGACGAAAAGACAGAACACAAAGATCAGCTTTTGATATAAATTCTGTAACATGCTGTGAAGCAAAATCTCTCTTGATATATTTTGCAATATTAAAACTATTCACTATAATCAGCATTTTCTAAAAACATGCAAGAACACAAGGATCTTATAACTACTATAGAATCATAGAATCAGTAAGGTTGGAAGGGACCTCTGGAGATCATCTGCTGCAACCTCCCTGCTCAGCAGGGTCACCTAGAGCATGTCAGACAGGGTTGCATCCAGGCGGGCCTTGAAGATCTCCAGAGAAGGAGACTCCACAACCTCTCTGGGCAACCTGGTCCAGTGCTCTGTCACTCTCACAGGGAAGAAATTCCCCCTCACGTTCAGGTGGAACTGCCTGTGGTTCAAGTTTCTGCCCATTGTCCCTTGTCCCGTCACATAGGGCAACTGTAAAGAGTTTAGCCCCGTCCCCTTGACACCCTCCYTTCAGATACTTATACACATTGATAAGACTCCTCCTCAGTCTTCTCCTCCCCAGGCTGATGAGGCCCAGCTCTCGCAGCCATTCCTCATCGGGCAGATGCTCCAGCCCTCTGATCACCTTCGTAGCCCTACGCTGRACTCTCTCCAGTAGCTCCATGTCTCTCTCTACTATCTTTTTCTCTAGCTTCCTGGTTTGGTTTCTCTCACAGATGTTAATTACTAATAACAGATGGTAACTCAAGCAGGTGAAACACACACCACCACAGTAAAATGACACACTTCCCCCCTATTTCTTAGGGCCAAGTTTTTTAATTTCCTGTAGCTATAAGGAACATTGGAGGGTAATTACACCTGAACCACRGTCAGAAAATTTGATCAGTTTTTGTAGCAATGTCACCTTTAAGGGACAGTATAGCAACCAAATCAGAAAGCATGTACAAAGCTTTCTGGTCCTGCCCATTCATCCCTGCCAAAAGTTGTGCATTAAAACTCCTTCCCTAGCCAGGCACACCATTAAATTCTACAACATCTATTTCTGTGTATTCCAACAGCTCTTAATTTTTGGCACTTATTTCCTCTCTATTCTTCTAAATTAGGTCAGCTCTATTGACCTTCAGGGTACACTACAGTAGCTGAAACTTTTATTAATGCTTTAGAAGAAAGGCTAGAGGAGGAAGCAACATATGTGTAGGGAATATCAGAGTACTACTTATTTAGCTATGGTTGCTTTATATTGCATGACTTTTTAGTTATATATAAAGTACCATGAGACTGAAAGCAAAGTATGCTTTTGTTTCAAATGTGTCTGAGTGAAGTAAAAATAAATAAATAAATAAATAAAAACTTTCTGCCTTACCTGTAGCACAAGCTTGGTTGACACACACTCTTTTGAATTCTGTCCCCTTAAGACGGTAGTTGCAGTAAACTGATCAGACAGATGGTCTTTAAATCGTACTCTAGATGGCAAACCTAATTGCCTTCTCTCATTTTCTGCTTCAAATGTATAGCTGACCTCTAAACGAAGAAATAAAGTAGGCCACTATAAAGAGGAATCCTTGCCACATTAATAAATAAATACATTCTCCAGGCATGATCTTACAACATTATGCTCAAAGACTACTTCATTCAGTGCTCAGTTTTACAAACTGTTTTCAGTTACTTACAAAACCTCCATCTTCCAGTTTTGTCCCTCTCCAGTTGAGGGCCAGATTCTCATCCRGAGGGAGCTTCTAAAACAAATCCGCCTTTTATTCCAGAAGTATCATGTTACTTTGCCAGTATTCAGTGCTGGCTGGAGGAGGTAATTGCTACTGGGGGCTAGCAGAGGGCTGAGATGCAAACCTTTGTAAATACTCTGACCCAGAGCGCTCTGATTTCTATTTTGTCCCAATTCCTTCCTAAGCAGCTAGCAGGGTTCTGAGGTCACGATGCACTGCTAATTTTAACACTGAAAACAAAAGTGTGACTAGAGCTCTTTAGCCATGTCTGCTGAGGCAGGGAATACCGCGTTTTGATAGAGCTGAGCTCCATGCACCTTTTAATCACCTTCACATTCATCGAGCTACCTCAGTATTATAACGCCTGGAACAGTACCAAACACACTTGGTCTCAGCAGTGTGCAGACTAGCAAACATCGGCTGCCTCTGAAAGCTGGAAATACTACAGCAGCTGAAGAACTAAGACCTTATTCAAGTATGTCCTATGGGTTTTGCAAGCAACAGGGAAACTCAGACTACCCAGGAGACAGAGTTTCAGCTTAAAAATCCTTCTCATCTCCTCTCAAAATCCTACAAAGCTTTCTGAACTGTAGTAACAGCAGCACATTKACAATTTATTTTTTTTAAAAAAAAGTGACATTAAAAAATGATACTTTACATTTTTAAATACATTTATGGCACAGTCTTCTAGGCTCCTATTAATAAAGAGATTTCTTATTTCAGTTACAAATGTTAGAAAATGTTACGGTTACAAAATGCTTATTAATGATATACAAAATGAGCATTTAAAACTATTTTCTAAAGCAGCACTGACATGGAAAGTGTACGAAATGGTTCTCTCTCTGTGGCAGCCATTTGTTTACTGGTAATTATGTTACCTAGAAAGCCTCAGTTTTGAAAGAAAGCTTCATAACATACTATATGTAATTTGTTTACACGATCCTATACCTTTCTGTAAAAACAAATACTGTAAAAGCGCTTGTCCTTAGTACTAAATCACATTTTAACTTGAAAGAGTTTTAGAAAAGCTTCTGTACTTTAAGTATAGTTCTTCCATGGTAATTTCTTAAAAAAAAAAAAAAAAAAAAGCATTTGACAAGCAGATGAAAAACGTTAATCTTCAAAACTTACTTATTCTTGGATTTAAATCCCTAGGGTTTGCAGTATATTGAAAACATGCTTTCACATCCATCCTGTAAAAAGTTCCAAAAACTTAAAGTTAACTTTAATAAGGTAAGGTCCAACAGACTGAAAAGTTTTCATAGTCCACTGAACGATGTTATCGGTCTTAACACTGTAGTATTCATGCTATAGCAGTCATTTACTGCTTATTAAACTGAATTACAAAGCAAGGAACAAAATTTAATCTACAATTAGAAAAAATATTTTATTTGCTTTAACTTTTCTGCTGATGAGAAAGCTGTTCAGGTTAAGATACTTTAAATGTTAAATTTTAAGAGGCCAAAGAGTAAGGCCAAAGAGTAAGTTCACATAAGYGGCAAACAGTGATATTCATTTTCAAATTGGACATTGTGAACAGAATATATTTCATGGTATGTCTTTAGCACAGTTGTCATAATAAATTTAAAAGGTCAAAAATTATGACATGGCTATATTTGTTTAATCTGCATGACTTCTGTCTCCTCACAGTAACATCAGCAGTGATTGAAGAAATTTTGAAAACAAAGCTCAATAGCATCAGGTCTTCTGACACAATGATAGTAATTTTTAAAAAATCTTACTGTATTTCATTAGGTTCCTCAGAGCTCTTTTTCTTTAAATCAATTCTGTCAGGATGTACTGTAATGCTTTTCCTAATGCTTACAACAGGCCGAGATCTGGGAAGAGGCAGGGAAACATAAAGAAGGGGTAAAAAGGAAGGAAAAGTTCAGTTAAAATTAATGAAATAATTCTTTTTAAAAAGAATAGTTTGCCATTTATACCTGCACCAATTYGCCATGAAGATATGACACTTGTTGCAGTTTAAAGAAACATCRGGATCAGCTCCGAGAACAGTTAGAAGCGAAAACCCAACAATTTAAAGCTAAGCTAAGCAAGTCACAAAAAATGACTATACCATTGTGTATATTAAACGCCTGATGGGAGAGCACAGGACATTAACATAATGTTATGGCTGTCATTTTAGACACACATAAAACCCAAGAAAACCTGTAACAATTGTAAATCAGCCCCYGTGAGCAGACTGTGGATACTCAGGTCATACAGGTTAGGATTTTGGATGACTACGGAAAACAATGTTTTCATTTCCCGTCTCCTCTCTGCGCATAAGCTTTAATCATAATGTAGCCTTAAAACTTTGCTTTTGTTTTCCTTTTTGGAAGGGACAGAAAAAGAGAGCTGATATGAATGAAAGAATAAGTTGATCCTACTCTTACGAACTATCTACGGGTTGTTTAAAATGACAGTTCTAACAGGCCAATAAACCATCTCCTCCCCCCCCCTTTTTTTTAGTAGATTTCTTTTACTGGGCTGTTATGTTACRTTTTAATTTATTTATTCATCAACATAAAGCTTTTTATTCTCATCTTCTTTGTAAAGGTTTTTGTACTGTCCTTATCAGCAAAAAACTAATGCTCCTTTTGAGTAGAGCATTAAATAATCTAACCAACTCGCATTCCACCAAGTTTCTTTCTTCCAAAGCCCTGAACTTGATGCAGAATTCATAGTTGATGAGGAAACAGTCCTCTCTTTCCTGCTCTTCACTAGTAATTCAGCTTAATGGTATATTAAACAGGAGGGAAAAGAAAAGTAGGAAGGAGAGACTTGTTAAAAAACAAAACTAACTAACTAACAAACAACAATTTCATCTTACTACATCCCTAATTAAGGCAAGTGCTGCAGAAATCCACAAGGAGTCTGCAGGGCTCCCTCAAGGCTGTTCTATGGACCTTGCTGGATTCTCAACTAAAAGGAACAGCCTCGTTTTTATCTTCAACAAAGGAGAATTAGATTTATACAAGAGCAACAAACAAAAGCTCTATCAAATGTATCAGTTAACTTATTTCTTAAAAGAAAAAATTAAATATCGTCCTTAATTCCATCAAATGACATGGGCATACAAATAAGTTAGGGTAGTACAGATTTAGTAAACACATCAGCACTCCATACTAACTGTCCACATTCACCCTCTTGCCCTATATTAATTGTAAGGTAGCTCCTCAGTGAGAGGAAAAGGATTAGGTATTAGAACAATTTCTGGGTATTTTTCTTCCAGAATTTTTAACTTCTCGAAGGAAAAATAATCCAGGCCAAACAGCTCTTTTGTTACTTCYAAGCAATTTCTTTTTAAAAAGCTATGAAAATAATATTTTGGAGTAATTAGTTACAGTCCTACACGTAATACCTGAACACAGATACAGAATCTGAAAGAGAACCAACAGCAATATCAGGGTAGGAATTTTTATCCAGGTCCATGTTTCCAGCAATAGAATAACCAAAGAAATTGGTGCCTGTTTTTTCACCATGAAGAATCTAAAGAATAAACAGATTGATGGGATTAGGACATTCGAAAGTGCAAAAATGAAATGTTTTACAAATGAACAACATTGTTCTATGCCCCACCCCAGGAAAAAAAAAAGAAAAAAAAAAAAGACACACATACAGACATACACAGACACAAGTAGGAGCTCTATGTTCAGGTGAATGACGCTGAAGAGCCTCGATGATTTGCTTTCCTTCCAAAAAGTTCCTTTGCAATAGCAATGAGTGCCAGAAATGGCTGTTTTGCATACAAATTTTGCCTAGCTTATCGTTATTTGTAGGATTTATACAGCATAGGCACTTCAAACTAGACAAATAAGTCTTCTAGAAAGTGTGATTAAGTTCCCTTTTTACCTTGCAAACTGAACATAGAGTGGTCCTCTAGAAAAAAAAAAGACTTCAAAAATTTTTATTAAAAAAATGGAGAAGTAGTGAAAAAGAAAAGATACTGATTATCTTCAAAGCAGGAAAAATGTTATGTGTAAGTATTTCCAGAGAAGAAATTCTCCACTAATGTGACCATACTGTCTCAAAAGCAAGGAATTACAATTCCRGTAGTTTGAAAATCCCACTTCCCCACCCCTTCTCCCTTCCCCTCCCCCAAAAAACAGAACTTGTTTATCTACACGCCTTTTTCTCTACATATTAATGGTACCAAAGGACTGCCCCAGAAAGAAGGCTATATATTAAAAAATCAGGAATTCATCATCTTACACTCTTTGACAAGTCCAGTAACTTTTCTGCATACCCGCTACCCTGCTAATAGTAATGGAAAGAGCAAAGAGAGATAGTCCTATTATGCCTACAGTTTTATCAAGACCAACTATATARAGTAAAGGTTGGTAATTACCTGTGCTGGTTTTGTATTTATTCCGTTCTTGGACCCATGATAAATGTACACTTTGCCGAAACCATCATATGGAGCCCCTACTGCAATATCTGTTGAAAATAAATTGTGGTATCTAAAATAATTTTCACTCTTTTTGCAGCTTCCCATCATGATAAAGCAAGATGTCTGGCATTAGCAAAAAAGTCTCACATATTCCTATTTTAATTATTCTTCACTCACCTGGAAATCCATCCTGATTAATGTCCCCAATGTTTTCAACTGCAACACCAAACATTGAGTCAGTGGTTCCATTCAARCGAATAGGTTTTACCCTTTCCCATTTGCCTTGCTGGTTAATGTAGATGTACGCAGCACCACCAATATCTCCACTTCTGTCAAAATATTGCGGGGCTCCAACGACAATGTCTTGCCACCTTAAAATGAAAGAAAAGAAATACTGTTTCACAGAACTATGAAAAATAACTGAAAATACTTGATAAGGACTATGGTCTCAAGGTCAACTAGCCAAAGAGTTGCTACTATAAAGTACATAAAACTGGCTCAGCAACGGAAGCTAACAAYGGCTCCACTGACATTACAAGCTGATTATTCTCCCTTTAAGACATGTAAGGATATTCTTAGGCCTTTTTTGAGTATAAAATTTGTTTCTTGTTTCTTTGTTTACACCAACTTTTTATGGTTAAATAGAACTCTCTTCTGTTAATTGTTTATAGATATTTTGTCTCTAAGACCTCTATAGTAAATCAATAATCCTGCGACAAAAATGGAGTGTGTCCTGCCTCATTCTCAAAGATGTTCACCTTTTCTTCCAGCAAAACATGGAAGATGGGACTTAGCACTCCTTGTACTTCTAATGTGAAAATCAAAGCAGAAATAAACTACGTCATTTTTCTTTATACAGGCAGCATGAGTTAACCAAAGGCCATACCCATCGTTGTTGAGGTCCACAACAGCAACATCATAACCAAAAGAAGAGGCCAGCCCTTCTCCTTCAAACATGTGCTCAAGTGAAAGTGCTCTCTGATTTTTCTCTTTCTTCAGTAGAACAACTGCTCCACTATGGTTGGCTCTTGGTGCACCAGACACAAAAGTCATCTCATCTTGGGAAACAATTCCTTTACCGGAGTCCAAAGAAAAACCTTTAACAGAGAAAGAAATAAAGAAATGTAAATACAGGCTTGTATCGTGAATAGGAAAAATAAATTCCCCTACTATATTGAAGTGGTATATTGGATAGAAGTTTTGTCTAAAACAGAATATGGTATGCTGAGAATTCTGCATTTGTGTTTAAACTGGTGGATGTGTGTTTACAAGCCTACACTGCTACATTTAAATATTTTCCACACAAAACATATTGACAAGAGTTTCCTTGCTCACTCAACTCTATCTTTTGCAAACACCAAATATAAGATTGATTTTTTAAACATACCAGCTTAGAAATGACTAAAGCTTACCACTTTAATATAGCTGAAGTACTTCACCTGACAAACTATGAGACATCACTCAATGCCATTCTATTATAAACATGCAAAACATACTGTACAAGCATAGTATTTTATGTTATTGATGCATACAGTATTTGAGAATCACTTTATACAGTAATGGTGAAATTAATAGTTTTTTTTCAATGCACYTTGAGAGGAAGTGTTCAAATTAATTTATTAAGTATTCTTTATAAAAGTTAATAGRTTAAAAATATAGGAAATATTGGATTAAAAACAAATACTGCTTAAACTAACATACCCAATAAAGCCCAAAGTAAGAAATTACATATRTTGCAAGAAAGAAAAATACCAAGACAAGATAGTAATCTCCCTTCTGAAACACTTCACCACTACCATTCAAATTCTCAATTACAGCAATTCACAATGAAACAGAGTTTCAGAAAAATTCAGTAAGATGACTCTAATKTGGGGGGAGAAAGAGAGGGTTGGACAGATGCATCACAAAACAATGTTTTTCCAAAGCCATCTTATGTCGCAAGTTACTCTTCATCTGAATCCCTGTTGTGACATGCTTTTACTTGCAATGTTTTCGAAAGGAAAGGGGGTGGGGAGGTGGAATGTCATGTCTAAGGTCTGGAGTTTATGTCTGACCAGATGCTGCCAAATCAAGTGGTCACAAACCTAAGTAGCTATTCATCATTACATCCACTGATTTGTCCACCTGTATGCGGGGAGGCAATGTTTTGTATACAAACTGATCTGGGTGAGTATCAGACACAGCTGTCAGAAATAGAAGACCTGTAAACATGAGTGAAATATTAAAGAGAAAAAAAAAAACAGTAGTTAAGCAGAGTAACTGTAGCTACACATATCCTTACTGTCCGAAAATAGGGAACAGCAATGGCAGCGAACACCCAGCTTGCACAGAAGCAGTTTTGATTGTAACAAATGCAAAGGCAGCCTTCATGTTTAGGTGACTACATTTATTACGAAATAAACATTAGGCTTATTACGATTGCAATGAAAAATAGTCTTAACTCTGTCCACAGCAAAAGACTCCTTCCACAACACTCTTCTCCCTACCATTTTTTCTTTCTCTAGAAAAGGCTATGAGCTTGTGTTTGGAACAAACATTTTTATGATTTTTACTACTAGTAATTGCTACTCATATTTAATTGCAGTCTATGCTCTGTTTCTTCTAACAGATATCTAGCTCTAAGCTGGCTCTTTTCTCAGCTTTTTTTTTTTTCTTTTTAAAAATATGTTAGCAATACGCTTCCCATCTGTTTAACCTTCCAGTACTAACATCTAAATTCCAGTTTGAAATTACCAACAAACTATTTGTTGCAAACAAAAATGCCAAATGCACTGGATCAATATACCACAGAAATCTGCACTAGGACAGAAAGATGCKACCTCTTTACACTCAAGAGTCTTTTCAAAGAAAAAACACAGTATAGCTTTTTCTCTGCACCAACTTATCTTGCTGATTTACAGTAACATCCATTAGCCTAAGGACATAATCTTGCCTTCATGTTTGCACAAAGCACAAGAGACTCTCCTCCCTTTACACATCCATACAAACTTAAAACATAAACACTATTCACATTATAGTATTTTAAAAGACACCTAAATCATCATATTGCATTTGATTTATTTAAGACAACCTACAAAAAGGCCACTGAAGTTTTAAAAACCTTAGAAGATATATATATATAAAAAAAATGTACTCACCTATCAGGAAAAACTGCACTCTTAATAGTTATATCCAGAAACTCAAGATTTTCATAAACGTGACACTACACAGCACAGACCTTGTGRCTATAGATCTACTGACAGTACTTAACCATCAGACAGAGCGATTACAATCGCTCCCTGAGGATTTGTGGGTCCTGATCACAGCTCTTGAATGTTTCATTAACATTAGCAGCTCTTATAGGTACCTCAGTAGAGTATCATCTTACATTTTAAACCAGCCCATAAATGTGAAGCAAGATGTGAATTACCCAAAATAGGTAACATTTTACAGGGTTCATAAATGAATAGTTTCTTGCTCCCATTCCATATTATCGCACCACATTGAGATCACAGACAATTAAGAAGCCTAAAGAGATTTACTATATGAGCTTAATCCTACCTAAGTAACTGTTAGCTGGAACAGGAACTAGATTCTTATCTTGGCGGCTCTCATCACCAACTTCATAAGGCCCATCATCAAAGATACCCAGATCATAAAATGTCTGATTCTTTTGCTCTGCACGAACCACCCCTAAAGAAATGAAATGATAAAATAAAAGCAAATGAATGGCAAGGGAAAAAATAATAGATAAATGGATCCTGACTAATATTACCATTAATAAGACAGAAATAGCTATTTAAGTGGAGACAAATGCAGAATAGCACACAGGAAGAAATAATTTTCAAAAGGCAATGAATCTGTAAGTTCTAGCTGTGTGCCAGAAACTCAGGCTATTTTATACAGACACCATGCAATGACTGGAAAATATGGGATACTAATAAAATTCTCAAAAGCATGGAACTAGCTTGGTCATGAATCAACTTCCTCCCAATTGCTTAATCTCAAAAAGCCTCTCTTAAAAAGGAGATAAATGCTTAAGATTACCAAAAAAAAAAAAAAAATTATAAAATAACTGTTCAATTAGGACAAGCCCTTGTGATGTATTTTGAAAGCATTATTTAAGGGCAAAGGAGTGATAGCTCAATATAGTTGGTGCTTCCCTTATATTGACAGGCATATTTAACAATTTGGTGAGCACGAACATGTTTTGCCACGATATGAAAGAGTACTCTTAGGACTGATACACTGTCGTAGCAGTTCTCTGCAATTAAGGTAAAGCAATAACTCTCAACTCAATATGATGTTTCAGCTTGGTCAGATTTTGTTGACAGAAACAGATATGTGGAAGATTAAGTTTTCACAAAAGTACACCTTGTGCCAGAGCTTAACTCAAAGATTTTGCATGGTTCATATGGCAGAGGCAGGTGTGTGAAGGAAAAAAAAAATGTTAACGGGTCAAGGATCAGATGTTCTAAAGAGAAGGAGAGAAGTATTTACAGTTGTTGGTGTAATGAAGTGCAATGGAAAAATCACTTTAAGAAAAGACAGACAGGGCTGTTCATTTAGATGCTTCTCTGTATAAACCAGTGGAGAAAAATCCATCTGTTCTTGTTGCTGTTATTGTTTTCCTTTCTCCTAAGTTTGGGAGTATCTCCTAGGTGATGCAAAAGTCCTTGTGGCTTTTACTCAGACAGACTATCCAAGGAATTTTACTTGAGTAAAAAAAWTAAATATCAATATATGAAGTTTTGSTCAGCTCAGATATCGTCTTACCACCCTCTAGTACTGAATCTGGGAAATACTACTTTCCATACATTTCTCAAAGATAAAGAAGAGAATACTGAAAGATAAACAAAGATCTCAGCACAGGTATCTAATGTTTGCTCAAATGAGAAGAAAAAGTTGGTCAAATAACTTTAAAATAGTTTAATAATTTGGTCCGTTGTGAAAATCTCAGAACAAACACTCACAAAATTAAGACTAATACGAGAAAAATTTTCTGTAGGTATGTGCAAAGTTCTCTTAAGTTCGTAAGTAGTCTCCCCAAAAATATTTAAAGGAACTTCACTAARTATTTGTGATTCAAGAACACAGCACGTTGTGAAAACAGGGTAAAACATCCCCCATTAGATTCCCATTAGGTTTATTCCCAACAAACATTTTTAGAAACTTGGATGCAACAACTGTGCAAAATCTAAGAGGAGCCTGGGGAGGCAGGTTAAAGGCTTGGCAGGATGGAAGACAGGTCATACCTTTCCAATTGTAAGTGCCTGGRGCACCAAACACAATATAATGATAGTCTTTAGTAAAAGTAGCAGCAACACCTTGCTGACAGGAACCAAACTTCTCATGGCCTCTTAAACGACCATCACAAAAACTCCATACTCCATTATCCATATCATCCTTAATGGTGAGATCCTGGCTCAGCACATAGCACCTCCCAATGATATCCCGGGTTTCCTGCACTGTGTTTACATACTGTCTCTTCTCATAGCGATGTGCACACGTCTGCAAGAGAAAAGAGATAGTAAGTGATGCTTTCTGCATGTTTTCATGCAAGTCATCAAAGCAGACAGAAGGTCTCCTTACACAATATTTTGTGCTAGCAATACTAAAAGTAAGTCTCCCTGTAGACATATCTGTGGTGCAATGCAAAGCCTTGTATACCCTTGGGGAATGTATAGCAATAGCTARGCATCTATGGATACAATTCACAGTAACCAACTTTCTGGTCATGAGAGACAACGTGGTTAAACCTCTCTTCTCTGCAGGATTTATGATTTTTAGCCCTAAATCTTCTCTTAATACCTATTCACTCTCCTTCAAGAAGCAAGGGGAGAACAATCATATCCCTCAAAAAGAAAGAAGTGGCTGTGTTTCTCCAACGCCATCACAAGCTATTTCACCTGCATACTTACACAGGACATGAAAAGCCGGTTCAACTACCTTCTGCCTGAGGCTGTTCAAAACTTACCTCTCCTAGAAAAGTGCCATAGATCAGCAACTGAAAGCTTTTCCAGTAATGCAAAGAAAAAAGAAATTTTGCCTACTTCTTACGTATAGCATTCCACTTTATATGGGATAATCAGAGTCGCTGGGACAGAGAAAGAGAAAAGCAGTGAGCATAACCTTAGACTAGTGGTTAGGCTGCTCAGCTGGGAACAGTGACCTACCTAGGCTCCAGACCCTGCTCCGAGAATAATTCACAAAGAATTTGGATCAAGTATTTTACATAAAAGATAGCCACTAGGAGTTGTATAACCACCAAACCAATCTCAAAAAGAGGTGGTACAATCACACACTTCTTTGCCAGCTGTTTTTTGGTGCTCCACACTATGGGCACTGCAGTACTCTTCGGGCATGCTAAGAAGCATTACACAGTACCCGACCATACAGTGACCTTCAGGCTGCSCTCAGCTCATCTAATATGCCTGTTTTCCATTTATCACTTACAATAATTTCCTCTGCTGAGAGGTCACAACACAGACAAGATTCACTGATTTATGACAGATGATTAAACTAACWGAATTTTTTCCATCTGCCCTTCCTCTCCTCCCCCCGGTGGGTTCTGAGGGACTGGAACAAGTCATTACTGCCTCTATTACCCCAAAGTAACTCCATAGTCATCCTGAAGTAACTTGCATCCAATTTTGGAAGCAGTGAGGTTCAAGGGGATAACCTGCAAGAATACCATTACATGGGGAAGCTCCACTGCACACCCATTTTATGATAAAGCTGGCATCCCGTGGCACCATGAGAGGTAAACTTAAATGAGAAAGAGATCTTCACTTAAAAAGATAGATTATAACATTCTCTGGTAACTCCTGAAAGCTTCTCTCTATATGCTATAAAATAATAACCTGCATCATCATTAGTACAAGGTCTCACTGCATCATGTTCTTCCTCCTAAGTCCCAGCACAATGGCCAGTCTACATTACTACATAGAATCAACTCAGCTGAAGTCTATGGTGAAAGTCAGAGTGAGGCTGATCATCTCAGACAAGAGGCTGATGACAGTCTGCTACTTTTTAAAAACTTTATCACACWATTTTTCCCTATTTTTGTAGAAATTTGTATTTAAAAAAACAATSTGTACATCACAAAAAGAAAATGTGTACACCAAGAAAATAACTGCACATCCTAGACTGGTACCAAGATTATAAAGACAGACTAACTAAGAATCAGGAAGTATTTTARAACTTATAATCTCAAGTGTCTCATTTTGCTAGAGAGACATTTAAGTCCTTAATTATAAGACATTGCAATCCAGGATTAAAACAAATGAAGACAGCTTTTAGAAAGCTGCATTGAAACACAGACCACTCAGAACACTTACTGTTAGCCCAAAATATTTTTATAAGTTAGTCCTATGGACTTACCACCACATTTCCTCCTGGCCCCTGACTTTGGACAGTTACACCCATCCATTGGTCTTCTTTACTCTCCATCTTTGGATCAGCTGCAGAATATCACAATTCAGCTTCAAATGCCAATAATTAACTTTTTTTAAGTCTCTGTCAGGACAGCAGCTTCATACAGTACACAAAACAGTCTATAGGTGGCAGTGTCTACACATTTTATGACTGCCAACATCCCTTTTCTACAGCATTTCTAGCATGCTATTTTATGTCACATCATCAGCTTACTAAAGAATGTAAGAGCATTCAAATCTATCAAGATTTAAGCAATTAAATTCCTTAAATTAATAATTAAATTACAATTTGTTCCAATGCAAAAAAAGTTTTATATGAATTTATAAATTCAGTCTGATACATTTACTATGGAAAGGACCACACTGAATGAGAAAAATCAGACGTCTGTTTCAATTCAAAACAAAAGCGCTGAAAAACTTACTGTCCTCATCAAATATGACACGTGTGCAGCGTGTACTTGAAGATGTAATGTCACAGCTGTACAGCCCTCCTGTCCTGTTAGCTTGTTGGGATGGAAGGGCTTTTTCTCGAGGGGCTCCAACCAGCAATCTGTTGGGAAAGTAAAGTAATTTCAAGGGACTTGCAAAGGTGAAGTGAAACCAGAGGAAGGTAACAGAATCAGGGAACATTCTGATCATGTTTGCTAAAGGTCTGATATGCAAGCATCTAAAGAAGGATGARAAGCTACATCATGGCACTATTCCTGCAAATGAACTTTCTCCTCCAAAGCCTGCCTTCACTGAAACAGCACTAGAAGTGCACATACCTTCAAAAGTAGCKCTCTAGCGGTTTTGCAAAAGCTACCTCTCTGCCACAGAGCCCAGTGTTTGGCTGGTTGGCTGTTTTATTTTTATTTTTTTCTGGGGGTGGGGAAGGAAGGGTGGAGGGTTGCCTTACTGGACACTGTTGGTAAGCGTCAGAAAAAGTAGTTTTGCTAAAATGACCAAAAACTCCCAAAACGCGAATTCACCTGCTTTCAGCCTCTCTTCTAGTTTTACACCAGTCCTGTGCCACTATTGGGCTGAATTTGGAGACACTTTCAGACAAAGCAGGATTGCTCCTGGCCCAGCAAGGGTTCAAATCCCTGAACAACTCCAGCCCTTGTGCAAGGCTCTCGCTCCCCCTTCTCTGCTCCGTTGTCCAAATGGCCATTCCTGAAGCTGGAAATTTCTCTCTCCAGCAAAACTCTCAGCAACCACAGGCCACTCCCACAGCAAGTTTCCCTCTCCCCGACAGGCGTTCTAGCGAGCTCTCCACATGCTTTTCTGGTAATCGCGAAGGTCCATATTTTAAAAACCGAATAAAGCAAGTTTTTCCTCCCATATCAACTCTCTCCTCTGAGTATTACCATACGATCACCAGTAGACATATTYACTTGCTAAATAAGGGTTTTCAGGAAAACAAAAACCTGGGCACTTGTTTCCCAACTATCACACACTTGTAAAGCACAGGCCACCTCAGAAGTTCACTACTGAAACCAGTGACAACCAGTCCGCAACAACAGCGCCACAGGTCGTGGAGGGTAAAGAAACAACAAATATCACGTTCAACTGAAAAAAACAAGCGAGAGAGAACAACTTATTGGCAGACACAATCCTGCAGGTACAATGTAGGTTGAACTGGACTCCATGTGCTTCCTGACCCTGGTAAAAAGCATCATTTGAAAGAAGAGCTCTGCAACAYTGCTGCACCAGGGAGGCAACGCTGGGGACACAGCTGGAGCCACAGAGCCACAAAGAAGAACTCAGACTATCTTTAAGGCTCCACCTATAGAGCTCCCCTTGGGAAGGGAAAGCTTTGCCCTGCCTTGGGACAGATGTGGGGCAAAGCAAACTGCTGTAGCTCAGAACACTTTTCTTCTAGCCTCCCAAAACACACTTACWAACTTACTAAAAACAAAACTCACTTCTATTCATATCTCACATACACCAGCTTGATCAGTTAAGATTAATAGAGATTTCCACTATTAAGAAAATGTTTACTCAGTGTCATTTTAATATGAGAGAAAATGAAAATGATCTACTATGAAAAAAGACATTTTTGAAACAGAAAAATCTGTTTCGTGAAACAAGTTTTCACTGATTTTATATAAATAAATTCTTCAAAAATCCGTAATTTAACCTCCTGAGTAGTATAGSCCTTAGCAAAACTTTTGCTTTTGATTGATAAGTACATAAAATCAGGTATGTTTTGTTCTAAATAGTTATCTTCTCCTCTCCCTACATATGTCTGGCATTTTATTCAAAGATTTCTTCGGAAACATAGCAGTCATCACAACAGTTTATAATCTATACAACTACGCTTTTAGAAAGGCCCTTAATAACTTCACTTTCTAATTCCAGCAACAGGGCATTTACCATCTGTCTTTGAGGAGTGATTCTTTTGCAAAAGAATTAGTTTCTGAACTATTGCTAACGTGGGAATAGATACATTTTCTCCTCAGTTCTGTTATCCTCCAGAAAAAGACAGATGGGATGAGATTTAAAATTTTTAATATTAGGAACCAGAAATTTAAAAAAGCAGAGGAACTGATTTCCTAACTCATTGAAATATCTATTATTTCAACTTTTTMATTCAAAGCTTGGGGGAGGGGGGGAGAAAATGAACTTAAAGAAATATTTCAGTTCCAGAAGATTTAAGCTTTTAGTTGTGATTAGAATGTTGAAAGAAAATATTTCTGAACAGATTTTTGTTAGTGAAATTCAGGAACTCAAGTTCACCATCTGCCCGTATACTACTGACTGCAATGGTGCTAGATCAAGAAAATGCCCCTGTTCTCTCCAATGGGATAGGCAGATTATAGCCTCTCCCTAGCTAAATTATATCTTTTATGACACAGCGTGATGACGTGCCCATAATCTTGGTCGTGAGTCAGCCAGAGGGAAGACCCACTGAGGCATCAAGCAATAGGCAGCTTAGCCAACAGCACATAAATGAAAAGATGTGCCGGTTGACCTACAATTCCCACAACACGCTGTGACATCTCAAACAGACCCCTGCTAAGGACAAATAGATGAAAAATGTAATGGCTCAGCCTACCAAGAATAAGAAAACRTTTCAGTTAGGGCCAACATGATCTCAGTGGAAATATGCCACCTTAGATATTTCCTAGTGCCCAAACCTCCAAAMCAACTCCCAATTTTTCCAAAGTTTGTTTTCACTGGGGAAAAAAAAAAGTATTTTTAAGAAGATTTATTTAAAACTCTCCAATCTTCAAAGAAGTTTTGCCAGAAATCCTGTCATTAGTCCTCAAGGCTCATGAAACAAAACAAAACAGTAAGTCTTGAATCCTGTTAGGTACACTGCTGCTAAACTATGCTGCAAGTTTTATATGCACAAGACAATTAAATAGTAGTACACACTATGAACAGGCACTTGTAAAGGAGTAAATCCATTCAGGTAGATATAATGGTAAATATTGAAATGTATTTTCAAGTGGTAGCCAAAGAAGTGTCGGAGGAGCCCATCTACACTGCTTTACTACATACTTATCTGCCCAAAAGACAACGGCAGAACAGACTAAACCGACACTTCCAGGTTCTGCTAGACAGATTACTAAAGGAGATGAGGATTACCAACATTATTAGGATTATCAACAATATTAGGAAATATGAACAAGACAGTCATGTGCATTTAAATTTTGACTGAATAAATTACATAAAACATTGTGACTTATCTACGAATAGTATTACTATTCACCTTACCTACTGTTCATAGAGGTACATTTGAAAAATCAGAGTTCTACTATAGAAAATAAATTATTTATTTAAAAATAAAAGTATGGCAATGAGGAAGTGCGCCCAAAGCCTAGGACGTATGACACGGGATCACGCACCAGTGTGAATTTCAGCATGACTGAAGCAGTTCAAATTGATCACATTGTGCGCTGCCTGAAAAAGCTGTGTTGTATGCTCAGTAGTCTTGCAGACTGAGGACACATTCCAGTCATTATCATATAGATACTTATTCTGCTGAGCTTTAATAAAGGAAATTTAATAGAGTTCGAGCCCATCATGCCAAAAAAAAAAAAAAAAAAAAAAAAAAAAAGTTAATTCTGTTTGCAGCTATGCACATTCCAGTTCACAATTTTCAAGGGTGAGCAAAATCTCTTTCTGCAAAAGGAAGGAGATAACTTGGCGGGGGAGGGTGCTTTTCTAGATAGCAATATCTACTTATCTTAGAGGATGAAACAAAGAGACTAAAAATGAAAGATCTTCCTCTGCAAATGAAGACTGACAAAAACAAGTTCTTAATTTTTTCCTCCTGACCTTGCTACGATTCATTTATTTATTATGACTTCTCCTTTATGTGTGGGGGTGCTACAGACAGAAGTTTCTATTCAGGTCTGAGTGCCCAAATCCCAGCTCCAGAATCTGTATTATAATTATACCAAAAWAATGCCCAGTTGTCCAGATTGCAGACTCAGCTGGAGGTAAATACCTCAGACTCCAAAATGTAGATATTTTAGTTATTTTTCTATTTCATGTTGTATTAGCATGCAGATAGCAGAAGTTAAACCATACAATATACTGAACATAAATGCTTCTATTTGAACACTATTTACYGATGCAGCCTTAACTTTTTATGATTTTAGTTATGACAACTTAGGATCTCTTATTTCAAACAAGCTAAAAGTCAGACACAAAAAAGACCATTCCTCATGTAAATTGGAGAATCAGATGCTTCCTATTACTTGAATCCTGATTTTTCCCCATTCATTTTGCTTAAATACACGCTGCAAATTGATTACATTTCCCCTGAGCCAATCACACTGCACAGGTGTTAAATGAACTTCTTTTAGTAGCTCATTCTGTTACCTTCAATAAAAATGCCATTTCTACAGATCAAAAGAAATGTCTAAGTGACAATATTAAAAAAAAAAACAGAATTCTCTCACACACAGGCACAAATTATAATGTTCTTTGCTTTTATTTATACTCTACAATTAAAACATGTGCTTTCCGATTTCAAATGAAAATACCAATCAAACCAAATACATCACTTGAGTTGCTCTATTGGTTAGAATTAGATTAATTATTGCTTTCTCTGAACTACTTGTTTTTGGATTTGGGGGATAACGACTGAAGTTCCACTGATAATTATACAGCATCTGGAGGCTTCTAGGGACAGATTTACTCCATTACAACCCCAGATTCATGGCCAAATTTCAGATAATACTATAGAGACACAGGTTGAGCTCCAGGGCTGTGCGCAACACCGGTTTAGCTAACCAACATCACCGAGATGCAATCGTGACACAGGCGCACAGCATCTGCCACGCTCAGGTCTGCTGGCCTGGCTCTCCGACAAGACCCATCTGTGCCCACCCAGCCTCCCCTCCTGGGGACAGGATCCAGCGAAACACTACACCGCCCCCCAGACCAGGGCACGGCTATACCTGCTCTAGCTCGCTGCAGTATTCGTTACTCCCAAAGGAAGCGGCCGAGGCAAGAAACACTTCACTCCATGGATTACATCCACACTATTCAAGCCTCCAAAGAGGCATCAAAACTCTTACCGACTTCATCTAAAGCTGGAATAGATCTCTAGTTAAGAGCATGCTTAAAGAAAACATGCTTTATACCTACCTACGTATTTCAAAGAGATGAAAGGAGGTGGTACCTGACTACTGAGACATAGTTAGGCAGCCTYTGTGCCTCAGTTTGTTGGCTGGTGTTGACAGGAATTCAGCAACAGCAATCAGATGAAGAAGAAGAAAGGCTGCAATGTTAAATCAGYAGTAGTCCAATACTGTTCTTAAAAACCAACACAAAATACACCACAAATAGTTTTCTATCTTAACAGATAATACGGAATATTAACCAGAAAACTGCTGTTTTAAGACCCTCTCTGCTTTCATTGATAATACCTGTGACATTTAGTAGGCAGCTGTGACAGTTTTACTGCTACAAAATCCTTCTCAGCTAATGAAAACAACAGMAACAGTGGGAACTGGGAATAGTTTATGCTTAAAGCTCTCTGAACCCCCACCAATGTTGTTCACAAAACTACCTGGATTACTTCCAAAAAGAAAGCTGCAGTTAAGATGAGAAAAATATATCAAAGGAAATAAATAAATAAATAAACTCCAGGTTCCTAGGAAGTAGCTCCCTCACTCCACAGTGATTTTCTTTTCCTCACTTACAGCTTGGCACTTTCAAAGGACAGCACAAAATTTCAAACCATACTTAGGAGAAAAAAAAAAAAAAACTGCCAGTGATTCATTACAATATCTCTAGATTAGATGCTAACTCACAAGAAAGCAAGTCAAAAGCAGGGAGAAATGTCATTAATATTTTTGGAAAAAAAATCATGTTCATGAAAGTGAACAGCTGCCACTGAGCAAGTCGCATCCTGATTTAAACAAATACGAGAAATACTACAGTCTGCATTCAGTTCAGATACTCTGCTATCTTCCAAACCTTTCTTCATTCCTGAAATTCTTTCCTTTTCCATGGTATCTTCTGTTCTGAAAAAGGCACTGCATCTTTGCCATCCTTTCTTTAAAAGTAACAGCAACACATTAATAGTGCCAGCTCTGGGCTTTAACAGACCAGAGCAGAAATCACTGGAAGTGTTTCCTGGGTAACAAACCATTAGCCATTTCCACAAATAGGCGGAATAAAATAGTCAGCAGTGCAAGCAATTTCCAATTTTTCAGCCTTCATTGAGYACAAATGTCCAATTTAAGGTTGGTATTCGCAGACAACAATGCTGCCACTGTAGACTTTGCACTTCATTGTGTTTTCAGAAAGACTCCATATACACAAAGGGGGCAAATTTGGAAAATGATGAAGCTAAATGGTATGAAACTTCCTCCACTCCTAACTAGGCACATATATGCCTGCGTCCTTTTCTTTCCACACTCACAGTACTTAGTTCTCATATAGATTAATTCTATAGAGCAAAATGAAGAATTTGAATAATTACCACTAACTCTTATTTAGGTGAAATTTGCRCAATCCAATCACACTCCTCATTTTATATCAGATAATTAAAATCTCCAGGCAGAGATCACTGATCTGAGTCTGGACATCTAGACAGCTTTCTATGGAAGAAGATTTTTCAGTTCTCTTGAACCAGTTTGTCCATTTATGTTATACCCAATTCAAAGACAACTCCTTTTAGCCCTTATGGCCTCAGCATCAAACTTGTGTCAGTCCAAGTCAACACTTAGGAGTTATTTTATAACTGTTGCAAAAAGAAAGATAATAAGTCATAAGAGAAAAGTGCTTTATGATAGCAACAACTCAGGAAAATGAACAGGTCACAGTTATACAGAGCTGAGAAACAGCCTATAAGCTTCTCAGTTCTGCTCCCATTCACATCAACAGATGCCAAGTCACCATCGCACTGGGAATGAGATTGGCCCTCAGTGCACAAAGATGCTGCTCCTGACCTTCTAAGCCAAATTGCTGTAACGTAAGAACTTCCCTCAAGCACTAAGTATTTCAACAGTTTTTAAACTTTAGTAAAGGGGAGGAGGGAAACCTCTTAACCCACACAGTATTTCTCAGCACAGYTGAAGCTGGTCAATGGCACAGAGGCTGCACTTCAATACTAGAAGCCCCACCTCTGCTTTCTGGCTGGCTTTTGCTTCCAACACTATGAACAAGGTGCAGAAAAGGGCACCAGAGGGTAATGAGTGCACAGAGATCTTCCATCCACAGGCTTAYACTGGTGATGGGAACTGGAGCCAAACCAGCAGACTGGGCTTCTCCAAAGAAGCCCTGTTCTGGCAAATCCAGCAAGTAACTGTAACAAATGTCACAAACATGTCACTGCTATAGAGATACTCATCATTCCCATGCTGTTATTTACAGCTATTTTAACTGACTGATAATTCTCCTAATATGCTACTCCACAGTTACATTTTCCAACTACCAATGTAAAGTTACAGTCAAGCACACCATTAACCTCTCTTTCCTTGGAGGCCTGGCATTTAAAGGACTGCAATTTTCATTTTATTAGATCAGCCTCTTTTAGCAAAGATATKGTGGTAAGAGCTCGGAGAAGAAGCAAAAAGCAACAGAACAACCAGGGCAATATACTAAAAAGCAAAACTGCAAGTATAGAGCTACCTGTTGTTCTGTAAAGGCCACTAATTATTGACTTTCTCAAAGTCACTTGGAAAAACAAACACTTCCTTCCCTACAGTCAAGAGCTCYGTCTGTATGGATTTGAGATAGACTTTGCGGATCAGATTTTCATCCACTAACAAAAATATTAGTGATGTTCAGAGCAAGGACCTAACTGTTAATCTGTTAATCTTGGTAGAAAGCATTTTTCTGCAGGCAAACTTAAAAAAAAAAAAGAAGAAGAAGAAAAAAAGGGAAAAAAAAAGAAAGAAAAAGAAAAAAAAGAAAGCAAGCCAATTTGGTCCCAAACTTCCATTTCAAAATACAGTTTTCCATTTCAGGCACTATTCTCTGGTTACAGACTAAGAGATACACGACACTTTCCACACTGCCAAGTACCAAGGGCCTGCATAATACCCAAAGCTTTCTTTAATCTCTCCCTTACACACTGTACATCTTTTTAGATTTAAAGAACAACCACCATCCATGCACAGGACAGACTTAAGTATAAAGTGATACTGTGAAATATATACTAGACAGTTTTGTAACTAATGTTACATGAACTATAAAACAAATAAGGCTGAAGAGATTTTCACTCAGATTTTATAACATGGCAGTGCCTGTCACCGCATGAAATCCTCTTACAACAACAAAGGTTTTAACTCCAGAAGTGACAATCATGCTGTTTTTAGGAAACAAACCTGGAGGAGAAGGTCCTAGTACTCTGCAGCCAGCCCAGCCACCTTGTTCATCTGTGGCTCATTTGCAATCCATGGAAATCCCATCGTTAGTCAGGGGGGCACAGTCTAGCTGCCCTCAACGGTAGGCAGCCACAGTGCATTAAGATATAGGTCCCRAGCAGCAGCGCTGCATGCCAGCAAGACTGGCTACTGTGGTGACCCACTGCTCTTCAGCTGTATGCACATGCAGAGTCCATTCTCCAGCCCTGCCAGCTGCTCCTCTGAAATAGGTCACTGCCACACAGGAATCTCAGTCTCATGCCCGCAACCCCCTAAACCAGGGCCCTGCCCCATCTTCTTGTCCAGCAGTGCCTGAGCTCCAGCAGCAAACAGGCTGCAAAAGAAGAGGCTGCTGCTGCTGCTAGTACATACAGAAGCAAGTGAGCGTCACCAGACGTGCTGCAATCAAGTGTTCTGTGGACATACTCTACTAGCTCAAGCAAGCAAGTACACRATAGATGTTGGGAACTACTATCTTCTGGAAACGGGTCATTGACCATTTGTGTCGCGTATGACCTTGGCATTCAGATTCAAACTTCATCTTTTCTGCTGGGCTTGTCTTTGTGCTCCCTACAATACATACCACCTCCCTCTGAACTCTGTGCAGAATGAAAGCAGTATCATGCAATTTACTAGGTTCATTTTAGGAAATGAACATGGAAGTAATAGGAATACAARAACACTTGGTTACTTTTTTTCCCCAAAAGGCAATTTGAAAGAGCAGTGCTCCCAGTGATTACTTGAAGGCACTATTTGTTAGGGAGGTAACAACCGTAACAGGCACAYACTGTTCATTAGTATGACAAAAGCCATTAAAAAAAAAAAAGTTGTAGGGATTTGAACATAAGTGTAGAACAAATATTTGGGTTAAAATTTCACTCCCCTATTTTTGTTTCACTGAACAAACTAAATCAGTTTCATTCAAGACCATAATTRAATCATTAAAAGATAAAAAGAAGCTCAGTAAGAAGCACAGACATTTCACACTAAAACCATGGACAATATATCATGTTACAGTTACTACACAGCCTACCATTATTTGAAGAGCAGACTATTCCCGAAGCTAACTGAAGCTGTAGTCCCACACTGCTATTTGTTCACCAACAGATCCAACTTAAAAGACTCCTGTTGCTCTTTTTCAAACTTACCATGTTCCCATCTGGCTCCCCCTCTTAATTGGAGGGGGGGGAAAGCATAAAACTCTCGCATTAGCACACAGAAACAATAATATACAACTAGTGCAGTTTCACAGGCTGACAAAACAAGTTCTTCATCACATTCAAGAGTACTGACCAAAGCCTTAGTGAGAAACGCACCCGATCAAAACCAACCCAACAAATAAGAGTTGAGTGGAGTTCTGCCCTCCATGTTCTCAAAAACGAGCCCAAGAAACCACAAAGACATATCCTGGGGAAACGGGATAGAGTTCAACCCACAACGCACAGTCAGAGGTGTAAATGAGGTATGTACTTTCCTAATATGTATTTCAGAGAGCAAGTACATAAACAGTGAGCAAACAAACACTTAAGACAGTGGAAAGCCCCTTATACACTAAAGCACAGTTTTCAAATTATGCCTCTAACCTTAAAAGCACCATAGCCCTAGATTAAATGTGTAAAACAGGATCAAAAGTCTGGGCGAGGCTTTTCTTCAAACTATGAACTTAATTCAGAAAAAAACAGTTGTGTTCCTGGATACATTTATCAAATTAACTGAAAATCTGTCACTTTGAAGAGTGTCACTCCAATAAGCTATCTTTGCAGTGGAACCCAGTCACACCTCAAGAAGGTGCCCATTCAGTCCGGCCGCTTAATGAGTCTCATTATGTTCCACACAAGTGTTAAGAAACAGCTCGAATAGATAAACAGAATTAAATCCTAAATTCACAACAAACTTCTCCATACAGAGTTGGGAATAAGCAACATTGTATTTCACTGTCAGCAGCAATGTACAAACTGAGAATTTCAACAGGCTTGCAAGGTCTGAAAACAAGCTGCTTCTGTGTGCAAAGTAACTTAGATTTGAGACTATGCCAGGAAACCCACTGCATTCTCCCCAGCTATGTACTGCTCCCCCTCCACTTGCATACATACTTAATTTTTACACGCTTCCCCCTGCACATACATTTTTTCCATTCTCCCCCGCTTGCCACATTCTCACTTGAGCAAAATCTGGAAATAATGATTTGCTTTCGCGTATTTTTTAACATCATATTTTCTTGTAGGTTGAGAGTTGTGCAAACAGGAATTCACCTATTACTAGGACTGGATCTCAGCTGACAACAACAGAGTATTCTTTCACTGAATGAAAAAATTCAGCATGGCTGAAAAGAGAGAAGAAACCTCATTCTGGGACTAGATTACGTGATTACCGTCATTTCTCTAGCAGAAATTAAGTTGAATGGAAGATGGAAACTTTACAGGGCTTACACAATTTATTCTTAGTAATGGCTACAACAGTTGGTTACATATGAAAAAAAATGTATGAAAAATATATCCGATTATTTCTGGTATCTCTGGCCAAGAAAATTATGTCATTTTCACTTATCACTCATTTCATACTAAACAAACATGGATGGTTAAATAAGAGCCATGCGCAATTTTCATACACTTTGTGGACAAAGCAAAGGTCCACATACAGCTGGCAGATGTAACCACTCTACAGCTTTAGCAATGCCAATGAAAAAATGCAAGACCAACCAATCTTTAYAATTCCCATCACAAAATTATTGAGAAAAGAGCTATGAAAAAGGAGGAACCCGGAAAATTCAGCTGCAGCTGACACGCCTGGGCTTGCTCACTGCAGCAGGTGGTTGCCACTTTARAGCACGTCCCGGACAACCACGTGTTTCCCTCAGAACTTTGACCTGTGCATGTGCTGAGCAAAMGAGCGCTGGCTTTACAAGGATCAGTCATTCCGACCATATTTTCAATCTTGTTCAGCTTTGTTTTTTAAACATATATTTTAGAAACCTACTTTGGAAGGGCGTGAGTACCAATGCTATATGAAGCAGACAAAAGCTAAACATGCTCAATGGAAAAAAAAGCCTCTTTCATCTTCGCCAGAAAGATGACCCTAAGTCTCTTATCAGAAATTCAGTTATTCGTGCTACAGTGTATTTCAGCAGATTTAATTAACAAAAATGCTGATAGATCTTATTTGCTGTTTCTCACAGTGAYACCTCAAAGATCCCCAAATTCCCTGAAAGCTGGAGACAAATGCAAAGAAGAATAAAGCTGAAAAGTAACCTAGAAGCTCACTCACCAACAGTGAAATCCAGTGCAGGGCCCATACCTTGTTACTATGGAGCGACACAGGTACATTTTTACGCTGTGGACTGCAGCTAGACAGGGAGTATCCCATGWACGCCTCTCCCATCCATTCTTGATCTGGAGGACTCTCTCCCTTCCAAACACAGTCATAACATCCTCGCTCACATTATAACAACTGCTGAAAGGAAATTAATCTTAGGAAAGGACATATTTTTAGATGCAGTTCTGTAACAGGAAATGAGAAAAACGACCAACACTCCAACAGAGCCAGAGCCAGTCAGCCCATACTACCAAATGCTCTGAGAAACATAATTTGAGAATCTGCAGTTTCTGCTTTTTACTACGATTTCCAAGCCATATAAAAATCTAATCCCAGGTATCTGATAGTGGAATGTATCTGGCTTGCTCTTTAAACTAAACCAACATAACTGCAATTCTTTTTTGCAAAGCAATAGGTAGGCAATTCTCAAAATAGAACAGGTAATACACTCAGTATCTTAAGTGCAAGGGAAGTTCATCTACCAAGAATATGCTAAAGTTGCAAAGGTAGTTTTATTAACCTGTGGTTCAGTTCACTTACTACTAATGTACTGCATTATTCACTTAAAAATGGGAGTGAGATATTTCTTGAAATTCATGTTTGATTCTTCTACACTAYATTCTTCCATCACCACTTTCAAAGCAGTAGCTTGCTTATCCATATCCGATTCTTCAATACCAAATATCAGTAAATGGATTATTCAATGTTTCCCTGTTCTTTTTTCTTCTTTCTTTCTTCCTGGGCCTAATTGTACTCTACTCTTGCTAAATACCACTGTGAGGTGTAAATTTTCTAGCAAACATCTGACAGTACACAACACCATCTGCTCATTCAACAATATGCATATTTGTGTGCTTGTTTTTAAATAGCTATTTGCCTCATAGCCTAATCCCTGCTCTTTCTGCAAAATATCTTCCCAAATCAGGGCGTTTTTACAGTTACAATTAGAACACTTCACACAGCTTCAGGCTGATTCTAAACCATTTAAACAAGAAACAACAGCTGATTTTAAACAGCAATTCTTCTGAAAYGGATTATGTATCTTCTATGAAAAATTGACCCTATTACATTCCTTGCAAAAGCAACAGTTGCTCTGGCACATGTGGAAAGGCTTTTGGGCAAAGTTTAACATAGGAGAACAAGACTGGCACATGCTGACTGGTGAGCTATTCACTGCTGTAACATGCCAGCAACTCAATACACTAATTTGAAAAATGTTCTGGTTTATTTTGTGGAGAATCCAGACAGCAAGAAATTAGATTGGTAAAACCATTCTCTGCTTGTTATCCTTCAAGAAAAAAGTATTTATGGGAAGCCAGTCTACCTGTCATGCTTCTGCATAAGTTTATCTTTGTTATTTACAAATTAACATCAGTGCTATTAACGCATATATTTTCTGTGTACTGAAAATTGCACTCCTGTTAGCTAGCACTACAGCAGTGATTTCATGCTCATTTTTTTCCCTACTTCACAGTTAAAGAAAAATAAACAATAGACATCACCATATATTACACTAGGATCGTTAGACGAAATAGGCTAGACAAGTGCCTAATATTTATTAAAGGGTCATCAACAGTAATCTAAAAATCTAGATCTAAAAAGCTTACATAATAAAAAATGTTTAATTAAATAAAAAAAGATTTGGTAGTCAGACTATGAAGATATACATAGGTCTTACACAATTACAGACCTGATCCATCAAACAGTCCAGGTAAGGACTGATGGGGTTAGCCAGTATTTCAGAAATAGTTACAACATAGGATATTACTGATCTCTTTCAGGCAAGGTACAAGATATTTTTCTGGTATATCATAACAAAAGGACACATATTAATGTTATTTTTAACACTAGACAATGCAATACCTACAACTCCATGTGTGGATGAACATAGATCAATACTTGTTTTTTTTTTTTTTTTTTTTTTTTTTTTTTTTTTTTTTTTTGTCTTAATTCTTAAAGTATATGCCAGCTTAAGGAGTCTCATTCACAAATCAAGGTAGTCACAGGAGTGACAGTCATATTCATTAGAAGTTAACTATCTGACCAAAAAGAATATAGTAAAATCTGTAACAGTAAAACTGATACAAAAATTTCATTTTACCTTCTCAGAATAATTCTGACACAGTCTACATCCAAAACTATCACCACATCCCAGCTATTTGCAGACTACCTGCTTGAAAACTCTTTACTGCCTGCAAGACCTCAGAAAAATAGAAAAATGAAAAGAATCCATGGAAAAATTTTAAGATTCCAATTTGCAGATTATTTGACTATACCATGCTCTTTTCAATGTCCCTGCTGCAGAAGGACTCCTGACAAGTCCATCCTAAACTCTTTTTCTCTGAAACAGGGCAGCACGCAGAAGCAGGGGCCTTGTTTTATGCATGCTGCATACTTCATATACTTGAATGGCATTCTTCTTACACCCCTGCATCTTGATCAATATTCTCTGCGTCTCTCTCGCTTTCTACTCTTCTGTAGCTGATGGTCAGGTTTTAAGTCTAAACAGCAACGCAAATCTTCTTGTGCCAGTCACTCAGTAAAATGGGAACAGCAATTAGCTCCACAAGCAGTTGTCTGCCAGCTGAACCTTTCAGGATTCCAGCGCTACACAGAGCCTCAATTCTTTGCGCAGCTTCAGCCAGCACAGCCAAGAAGCAGTGCAAAGCAAGCACCCAGCAAGTACRTCGCCAGCAGCACCCCACTTCTCATTTCAGCCTTCAGCTGAATACAGAGAATTACAAAGAGATGCACTTCTCTGGTTCACTCCCTGCTCATGTTTTAGATGATAAATGGTTCTGCTCTTGAAATATATTTTAGCCCATCTAGCTCACAGCTACAGTTCTGAAACTGCTCTGTGTCAGATAAGAGGGGTATAGCATGAGCCCCCCATCCTTATTTAAAGTAAACAACATTAAGTATTATGGCCTTTTCATAATGGAATACATCATGAACACTTTCACTAAAGGCTTTAGCAGTCAGACACGCACACACAATCATGCTTACTTTGTCTGCCTGTGTTTGTCTACACCAGCTCAGTTTGAAACCAAACAGAATAGCTGCTGTTTTTCCTAATTCTTTAACCCTTCCCCCAACATCTCTCTTCCCAGTTCCCAGACATAACTAAGTACTATGTTCTTCAGGGCTTACTGCCCTTGCTCAGGAACACAACAACTTGTCAAGAACTCTTTGCCTTTGTCCTTAACTTACAGTTTGTATAGTTTGTTAGTTTTCATTTAGTTTAATAAAAAGTACAGCATTTCTTCTTTCCAAGATCAAGGTCTGTCYTTGTTTGTACTGTGCTATTCTGTTCTAGTTACTTTATTCTAACCTTACTAGTGTAAAGCGTATGCAAGATTAACATTTTGATCCTATTCCTCTTCTGTTTCYGAGATGTGTCTAATACTTTGGCCACAACAGCTGTCTGGCTAGCATATGCKGTGTTCATTAGGGTTGATGTATACTCTAATATTATTTGGTAAGAACTAGCTGGTATAAATTCAATCTTTTTATAAAGCAATGATTATAACATGGAGCAGAACTTAAAGTAATTTTCGTTAATTGAGCCATTACTTATATGCTCTTGCAAGGGCTTGGCAGGTCCATGTTCTATATGCAGAGTAGTATCTTACAGAACACCACCTCTTTCCAGAAAAACAGCCTTAAGAGAGATGAGTTCGTGCCTCCATAGATTTCCATTCACATTTAAAAATTTAAATGAGACATTTAAAAATAAGAAACATTTAAAAATAAGAAAGCTTAAGCCATTATTTTCCTAAACCTGTCACCATCTCTGCCTTGCAAATTTTACACTCCAGCAACAGCACCAAACCAAAGAGATGGTACCTCTTACATTAGAAACATATTTATCAGTCAGGTCCAGCAAATATAAAGACAAAAAGCGATGAAACAAAGCGCTTCCATCAGGTGCATGCATCTTCCAGTAAGAGTGTAACAGTTTTATGAGCTTTAATTGAAGCTGATAGCCTACGCTGTTTTTGAATTCTGGAGTCTGAACGTGAAGCTACTTAACAGCACTGCAGACAAAAGGCACATCCTACAGTCCTTACTCATAGAAAGTTCCTACTAACACACTAACTATTCACTCTTTTGCTCATTCTTAATAGCAACGTAATAGAAGTCATGCAAGTTTGATCAAGAATCTTAAACATCTGCAGGTAACTATTAAAAAAAATTATCTAAAAAGTATATGACCCTTAAGAAACAAATGTCTCAAAGAGATAGAATACTGGGATAAGAGGTTTGCCATTTATCACACTTGAAAGTTAGTTCTACACTATGAATTTCTGCCATGCCAGTCAGCACTGCAGTATTGGCTGATTGTGCAGCTAAAAGAAAAGGACTGTACTGTAACACATCTTTCCTGACACAGTCTTTTCGGAGCTACCTGGACTAAATTGTCCTGGTAGGAGCATATTTTCACTGTGATGTGTGACTTCACTAGTACCTTGCAAGTATGACATATCAGCACATCCACACGAGCAAAAGCTTCCCAGCACARGCGCAATCTCTAACACAGCTGCGATGGCAAAGCCTCATGTCAATCTGTAACACAAGCTGGGGGAAATACACCTTGTGTAATGATGCAACTACATTGCCAAAATATTCATGTAGACGCAACTTGTATTAACCTCACTACTGTTGCTCAGGAAAATAATTTTGCTATACAAGCACAAGAACTTCCTTGCCTAGAGGGAATTCTGCCTTCTCCAAAGAGCTGTGCAGCAGGGCCAGGCACCCCTTGCCTGTGCCACGCATCGGCACTCTTGCGCGCTAAAGCTGTACCCTGCCATGGGAAGGCCAGACCTGCCAAGAACTGCAATGGCCAGTCCCTCATAACCAGCTTTACTGCCTGCACTTCATTACTGATTCCAACGTTACCTTTTCAAAATCATAGGCAAAAACCTATGAAATGGTTAATTTAAATAGTTGATAGTGAGTGCAAAACTCAGCAGAAATACGCTGTCGTGTTCTTCTCCTCTTCAGTTTTGACAATGTGCCAGCCACCTTGCCTTGAATTCACTCAGCTTCAGGTTTCATCTGCAGAAGACTCTATTAGTTACTGAATTAAATTTTAACTTTACAAATCAAGTGCAATATTCAATCAATTCAATTATATTAGTGCAGAGGGCTACATTAATTCTTATTTTTAAGAAAAACAAACTAATATTGATTTTAAGCCAAACTAAAATAAGTCTGGTTTTAGACAAAACATAAGCAAGTTCATTTACCCAAAGATCTGCTCTTTATTCACATTGATGCAACGGATTTAACTAAGGCAACCTTCTAGTGTGTATCAGCACAACACTCCACTTCATCCTCCTTCTCTAACTAGTATTCTGCAGGACTGACTGCAATCTTTTCCTGTTCCTTTGAGGGACACACACACACACTGAATTATTCTTTTCCACCAACAAAATCAGGAGTCAGACAGTGGAAATGATCATCTGATGGACTTTTCAAGCTTTGTAAACTTGACCTGTCCACTGGATAACTAGACAGTTCACAAAATGCAGAGCCTATTTGCCAACCTTCTCTGCAACTTAGTTTTGTACATTCAGCTGAGTCTTTGCAACAGATAACATGACAACTCCAATTTAACACGGTTCGGGGGAGGGGGGAAGAACAGCAACAAAAAAACAAACAGAAAGGTCCCTTACCTTCTTCCTGCAGTTTGACTCCATGTATATCAATCATAGCAATTCTTTTTTACCTAATGTTAGCAATGAAGTTATTTTATTTCCTCTCTCACCCATATCAGTATGATGGGCTTTTTTAAAAAAATCTTCCCTTAAAATTACTCCTCCAAAATTGACCTCCAAAATCAAGATGCCTGTTGGTGTTCTAGCAATCTTATTCTTAAACTACTTCTTCCTCTTTCTCAGCTTCCCTTAACCCCAGCCTTTGCCACAGAACTTCCATCTAGCTGGAACACAGACCACAAACTGCTCTATTGTCATAAATGAAGAAATTAATCAAGCACCTCACTAAGGTTATCCAGGAACAATTTTCATAGACAAAAACAGAGAGACACTCAAGAAAATTACTGAGTATAACAGGAAGTAGGGAGACCATCTAAAGAAAAAACATGGAAAATTAATAGTAAAKCTATTTTTTAATGCTAAATACTAAGTCTATTTTTTATTGCACTAAAAACCAGCATTATTAGTGCATTTAAATCCTGAGGATACCAATATGCAGTGTTATTAATTTCAGTCACACCTAAAGCTTGAATTACACTGCAGCACTTCTGAGAGCAGAACTGCTGCTTTCCACTGCAGAGTGGCACAATTCAGCCTTTTTATTACAGGAGCAAAAAGTCTATGAGCACAAGCCCTCAGTCAACACAGAAGCACTGGCTATATGCCACTGAGGATGCACTGCAGCAGCACAACAATGTTAGCAGCCCTGCTGACCACAGGCAGCTTTGTTATTTATTAATATAACGGCTCACAGTAGGGATATGCAACACCAGCAGAACCTGCCACAAGCAAGAATTGCAGTAAAACATTAGATTTTTTTAAGGCTTCGTAGCTGCTAATGGTCAATGAAGACTTGTGCCTCTCCACAGTTTTTAACAATGCAGCTTTTCTTCTGATGAGAACATCCTGTTGACTAGTACAGCTTCAATCTTTTTGTCTTGAACAAGGAAAAAACCTACAACAATTTAGCTCCCTACTTTTATTTAAAGTAACATCAGAATTACTTGCAAGTAAACTTATAGACAAATGTAAATATCCACAGGGTTTGTGTTCTAATTTATGAAATTTGCTTAAACCATTGTGAGTTATAAACAAAAAGAACTGGAAAAAAACTGTTGGACATCTTACATGGGGTGGTACWTGTGTGTGTGTGTGTTTGTATCTACTGAATATAGTCCCCCATTAATAGGTACTAGATACACTCGCATTCTCTGTCACAGAGAGTTAAACTTTAACCACATTACTCCTACAGTTACACTGTCCCAGAGTCTCAGGCCTCTCAAAGTTACAAACCTTCTAGTTCTCCGACTAAGTGTACTGTAACTGTGCTACAACCACCTCTGAGAACCAGAACAACCTTCTTTTCATCACACTGACACACTAAAAACAGAACAATCTTATATAAGGCAACAAGTGCATCTCTCCTAGAGCTCCATTAGTCTTTTCTGCTCTCTTCCACACCCACATGCCATTAGCAGCCCACTTTCTATTACTCTGAATTAATAAAGTTTTTCTCCTCTCCAACAGAGAAACTTTTCAGCTTCTTTCAGCTGAAAATATCCTCTCATATAGACACACACACACAAAAACCTGTTATTAATCCATAATCTTAAATTTGGTACCACTTACAACCAAATTCAAAGCAATTCTTGAACAGACATTTACCTGTATTACTAGGGGTTAAATAACTTCCTATTAGTAAACATAGCATTAGTAATTAATGCTAACAAATAAAAAGATTGCCATTTAAAGCTAATATGTAACCCCAAGGTATCCTGTGACTAAGAAAAAAAGGTGATCAAAAGCAAATATTATGTTTAATTAAAAGCTATTTCCGCTGTAGCTTTATTTGTCATGCTTTGTAGACCTCYACCCTCATCTTTACAATGAATTTTCATAATGCTTAACACTGGATCACTCACTCAGTGGGAGAAAAAGAGAACTTAAGCAATGCAAGAGAAAAATTAAGCATTTAGCATGTTTTACCAACCCTAAAGCAGCCCTTGAACAGAATTCATGTACTTCATCTTTACACATTAGCTTGTTCACAAAAGGATCCAGTGACCTTGCACATGTCAGTTATAATTCATTTCTGATTTTATAAAGTTTTTTTTTTCTTGGAGTGTTTCTTGGTGGTTTGGAATGATAGCTCCACCAGACTGGGACTGATATGTCACTTTTAATTAAGCTTCAACAATGAAACTAGTTTTGTTTATTTTAGCAACTGCTTAACAGTGTTCGAACTCGAACAGCCATARCTGAGCTTTGAAGTTAGCATCCTCTCAAGAAGAAGGGGTGTTAATAAGTACTTCTACTGTCGCTATTGTGTCATTCTACCTGACACAAGAGGTAGCCAGGCATAAAGCCACCTTTGCAACAGAGCTGGAACACAAACGTTGCAGATAATAGGCAACATATATGGATTAGACGTACTTTGTTTCCCTGTGGACCTCCATTCCCACCTTCACTGAATATCTAGGGAAAAGATACAGTTTGCTCTACCTCTAAACAATCAATMCATCGAGAAATCGAAACTGGTATCTGTTGAATATGCCAAACAAGTTGCTCAGGATTAGGTTAGTGTCGCTCACTTATCTGGTAGCTTACAAACATGCAGCCTAACGTGGAAGCCCTTTCTTCAAGTTTCTCCATTAAAACTCCCATCTGTTTCATATGACACAATTTACGTGAAGAGAACTTAACACACACCCTTATCTCTATGAAATATACTTCCACAGTTGCCACAGGAAGGTGTCACACAAAACAATTCAGCATATTTAACGTCTTGTTCTCTCACAGGCACACACTACCACTCTTACAGACAGGGAAAAAAAAAATGCTCAAAGTGATCATAACATACTCATGCTATATGAAAGAACTGAACACAGGTTTTCCAAGACCCAGAGTGGCACTCAAATCATTAGACAATCTTTCTTTATGCTAAAGCACACAAATAGACAAAAAAAACCCACAAAATATCTCACATTCGGAAGTATATACCAGCAGAAAACATGGTTTCCCCAGTCTAGTGTAGTCTTTGTTAGAGACCCTCATTTCTCATGAAAGCCTGGATTCAGAAAGCCATGTCAGTAACAGAGAAAGCATCTGGCTCTGCTCTGTCCCTGATCTGGATTGATTTTGGGTACTGAGAAGGCACTTACTATACATACAATACAGAACTTTCAAGCTAGTAACCATCAAGGCATTTCAGCCAAACTTTGCAGACTTGCTTGAGTATTATGACTATTCTTCTGCTGACTTCTGAACAGGCCTTCTGTCTCTGCATATTTGGATACGTTCATTTTACCAGCATTTGACAGCACCATGGGATACTAACAAGTTCAAATATTGTTTTCTTAATGAAACAAAGACCAACAAACATTTAATCCTGCTACAAATTACAACACAGAACTCTGAAAAGGAATCCCAGGTGTATATTTTGCCTTTCAGAATACCCTTGGGACATGTTGTATACTACAATAAAAGCTGGAATTTAGTTATTTGTGATTTATACATTTTTATACGTTAYGATTTCTAGGAAATCACACTTTTAACTAAGTTCATTAGCTAACTTTACTAAGGACTCATGATTTCTTTCCCATTTTCTTCTTCCATGCATTCTATTGGGATTACTGGCTCATCTTCCCTTGATTTAAACCAAAATATTAGTGGAGAGATTCATTTCATGGCAATACCTAATATGAGACACACTCCATCAGCACTGTGGTACAGGGTGGGGTCATACGCCCTGCTCAAATACAGTCGTGAACAAGCAAGGACTCCTCCGCTCTCCTGAAGATGTACAAAGAAGCCTCATGTTGCCTTTGGATGTTCYAAAGGGAGTTCCTGACTTTCACCCATATGCTGCTAATTGATTTATTTTTCCTGTCTTTCTTATATCGTCTCCCACTTTCACTCCTAGACAGGTTCGGTCTTGAACACCAGCGCTCGAATTACGTAAAGTCAGGATAATGGTATGCGTTCGCATCGTGGGGGCGATCCGAGCAGCGCGATTTCACTTTTTCTTTTTTTCTTCTAAACACAAACAACGTTGTTCTTCCCCAGAAGCCGCCCAGCCCGCCCGCAGCCGCCAGCAAAGGCTGCGATGCGAAGCCGAGCACGCAGCGCCGAGGGCGGCGCGGCGCTGCCCCGGCGCACCCCTCCCGCCCGGCCCGCAGGAAGCCGCGCTGCCGAGGAGCATTTTGCCTTATTCGCTCCTTTTCCCCGGCCTGCTCCTGCCAGGTTTCGGCGGCACGGCGGGCKCGGCGGCGCCGCGGCCGGCAGGTGCCCGCTCCGTCCCTCCGAGRGGAGGCTCCCCCGCTCGCCCAGTGCCCCCCGCGAGGCCAGGACCGGCCCGGCCGGGAAGTTTCCAGGCAGTGGGAAGGGAGCGAGGGAAGGTCGCTGCCCGCGGCGCGGCCGGGAGCACTTACAGCCTCCTCTCCTGCGGCTGCAGCTGCCGGTGCATGGCCAGGGAGAAGCCGAAGAGGCTGCCCGGCTCGCCGCGCCGGCTGATCACGTTGTCGGCGTCCAGGTTGAAGGCGCCGGCGAGGCAGGGCAGCAGGAGCAGGCAGAAGAAGAGCGCGGCCGCCATCTGCTCCGGCCGCGGACGGGACCTGCCGCGCGCCGCCGCTCCCCGCGCTGCGGCCGCCCGTTGTGCCCCGGCGGCCCCGCCCCGCCGCGGGGAGGCCCCCGCTCCGCCTCCTCCGCCTCCCGCCACCGAGGCCCGCGCCCCTCAGCGGGGGCGGCGGGCCGGGCACAAGATGTCCCCTGGGTCCCCCCTCAGCGGGGCGGCGGGCCGGGCACAAGATGTCCCCTGGGTCCCCCGCCTCAACGGGGGCGGCGGGCCGGGCACAAGATGTCCCCCGGGTCCCCGTTCAGCGGGGGCGGCGCTCCCCTCGCCCTTACAGCCCCGCGGTAGCTCTTCAGGCGCCGCCTCGCCAGGGGGCGGCGGCGAAGCCGAGGGGCTCCGTCCCTGCCTCCCGCGCCGGGTGCTGCGGCCTCCGCGGCGGCGCGGGCCGCGAGCTCTAACGGCTCCAACGGCCGGGGCAGAGCCGTTACAACGGCCGGGCTGAGGCGCGGGTAGGCTGCGGCCGCCTCGCCGGGCCAGGGCAGCGTAAWTACCTGTATTTCTAGTATTTACAGCCCGTATTCCCCCAAAGGCATGCAACGAAAAGCATCGGCGCACCTATACCTGTTTCAAAGACGTTAGCACATGAAYACACAGGCTCAGCCCACATACAAGTCTTCAAACTCCATTCCTTCAGCATTCCCAGCCTTTGAACAGATCAGATTTTTTTTTAAACCCTTTACTGTGTTTTAAAACAAATATATGGGTTTTATATCATATCTCATGCTCTCACTCTGTAAGGATATTTTTAAACACACCTTAACGATTTTATCCATCCAATAGAGACTTCTGTCCATTTATAATTAAGTCTTGTTACAGCTGTCTGCATTAGGAAAGTGAACGTAAGGTTTTTAAGCCTTACAAATTTTAAGCAGTGTGACAATACCTTTTTTCTTTTCTATTGATATTAAAGATGGGGACAGAAAAACCTCTCTTCACAGAAAACAAATTTCAGCAAAAAGAGAGAAAAGAGCAGTTGAGATAGACCRCTCGCACGTTAATATTCCCAATAATTTATTCTGGAACAATACTATGCTTCTGTGGAGTTGATCCAGATTACTTTCTCCAGAGTAATTATTCTAGGATAACTCCCGGCATAGGCAAGTCTTCAGCTCAACTAAAGCACCCTTGATCACAAGAATAGAGAAAATGCACCAGAAACGTGCATTTAATGTGAAAACAAAACATTTTGTTAAATTAGGCTCCCAGACATTTATTCCTAAAGGAAGCTTTCCCTGCTTGCTCTTTGTGCCCAGCTTTTTCAAAGTTTTAATCCAGTGTTTAATCACATTAAGCCGCTGCCATGGCAGAAAACTGCGCGGGCGCAAACGCTGCCCTAGGATTTCGCTGCAGGGCTCGGGAGGGGGAAGGGTTCCGGGCTAATTACAGGAGAGTAGGCTCACTGCAGTCTGTGTGCTGTGCAGTCATTAGCAAAGATGTGAAAGCAAGTCTTTTTAAATAGTGTCCAGGACTGTACCAAAGTCTTAGTTTGCCTTTCAGAACCATTTAAACTTGCATGCTTATAATACTCTTACAGTAACTATARTTACTTAAAGCAATACTTGTACCCGATAACTTTTGTAAGGAGTCACAGAAATACTTCCAAGCAGTATCCAGAGCCATCTGAATGATATTGGCACATTAGGTTCATGTGATTTCTTCCTGTCCCTCTCTCCAGCCAGCATTGCCTGGGCATGTTTTACCTGTTTGTTGTTATCACAGAAGTTGCTGAGGAGTGAGACAGTTTTCTCATCTCCAGATGCAGAAACGAGCATTCGAAAACATAGTTATATTAAAATCTGTCTCAAGTGACCACAGCAGGAACAACAAAAATAGATTATACACAGGGTGGAGCAAAATTGCACACAAACAGCTTAGAGTTACCTTGGATAGTCTCTTGTCATTTTGTACTATTTTAATTTGCTCTAGATGAGAGGAGGAAAAAAAAGTTTGAAAAAAATCCCAATTTCCTTCCTTTGCTCTTCTTCCAAAAAAAACCATGCTGTGGGTTATCTATGACTAACACACACTTCAGGAGTTCCTCTCTTGTACCATCCCTGTATAAAGGGGGGCAAAGAATAGGTGCTATGACCAATTAAATTTGACCACTGTACTATACATAATACTGTGGTGATTCTAAGAAAAGTATTAGCCAGATCAAAGCTAAGTCTCTTTTCTATATCAAATGTTTTGCTATAGCTGAGTTTTCAAGCTGTTTGCTTATTAACGGTATGTTGGTACTCTGCCAAAGGGCTACAAGGTGTTTGCCTGCTGTGTCTGCATATTGAGCAAGCTTTAGTGCCAGTAATACTTTCCTCCTCCAGACAACTGTGTAGTTAATTACCAAGGGAAAAAAAAATCTGAAAAACAGAAGAGATGAGATGGAAAAGCCAGAGCTTGGCAAGACATTTTAGCCTTTCTCGAAAAGGAAGACCAGGAACAATGCTTTGCCTTTCTGAACTTTTATCATTTATATGAACAAAGCATGTTATGCAAGAAATGCACAACTTGTGGATACTCAGCTGTGCAGCTTTAATGCAGCAYATCAAATGGTTCCAAAAAGCCAAAATAAGTAAACATACCCTTCACATTTCATTAAAAAAAAAATCTTACAATTGATGTAATTCCAGATGAAAATTTGATATAGGTCAAAAAAGTTTGGCTCATTGTGCAAGTTCTAAAGCCACTAAGTTTGTTTCAGTTCAGAACCATAAACTACTTTTAAGCATTATTAACCTGGATCAACCTTCTGAATGGTTTCTTCCGAATGCAATACACATACCATGTTTAGAGGCACTTGTTCTCCAAATKATTTATTTTTTCTGAACGGATGCATCTCATGAACTACAATAAACAGTTGAACTATTAATCTGTCTTGCATCCAGGTTATTGGGCTATTTTTGCTAGAATTTCCTTTACTGCTGTTCTTGGTTCTGTTTTAGTAGTGATGTCATGACCAGCAAACAGCAGTAGAAGAGGCAATGTGCTTGATAACGAATAAGCAAAGTGTTTCGTTCTGAACTAAAGTGTTAAAATATAACTATTTACACAGTTGGTATTCTGAATTATACAGAACTGACTCTAGTCTTATTTATATCATTTGTAAATAAAATGAAGATTGTCTCATCTCTCTTTCTTTACTATCTTTTCAAAAAGAAAGTTCTAAGATTCAACTTTTGTACCTGTTGCTCTATTGTTTTAATMAGATTAACTCTGGTTACAAATTAAGATATTGCTGGGGGGGTTTTCCCCCCTTGAATGTATAAAACTATAGACATCATTCTCCCATTCTTTACTGGTTTACAAAGCAAAAACATTTTGCCTCTGTAGATAAATTCTTTAGAATTTGACACGATATTTATGACTTGAAATCTTTAAAGACTACATGTCTGGACTTCTAACATTTTGTGTCATGGTTTTAACAGGTGTATATACAGTATGTAAAATACTACACACAAAAATCTGGAATGACAGAAGAATTTCTATCCAAACATGAAATTGTTTTGTACCAGTTCCCAGTTTTCCAGAATACCAGTTTCTTTATGTCTTTTTTAATACGAGAATACTTTTCCACTCAAGTTGTCAGGAACATACCTTAAGCAGTTTTAGAATAACTACTGCRGATTGGAGAGTGAACATCCTTGTAAACATGTGGAGCAGGCACTTTTTCTGAGCATAGCTATGCAGAGGTGAGAGAAATACTGGTAACAAATGGAAATTAAACATCAATACTTTGGATTGCTGTAGAGAAAATTAAGGATGTTCCTTCAAAATTTAATGAGGCATAAAACTGCAGTCACTTTAAACATATGCATACATATTCTAATTCAYCAGCTACATGTACAGCTGTATAAGATGCCCCCAATAAAGGCAGCCTAAGCTTAAACAACCTTATACGCATCACAGGTGCCTTTCGTGAGAAAACCCATTTTGGGGCGCTCTCAGCAAGATACGTATCCYACAATCTCTTGCATCATTGCTAGTGAGACTTCTAGGAATGTGCCCCAGATCTGTCTATACCATSTATGTCGTCCTGATCTACCACACTGTGCCACACATAAAACCTGGCTTCCAGTACCAGAGGCACACTTTCAGGCAATTAATCTACTCAGCTCTCCTTCAACATCTATCTATGTGTGCGCCTTATAGCATATCTGGGCCAAAGGAGCCAACCATTGCTCCATCTGGCCCTGCCCTCACAGGCAAAATGCCTTCCTGATGCTTGGTGTCGGTTTTCTTATTGCCAAGGCTATAGGACTATACCCCTCACTGTAAAGGAAACCTAGAAATCTACAGTCAACAGAGGTTACTTGTATTGGGTAACATGGCATAGGCTAGCAAAAGAGATTAAATAAAGATCTTTCTCAGGTAGGTAATGCTTGCAAGCAAAATATTCATAGGTTCTCCCTGGAGACTCTCTCCAGGAAATTAGGAAGCAAGATGAATCTTCAATGGACATATTTGAACTGCATCAGGAGCCAGAAGTAATCATTGTTCAGGACAAAACACTTTTGCTCTCCTAGCTCACACAAACTCTGGCTAAAGAGACTTTGGCCATCACCCAAAGCACAGCTCAGTACAAACTTGATTCCACTTACCTCTAGGAGCTGCGCTAGGTGCTGGACACACAGGACTTGGTCTTAGGGCAGAGTCTGCAAAGTCCAAGATCAAGAAGTACAGATAGTTGAGGAATCTGGTCTGCAGGTCACTGTCTAGTTTACCGTAACAGCATGGCACAGCTGGTACCCTCAATTCCCCTTGCTGCTTGGTCACTAGCACACTCATTGCACCTGCTCCCCATCGGGCTGTGGATCACACCCAGCTGGGAGGGTGGTCAGCTGGCCRTTCGGCTGCCACAAAGGTGGTAAAGCCCAGTCAGGGAGAAGGAATTTGCAGAGGTTGCCAAGGATCAACAAGAACCATGGAGGGGAGGGGGGATCCTGCTAAATCTATTAGTTTGGGATCCTGATCAGAAATATGATTGTTTTTAAATAGATGTAGTTTTCTTGATATTCATTGTCTGTAACAATTTTACAACATTGGCACTATAGCCACTTCATTCACATGTGCTAAGCAAACCAYGTCTGCTGCTGATTGAGCAGAAGAGTGTTCAAGACGTGTTCAAACATGGCTTTCAGAGCACTGGAGGCAAAGCCAGCAAAGGCTGCTTGTCTGGTTAAGGTGTAGATTTAGCAGCCTTAGCAAGATGCTTTCTCTACTTTTTCTTTGCTAATGGAGGCCATAGGTGTTTTTTTGTTGTTGTTTTAAGTAAACATAAACCAAACACATGTATTCATTTTTCTTTTTRGATCGACATCCTGATTTCTGGAGAACAAACTGGGCAAACTAGCACCGAGTATCACAGTCATCCTTTTTACTTCCTTTGAATGATCATTTAAAAATATCTTTTCCAAACAGCATCTAGTTTTATTAATCTTTGGGGGGGGGGTTAATTAATACATGACGAACAAATCCAGTCTTTTGTTCGGTCTCAGTTTTTGCTAATGTTATCACTCACAGTGATGGCGATTTTAACTATGCAAAGGCTGTAAAAAGACCCTAAATAAAGCCTGTGAAAGCCCAGTCCTGTTAAGATTTGGGCTACTGTCTGAGTGAAGAAAAAAAAAAAATCAGGTCGTTGGCTTGCGTGCGCTCCCTCTCTCTCTTCTTTGCCTAATTATGAATAGCAGTTACGCRAAGGGCTAGGACACACTGTAGTTGTTCCAAAGCCCCTGCTGAGCAATGCAACCTTTAGTTTCTGCGGCTTCATAAGTTATTCTACAGCAGCAAAGGATTCTTTTACCTGCATTCCAATCTACATGTATTACTAGTTTATATGCTAAAATTATCAGATACTTTAACTTTCTCATTTGGTTTAATAAATTAAGAGTATCTGTTATCCAAGGACAAATTTTAAAAAATATATGTTCTGTACCCAACCACTAAACATTTACATCCACCAAAGGAAACAGACTGAGGATATCTGCACATTCAGTATTTTCCAAATAACTGCTTCTGTTTAATTATTAAGCTACTATCTTAAGCTTAACAGGAAGAAGATACTTTTATTCCAGAAGACGACTACTCATACATGGAGTTAATCAGGAACAATTCTATGTTTAAACAAGCACTAAGGAAGTATTCATAGAAAAAAAAGTTCCTCTGTAATTCCAGTTTTATTCCATGAAAAGATTCATTGCATGATTCTTCCATGACCAGGCAGGCTTAGTGAGTAAACTGCAAATCTAATCAGTTTGGCAAAAGGTTTCACGGAAGTTAGCTTCACTGACTTCAAGTGTTTTGCTCTTTTGTTCATTTGTCTCGAACGAATACAATTAGGGGCTAGGAAGGAAAGGTCATTAATTATGAAAGTGCAAATGTTCCTATTGTACTGAAAGGGTTTCTAATGCAAGCTTCCACATAAAACATTATGTATCCAGTTTTCTCACTCCTTTTCCCCCCCATCTGTCTATACTTCCACACTTCTAGTGGCCCTCCTAGGAAAGGGCAAAATGCCTAGTAACTTCTAGGCAATCTAGATTTAGAGTTTTAAACAATTAYTCCAATAACATCATAAGTTGGTAAAAGATTTATGGCAATTTAGAATATTTCTAAATTTCTATACACTGCTTATTTTCAGAAGATTGTTTGCTTGGTCATTCCCTGTGAATTAGTTCAGGAAAAAAAAATTGAGAGTTTAAAAAGTCATTTCTACATTTTCCTATGGTATTCACATTTAAACAAACCCAGACATATTTTATAATATGATAAGAGGAACTTTCCTAAAGTACACATTATCAGAACTACATATGTTTTCATCATTTGAAAATAACAATCTCTGCATAGGTGTAGTGGGAGTTCTCTGTCTTGCTTATYTACATTTATCTAACTCCAGCAATCTCAAGGAGAACACCTAAAACCTACCAGAATTCCTTCCATACGTCTGGGAACACAAAAAGCTTAAAGCTTAGCCAGGTAAGATGATGTACAGTCAGGGATAGGTTCTCTCAGTTTTCACTAGGGCTATACCTTTCCTGTAATTTTCTACAGTATGAGTATACTACAGYAAGAGTAGTATTAAGAGTAGTAATCTCACATACCACAAATASATCGCTTTCTTTACTTTGGGGTTGGATTTTTTTTTAAAAAAAAACATACCTAACAAATAGTATCTGTGTTCCAACATACAAGCAGGTCCACTTCTGTGAATTTCTGATCATGAAATCATTCTGTGAAATACACACATCCGTTCCTATTGCCCAACTCCTCCTAAAGTCAACCAGCGTCTCCAAGGAACAACGTCTATGCAACCTAATTGGCAGTTAGAGGCCATGATTCTTATTTGCTACTTCAGTACAAATAAATGTATACTGACCCTTTTTACTGTAGATTTGATCTTCACATTAACTGAATACAATGCAGTTATTTTAGAGTAATGATGTACTTTTCCATGCAGAACAAAAAGCATTTTCATTCTTACTCTGTGAGCTATGGAAGTATTCTAATCTCCATTTTTTAGTGGAAAAGATTGGYAGTCTACCTAAGGATAGGAGAGTGCCTCAGTATCACAGAGGAAAGCTGCAGCAGGACCCAGAGTCAGGTCTGGTGTGAATTCTCCTCTGCCCAGTTATAAAGGCCCTGTTCTCTTTTGTATAGCCATCAGCTGCTAAGCTGCRATACCTGAACATACGCACATTTGGCTGATAAGTCCTAGCCTTTGAGTAACAGGCTCTGTTAGTAGAAATTATGCTTTGCTGTAGGTAACCACTGTAACAATATCCATCCTGACACTCTGACTCCCTATGGGAATTTTTGCAGAACATTGTGGGTTACAAGTGAATATCAGAGAATAAGAGTTCGGTGTCAAAATCCTCCTGTTCCATTTCATCATTTTCACACAATATTTAAAGAACTTAGCAGTTCTCTCTGTTCCATTTCAACCTTTGATGAGTTAGTTTGCAAGCTCTTCACTGTCACACAGGGCTGACTTGACCAGAAGAGAAGGAATCAATTTGTCCGTAATGTGGAACTACAACTACCAGATCGGCCAGGTGCGCAGCAGCTAGAAAAGAAATCTGAGCACATGCATGTTCTGCAGACAATAAACAACAAATAACAGATGTCACAAGTCCTTGCTGACCAGCTGCACATGGTAGGGCAATCGCCRAGCAGTGGGATCAGGTAATGGCACAAGTCTGTGCCTGTCAGCAGTGACTGCAAGCCTTCTGAGATCCTGTGTTCCTGAGGCTCTGCGCCAAGTTTATTTCAGCATCAGGATGCCAAAATGACAGCTGCTTTGAGAGAGAAGAGTCAGGCTATCAGTCTTACAGGGAAAGTTTGCATCACTCAATCTGTTTGGTGTCAAAAACAAAGCCATTGCAGGAGGCAGTTACTTTGCAGATGTGTGTAACCATTAACCACAGCCTGCATGCAGAATCACAAGTATGAACAAAGCAGAGAAATTAATAAAGTCAAATAAGAAGGCTTCCCTAGAAATGTAGGTAATGGACTAGGCATATCTAGAAGTCAGAATATTGTGATTTGAAGTAGGAACATAAAAACATTATGTACACAAAAAAGTATTACTGTAGACAATAAAAGTTGAAGTGGCATTTGAAAAGACAGTCCTACAGCATTATGCAGTCTTAATAGTGCCACATTGCTTAACCGCAGATCTCATTTTTCTCCATGAATTTGTTTTACATGTTTAGTACTCTTGGGTGCATATTCCAATTTTGTTTTCATTGTAATAGAAGACATTTGTGATTTGCTCTTCAATTTGAACTGTAGTTTTTGCTAATGTTTATGACAGGGAATACTGCATAGCTTGTGCATTCATTCTGTTATTTTGTGATTATTGCTTAATGTACATGCTTCTAAAATGATTTGCGACTTTAAACTACARTGTCCTGTTCCCTGTCTGCATGAAATCTCTTGGTATTGGAGATACAAAGGAAAAAAGGCAGCGGCATGTCACAGTCCATTTGGAGAGTTACTTTAACACACRTGTGATTTGTAAAGTACCTGAGTTCTTTCACCTTCTGCGGATAACATCACACAACATATTGAAATAACTTGGGTACCTAAAAACAGTCTGACCAKGGCAATATACATAGCTTTAGAGCTGCCCCAGTGAGCCTGCATTCCAGTACTTCAAGCTAGGTCATTAAGGTATGTTAAATATCTCCACTCTGCCAAATACCTGCCYTCTGTGCATCCTTCAGAAGCTCTTTCTCGCTCTGTTGGTCAAAGCTTTTCCCAAACAGTATGGGAATATACTGTTAGCCGCAGGTTGTTAGTAGGCCCCATACAGTATGGGGCTAAGTTCTCCAGAAAAAAAGGGAGCTCTGATAAAGCTGTCAGCAGTTCTTGTACCCTTTTCTGACATTGTACATTATCCAATACTTCTTCATCTCTTCTGGACCAKCTGAATAACATCGATTCTTGCACAATTTGTACACCCTTGACCTTGCTTGGGCCCACACTGTAGTGCTCATTACAGGGTTCTTGCAAAAGAAGTCTTTTCAAATGTTACAAAGCAAAAGTCCAAACATAGTGACTCACAGCACCAAAGCTCCAAAACATAACTGGAGTGGGCCATGTTCATTACATTATGGGATCGTTGCAGGAGAACTATTTGCAATAGTAATTAGTAATATAGTAACATTGCAGTAATGGAACAGAAGCACCTGAAAGCTGGAAACATTATTTTAATCAGACCAGCATAAGCTAAGAGTTGTATCAGCAGGACACAAAACAATGAATATATTCAATGGAAGTAAATATCTCTAGTAAAACTTTCCTTTGCTGATCAGGGCCAAGACTCCTTTGAAAAGGCATTTCAGTTCTTAATCATTTCTAATAGTCTTAGGAAAAGATCTTTTTACAATGGCACTTCACTAAGGGGAAAAAAAACAGTCTCATGAATAGATAAATGAATAGATAACAGTATCTGTAAATCTTCAATTCACAGGCAACCCTAAGTCAGGGGAAAAAAAATTTAAGTGCCAAGCTGCTTTATTATTCTGGCATCATGAAACACAGAGCTTTCAGTTCTCAGTACAAGGAGCATTTCACTCTGGTTAGCTTGAGGTTAATACCTATCCAGATCTATCTTTCTTTTTTCATTATTACTAGTAAGTCAACAGCAGGCTTTTACTATCTTGCAAGACAAGTTTCAACAAAGCTGCAGCATGATTTTTCCTCTGATTAGTAAATCAAGACCAGAACATATGCCCACAGATATCCTCCACACAAAAGAGAGGTAGGATGTTAATCTCTGCTGTGCCATTCTCTTGTATTTATTCCAGAAATCAAGATCCACTGAGCAGGAGGGGGCTTGGCCTGAGAAGAGACTAAGAGAAGGTTTTTTGATCAACTCTGAAAAGACAGAGGCTGCATTACCTTTACCACAAATCACCCTCTGAAGGGATTTTCCCAGCATGGAGGCGTTCAAGAGGTAGCCATAGCGGGGAAGGTCTCACCAACAGCAATACAGCTTCTTTGGCAGCAGTGGAAGGAGGCACTGAGACGTTTTAGAGACCCACTAATGGACTGCTGGCTTTCTCCAAATACTGTAACCTATAAAGTTTGAAGTTAGAGCTGTAATTCATTAATGGGACAAGTATTCACCTTTCTTAATAGAGCAATATTGAAGGAGGTCTCGGCAGGACCTTGGCAGAGTTTCACCCACTGCAACCCATTTGTTTCCTCAGCCTTTTYTTTCAGAAAGTGATTGCTTTATCAGTTCTTGTTTCCAGTTTTTTRTGCAGTTGTATTTAGCACTTAGTTGAGTATGTGATAATTTTTTTTTAGCTTGGTTCTTCTCCTGTTGACTGTGATTTCCAGTGTTAATCTTATACACTGACTCAGACAAAAGTTCAGTTAGCTCAATATCCTGTCTAATCTTTCTCACTAGTGGACRCTTGAAAGAGTAACAGCGCTCCTTCTTCTACTGCTTGCTGCTGGTAACCTGCAGATTAGGGTGTAAACATCCATGGGTGTAAACAGACCACTGTATTTACTGACAGGTTCTAATTTATATTATTTAATTTCTAATTTATATTATTGGCCCTCATAGCATATGTGGAAATGAGTTATGCAATTAAATTATGCAGTGTTTGAAAAAGGACTTTTTGCTTCAAATTCTTCTGCCCAGTAACTTCACTGTGTGCCTGCTGTTATATGAATATCAGTGAATGAACATCCTTAGTCATCTCCTCAATATTATTCATGACTTTCCCCACTTCAGTCACCTCTTTTCCCATAGATGAATCCTTATCTAATTAGCATCTCAAACAAAAAATCATTGTTTCTAATCACTTCTGGCATTCTTTTACCATTTTACTATATCCTTTTTGAGACAAAATTATTGGACAATACACAATATTCAAGATGYAGCAAAGATATGGGTTTATAGCAGTGTAGTGTAATTGTGTTCTGTCTCATATGCTAATTCATTCCTAATTCCTAACTCTCTAATTTCCTTTTTGACTGCTACTAAAMACTGAGATGACAGAGAACCACCAACAGTAAGAYCAATATGCTGAATGGAACAAATTMATTCAGAGCCCGTTTTGTATGTTARTATAATTTTTCATGTATATTATTTTGTACTGTACTGATCTTAGGCCTGCTGTTTTATTTCCCAGYCATTTATATTACAAGATCTTTCTTTACAGTCAGCTTCAGTTTTGACCTGCAAATAATTTTATAAAGTCAGTGAACACTGTCTCCTTAATACTCACGTCCCTTCTTAGGTCTTTTAAAATACAGTGAACAGCATCTGTCCCAGGACTGATCCCTTTGGAGATCTCTCCCTGTGTGGAAGATCTCTCTCCATTTGCATTCYTTTTTTCAGCTGGTTCTTAATCTACAAGAGGAATATGTCTTTTATTGCGTACTACTTTTAAAGACTTAAGGCCTTGGAGTAATGTGAAAATCCAAGGAAACTGTGACAACTGACTTTTTACCTACCTGCTTGTTGTCTGCTTGAAAGAATTCCAGCCAGCATGATTTCCCTTTGCAAACTCTTCACTTTCCATGTAGCCACTAATACTGTTCTTATTACAGCTCTTACAGTTTTTTTTTAGCTGCTATAACTCTTCCAATCACCGTATTTCAAAATTTTCCTCAAATTTGCAATCCTCTAGTCCTCTAGTACCAAACAGAGTTAAAACTCCATTTTTTASAAGTTCAGCAATGTCACACATGTGTTTCTTCAAATCTAAAGAAGAATAAATCCTGGTAAAACTTACTATTAAGAAAATACTTAGTCAACTTAGCCAACTGATGATGCCCTGAACAAATAGGATGAACACACAAAAAATCTTTACTTACATACTCATAATTATGCACTTATGTGCTGTCGGAACATGTGCATTTGCCAGACTGGAGCCTAACAGCAGGCTCTTATCTGTTCCTCATTCCAAATCTTATCATGATGTGACCTCAGAAAATGTAGAAGTATCATGAACCCAGAAGCCATCTTTACCCTTCAGAAGGTTATAAATATCTTCTTACTTCCCTGATTCCAAAATTACCAGCCAGGCTGTACGTCTCCCTAGTACAGATAACACCAAAGTGCATCTGCCCTTTGAAAGCAGACTGCTGCCTCATAGTTAGAGTTCAACTGGCAGCATGAAATCCTCTTAGAAATCAAGAATCCTTATCCTAGGAAAATCCCTTTAATTTACTTGGGTCCCTGATCATCTTCCAGTCGTGACATCAGTAAAAGGGACTCATTTTTCAAGCAACTTCTGTTTTTAGAATTATCCATAGAGTTGGGTTTTTGTTTTTTTTTTTTTTTTATTTATTTATTTATTATTTATTGTTCTGCTCCACAGTCTCCACATCTCCTATTTCATTATTAGCTCTTGAACTACCCCTGTGCATTTACTTGATTATTTTTGTATTTTAAATACATCAGAAGAAAAGTGCTTTTAAAATACTTTATGAAAAGACATTTCTTTCCTGTTAAAAAAGCTGCATGACTACAGCAAGCCAACACCTAAATATTTGTATGCCTTGTCTCTGCATGCCTTCATCAGACACGCATAACCTCAGGTGTTATTTATACGAATGTACATTCATAGCTACAAAATTCCTGGCAGTTCCATATTATCATGCTTACGAACTGTGCAGATGACTGCAGACTCCGGGTTGAGCAATAACCCTCCAGTGAATCAACCCCTGTCACTGCAGTTGGCGGGGGTTCTTAGTACAGGTTTGTTATAACTTCTACAGAAACAGTTAGGGCTCTATGCTTTTTCTCTTCTCTAAAACTAGGCCAATATTTCCCCCATGACAACAACAATAAAAATGTATTTAACCATTGAAGATTCAATATATATTCCAAAGAGTAATATACAACATAGCATTTCATGATAACCCATAACAGTATCCAATAGAATGAATCTGTACTTTAAAAAGCACAATTCCGTTTACTTGTATCTTAGTGTTTTTCCACACACTGCACATATGACCCTCCTAAGCTTCACAGCACTCAAAAACACATTATGCAGAATGGAAGTTCATTGTTTAAAGGTGTAAGAATAACTTAATTTTAAAATGTGTAGTAGCTCAGAAATGTAGTTTTTAAGATGTAAAAAAACTGAAGATGTTTCCACTAAGTAGAAGTGTTTCTTTTTCAAACTTAAACAGAGAAAATACCTATATCATTTCTAAGGAATGATAAAATGAGCTATGACAGAGGGAATAGAGTACTTTAAAAACATTCTTTTTTTGCACCAATTGCTGCAAATACGATTCCTTTTCAAGAGAACTGCAGCTCTTGAACATCTTAAAAAAAAAAAAAAAAATCTGTTTTCTGTACCTGGAAGCTACAATCAGGTTGTTTTTCCAAAATCTGTTACAAGGTATGTATCTGTTTATATATATATATATATATATATATATATGTATGTATGTATATATGTATGTATATATGTATATAAAAGTGCATTTGGAAATAACAAATCTAGCAATGTCAGCACTGTGGCAACAGGTTTTTAGTTCAACAGCTAAACTTCCCTCTCTCTCTGTCCTCTCCTCTATAAAGCAGTAACTGGCGTCACTCTTGTTAAAAAAAAACTTAATTTCCTAACTGCTTTTTTCTTCTACTCACCCATGTTAYTTAGTTTGAATACTGAGAAAACAGTTGGGAAGAATGAATAATTTAAAGATATTTAAGCCCTACTTCTGCAGATGCACATATGCTAACTTTATTAACATGAGTACTTCCAACAATTCTAAAGGAAGTAATCACTGGAATATAATTAAGCATATGAATAGATACATGAAAAACAGAGGTCCTACTCAGCTACTAAATATAGGAATTTACTCACTTTCTATTTAGAACAAACATGGTCAGAATGAGGTCTGCAGAGCTCTGAAATAAGGCCTGTGGATGCCCAACAATTGGCTTCTGGATGACACATCCCCAAACGCCCATTTCAGAGCAGCAGTCTGCCGTGCTGCACAACGAACAGCACGGACACAATCTCTGCTCTGGCCTAGCTTCCATCCCATCTTTTAAGTCATACTTAGCCAACACAGAAAACATGCGGTTGCAGCTCCCTTCCTTCTTCCCTTACTTTCCTGAAACACAACCGTCTGGCGCAAAAACGTGCAGAGTGGGTACACAGTGGCCCCACACGTGGGCACCCCACCCAGCATAGCACTGGCGTGCAGTTATCACCTTTTGCGATTCTTGAGGTGTAACCACCGCTCTGAAACCATGACAAGCCAGCCTGTGCACACGATGACTAGTCCAAAACCAGAAGACTTTAATGATTTTTCAACTTGGACTTCAGTTTTTGCCATTATTTTTCTTTTGCTGCTACTATTTTTTCCCCCACTCACATATGCATGTTTATCTTTACCTTCTTAATATCTATAGTTACTCTTTAGACACACAGGAGACTCAGAATGACCTCCTGTGATCAAACCAGAGCACTGGGCCTTTGACATTTGAGTTATACTGGCTTATTTCCAAAACAGAAGCACAAACTTTATATATTTATAAGCTAAGGATGAAAAAGACACTGGTTCTCCACTGCCATATTGCACCTCTAGATAATTACACCTCTGAAAATGTAGTGTAAAAATGTATCATAATGACTATCATTCCACAAAGGCATTACAGGGAAACTCCTCAAATATTAATCTGGTAGCAATGACACAATATTTTAGGATTCACAGTTGCCTATACTTCTCCATTACAGAATAACTCCTTGATCAAAACCTGACTTATCAGTCACCTTAATTTGACCGTATTGRCTTCTATTTTCTAATGAACTGTAGATTCACATAAGTAGTATGGTATATTTGCATTTTTGTTCTTCAGCTGATACTTGTATAATAGTGTCTGAATGACTGTCCTCCTTTAGTACTCCACTATTCCATTTGAAAGTCACACCAAAGCATTTGAAGAGCTTTTACAAGTTATCTGTCTTTCACTTGTGAGTCAAAGCCATGCATTACATGATAAACTTCTACTGTGAAAAGTAAATGATCTTGGCTTGTTTTTGAACCCTTCTGCCCTAAGCACACAGAAATACTGTGAATATCCTGAATTCTCATGTAAAATAAGAACCTTTTCTTAGTCTTGCTCTTACTCTAAGTGGCATTATTTCACCTGCAGCTAGGAACAAAGACTAAAACAAATTCTGCATGGAAGAAATTAGGACAAAGTTTTCAAGCATCATAAAACGGAATTGCAAAGTATAAAGTGGCACACTAAYTTACCTGCTATGAATTAGGACTAAATCTGATTTAAATATGATTTCAGTTGGTTATACTCATTGTTTAAACGAACCCTAGCAACATCTTAAAAATGCAAACATACTGAAATAATCAAAACATGATTTTAAACTGATTTTAGTTGGCACTTTAGTTAGTCTGGTGCTAATCTATGATAATGTTAGTCGTACTGGGTCAACCTCCACTTGAAACACACRTATGTGCTGGACATTTACATGCACAAGCGTGTCTCTGCAGCCCAGCGCAGGACTGTGCTGGGATATCCAAGTTAGATCAAGAAGCCAAGGCAGTGCACGTGCTAGCACAGCGCTCCCACCAGCCTCAGCACTCTCTTACAGCCTCGCTCAGCAGGGCTGGCGAGCCAGAAACAAAAGGGCACTACAGCGGTTGTACCTAGCATCTAGCCTAGCTCCTCTGGGGGCAAATTCAAGTCCTCTGTAGCATTGCTCCATAACGTGCATCAAACCCTGGGACATTTCAGCCAAGAAGAGCAGCAGGCAGAAGCTTCCGGTTCACCTGCTTGGTGACACCACAGGAGCCTCCCTCCACTTGAGCCTTCTTCTAGCAGAGGAGGCCACAACACACAGAGGAAGATTTTCCCTCCCTGAAACAATGTGCCCTATAATAAACCACAGAAATACAACTTACTCAAAAGAGGAACAAATCCCACTTTGTCTTCTGGAAAGCAGCARCAGACTCATTTCCATTGTATTTCACATACCAGAGCTTTGCATACGGGAGGACTAGAAATGCAGACAATTTTCCATCCAGAGGCTTGTTCTTTCTGAGATGATATCTTTCCCTTTTGTATCTTGCCTTCCCTTCCTTCTCACTGTTCTGATAATTCGTTTTTTTGGGGGGGTAGTTGTAGGTACCTAGCAAGTTATACCATCTTTGCTTACAGCCTAGTATTGCTTTCATCTTATATTTAACCTTGGACAATTTTACACGAAGGATGAAACCAGAGACCCAGTTCCAGGGTGATATACATAGTTCTGGTTCTACAATATTTCCGTCCTATTCAGTTAGCTTTCAGGCACTTTTGTAAGCTTTGAACTTCTCATGCAGAGCAGAGCAAAGGAACTGTCACAATGTATCTCATTTCTGAGCCACATCATTTAAACCATGAAAAGAATTAACAGAAAGATTTGTTTCATTAATATCATGAGATCATCCCATCTGCTTTATAGAATAGTGGCAGGTTTTGAATGAAAATATGTGGAGAATGTGCAGTACTCTATGATGGATATGGCATTTCAGTGATCTAATTTAAAAGGAAACTTGCTGAATGAAATCTAGGGAACAGCAAACCCAAAGGAAATTTCACTGAAGTACAGTTTGAAAAGGAGAGCTCTACAGTTTACTTTGAAAAGAAATCCATTATGGTACAATTTTCAAGCTACTTTTCCTGTAATTTTCAGTGTGAATGAGAAGTTGCTATGCTACAGTATTGTTTGAGAACTTACCCATTCTGTGCTAGAAAAGTAAGGAAGAGTAAACTGGAATTATTTATTGGAGTCTGTCAGTGTCCTTGGATCTCAGTAACACATACACGGAGCTACCCATGATCCCAGCCCCAAAGCCCTTTTTATGGTCTTCAGCAGAACGTATTTTTTATTACGTATTTTTATTAAATATTTCTTTTTTTTTTTTAGCTTTGTCATTTCTTTCCTGCAAGAGCGAAGCAGACAACGCCCTGAGGCTGAAGAGGACGATATAATCTCTGACCTGCCCAATGGGTAAGGAATCCACAAGAAATATGGCTTAAAGTGGGGGTCTGAAAATGGGGACTGTGCCATGCTGAGGACAACACAYGGGGACTTTGTTACCAAATAGCTCGAGCAGTAGTGTGAAAAGGCTTTTTAAAAATTCTCCTCAGGACACACAGATAAAGCCTGGGATAATTGGTTTTATTTTATTCTGCATTTTAATCTCAAATATATCAGGAGTGGCAAGTCCCTGGTCATGGCAGAGGGATTTCTTGGAAAATCTTAGATGTCGCTCAGTCAAGGAATTGTTTACTTTATACATCTTATCCCCTCTGAAAGTTAATTTGAGTACAGTGGAGTTGATCTTTGTTCTGTTGGTTCTTAGATTCTAATAGAGTCTTAAACTCTGAAAATCACAGCTATAAGATAAACAAAAACCACCAATACATCATGAGTCTATGAAAAACAAGTATAGACTGTCTCAGACTGTTTCTGCATAAATATGCTTGAGAAGGGAAGGCTCTCCGGGCTTGACTAAGAAAGCTCATGAAATAAATTAAGCAGGATGGATGAAAAATGAAGTTATGACACAAGCTGGCACTCAGCAGGGAAGCGAGCGGGGAGATAAGGCACAGCCAGCTCCTCTCCTCTCCCTTCCTCCTAGTCAACATCCACTCCCAGCCATCACCCCCTCGTCCCAGACAGCGGGAAGTTCCCACACTGCCCTTTCTCATAGCAAAGTAAGGCAACGACAGGGTTTTGGGGTGTTTTCACTCCTTCTATGCACGGCCTCAATAGGTCCATGCCTCTCACATCACACCTGCCCTCTGGAAAAGCAGAGCTGCCAGCCTGAGCCTGGCCTCCCGCMGGCACAGCGGGAACAGGACCCGCTCCCTTCTGCAGCGCCACGCGCCCACAGCAGCCCCCTTCCCACAGGGCGTCTCCGGCCCTTCCACCTCTGCTGTTGCTGCATCTGCTTTCTTTCACTTYGGCGCTTGCAGGCTTCCTCCTTATCTGGGCCCGGGGTCTCTCCAGGTGGTAGGGACAGGCTTGCAGCTGCTGTTGGACTCTGCTTCGAGCACCGGACCAGCCTGATCCGGAGGCCGAGCGGGGCCACGCTGGCATTGCTGCAAATATCCCCGGACCACAGGACGACGTCACCAGCTACAAAACAACCAGGGCGAGGAAGAAGAGGAGAGGGAAGCAGCAAGGACAGCCAGGCAGGCAGGACTCCGAGCCACAAAATCAAAGCCAAATACGAGTCATGGTTTCTCAGTTCCTCCCCTGCCCCCCACCACCCCGTTCCTGTCCCAAAGAACGGGGTAAGGGAGAAGCRGGCTTTATGCCTTTGGATCTCCCTCTTCCAGGTGCCAAGGGGCTGGGAGCCCTGCTTGCGGGAAGAACACGACGGGGGTCTGCGCTCTGTGGAGACCGCACTGCCGTCCTGCCCCCTGCCACCTCCGCGAGCCGGGAACGCGCCGCGGAGAATCCCACGGGGATTCGGGGCTCCGGCTGGGCCTCCGGCAGCTGCTGCGCCAACAGGTGGCAAAGGCGAGCAGGCCGCCCCCCTCGGCCGGAGCTGCGCCTCCRCGGCCGCCCCGGCAAGCGCCAGCTGGCTGCTCCGACCGTCGGCTACGGATAAATGGAGGCACAAAACTGAACTCTTCTGCTTGGACTATTTTAAAAGCCCAAACTCAGCCTCTGCATTTATCGATTTTGGATTCATCCATCCAAATCCTGGTTCCAGCAACCACTGTGTTATAAGCACAGCAAGACAGCGTATGGCCTGAGGATTTAGCAAAGTGCATTTTGTTGCTGGTGAAACCATCTTGCAATCCAAGTAGCAACCTGCACTTACACAGCAGCATCCCTTAACCTCATTTGCACCATGTTTTGTCTGTCGTACTCCTAGTTCCCCCAGGAATAAGGCACAAACATCGACCTCTGCCCATCACCCGGTCCTACTAAATAAATGCAATGCCATATCCCATATTTGCTCATCCCCTTTCTGCAGTACAAGGCAAGTCACTGATCTGCTGATTTACAAAGGCATCAGCACTCCTCCCTAAGTTTGCGTGGACCATCTACAAAATCGGCAAGCGTTCACAGGGACACGGCAGCCCAGCAGCAAGAATCAGTGCGTAGCCACAAACTCCATGCTCGGTACATACTAAACAAGGGGCTGCTTCATGGGTCTTGGCCTCCTTGCAAACTGACACAAAAAAACCCAAAGCTCTCAACCTAACTTAGGGAAAAGGGTCCTACAGTTTTTAAAGCAAAAGCAGAATTTGAAAAACTGCGGATGCCTCCCCGCTCTCTGCAGCACAGGTATGGTTTCAAATCTCTGCAGTAAGCAGTCTCCATTATTTTGAAGTCTCCTTAGGTATTTTTAGGACAGAATTGCATGGAAGATTACACATACAGTGAACGTCCGGTTAGCAGAGATGAGTTTTACAGAACTTCACTACAGCACACTGCCGCGTAAGGTAAGCTGTTTCAAGCCACACACCACGGTATCAGCGGGATGTAGCAGAACCATTACCGCACTTGATACAAGATAAACACTTTAAAAGTTTCAAGAGGAGAATAGTCAGTCTTTGTAATCGTTTCCCTGTTGTTTACAGAAGGTTTGGGGTTGCTTAGTTTCCTTTCAAGTGCCCAAAAAGTGTAGAGGGGAAGCAGTTGTTTCCTGCATACCAAAACGCTTTGTCATTTACTCAGAAAGCTGCCTGAACTGGCTGCTAGCATTTGTTCCCCCCTCCTTCCCAAACAAAGATGCAAAAATGTTAAAAAGTCAGTCTTCTCCATCCTCTCATCCACCCTTGACACTGATCTGCTTTTGGCAGCCAGTGCTGCCCTGGACAGCAGCAGGAGACCTGCCTTGAATTTCCAAATTCCCATTTTAACTAGGAAGTCCCTCCCTCCTCCCTAGCCTGCATTTAGCAGAATACATGGGTGGGCCCTTCCATAAGGAGCTGCAATAGCTTCTTGAAGCAGTGGCTTAGGCTGCAAGGACAGAAATGTCACTGGCAGGAGCTGTCTCCCAGGAACACCACCACAGTATCGAGAGGTGACATAACGGGGACATTCAAAAAAGCCCTCTGGGAGAAGCAAGCTAGTTTCGCTCTTCCCATAAATCGCTGGTCTCCAGGAGCAACGTGTTAGCAGACAAGCTGTCTTGCGYAGAGATCAAGAACACAACGGGAAACATCAGAAGTTTTCCTAGTCTCCCAGCAGCACCTCTCGCAAAGCCGGCTCCTGCGCCGAGTGGGCAGGGAGGCTGCCCACCCCGACAGCAGCCCTGCCCCTACTTTGCACCCACTGCTCTTCTTCACTGCACATTCACCCATCTTACACACCGTTGCCAGGCAAAGCCGACACGGCCCTCAGAGCTCCCGGGAACACCCTGAGGAAAATGCAATAGAAATGACGTGGAGCAGCAGCAGGTACCTGCTGAGCTCCCGATACAGCACAGAGCGCTCTGCCGCAGCTCCTGCACGGGCCTGAGCTCTCACTGGAAGCACTCTGCTCTTTATTCCTCTGCTCACTCTCCGTGGTCTCTCACGGTGCTAGACGCTCATCCAGCTGTACCCATCCCTCATACTGAAAAAAAACAGTGGAGCCATGGCCTCTGACCACAGGCAGCCACTGGCCCTTGCAGGCGTGCAAAAATCCTGGCAGAGTTTGGATTCTGACTCACAGCTTTACTAACACAAAAAGTAACCACAAATCCTACAACTTGAGATCTTCCAGCAGGCACCTGGAGCTGTTGGCTGGTGTTTTGGGACCAGAACACAGACAGCATTTCTTGTGGCGGCCACATATAGCATCATTACAGAGGCGAGGGTGCCACCAGCACGCTGACACTGAGAACGAGCTCGTGGCTACGGCAGCGTAACCGATTACACGCGGAGAAACGTTCACTTACTCACCCTGCGGTTAACACGCGGCGAAAGCGGAGACTGCAGCCGAACAGACCTTTCATTTCATAACGCGCCACTGAACTGCCATCAGACAGCGACGGCTTCGCCCGGGGCGGCAGCCGCGCCGGGGGCGCCCGCCTCGCTCCGCAGAGCCCGCGGCGGCCCCGGCCCCCCGCCACCACGAGCAACGCGTTCCTATCTCACTGCCTGCCTTTGAAACCCTCCCGGCACTAAGGGCCGGACCACGGCTCAGCGAAAATATACAGAAATCCTCTCTAATGTCCCGATTTTTTTTCTTAACCATTTCAAGATAAGACCTAGATTGGAGGATTGACATTTTTATCACACAGATGTGAAAAATTAAGTAGTTGTGGTACGAAACTTTCTGTAATGGAACAAAACTATTTCTAGTCCTATTTCCGCAACCTGTGAAGCTATATTTAAAATCACTTCAAGGAGACTCATTGTTAAACATAAAATCAGCGAACGCGCCGTTCCCTCGTGAAGATGGGTCCACGGGACAAACGGTATTTTCAAAGATCCTTACGTGTCTCAGTAGACAGATACATTCTTTGGAGATTTTGGGGGGCACTTAAACAAGCAAAGCACTTAATTACCCTTGATAGCAATGTAAATTTAAAATCAAAGCTAAAAGTGCCCAGACACTTAAGAACTTCATAAAACCTCCTGTATACCTGTCTAAATCTTTGAGTATCTGTATATTTTGAGGACATATTCCCTCTCTAATGTTACTGTATCTGCGGAATATATTCTTAGAAAAGCCCAAATCTCATTTGGCATCCAAATCAAGGAGAATTTGAAGGTTTTGTCCTCACTAAAATGAGGATTAATGCTAGAAGTTCAAATCTTACTAATAAATCTGACTATCATTTTAAAAATCACCACCAAAAAAGTATCTTTCACTATTTGAAAAAGCAGATTAAGTTACTAGGATGCAGCTTTTAAAAATTAAAATCATGTTTAAAAGACAAAGCAGATGTTTTTCTTAGATCAATTCCTTTAGAATTGGTACAAGCCATCTTTTAAAATTCTTTCGGCTTTGCCATAAAAAGTAGTTGAGGCTGGAACTGGCAGAAGTGTAACGATCCCAATTCATTTAGCTTCTGGGCACAACTTATGGTCCTAAATTGCAGCCTAAATATCAAGTGCGCTCATATGGAAACAGCCTCCATTGGCCTCTCCGAGCCAGCTGCCCTCGGGGTACTGGGGAACAGCCAGCCCCCGCACAACCACACTCCAGCCCAGGCCTGCGCCGGTTTGTGAACCCCTCGACATAAGCTACATCCCTCCGCCTCGCGCTGCCACGCGAGCGCTCACACGCGAGCTCGCGCTGCGGCGGGAGCAAAGCCCGGAGCGTGCTGCCACCGGGAAGCGGACAGGCAGGCTCGGACCCCCCATGCAGAGCCTTTCCAGGAGGGTCGAAACTTTTTTTTTTTTTTAATAAAAGACAAAAATATGCACTTCTACATCAATTAAAGTAAGAAAGCAAGATGGTTGCTACATCCAGTTAAACAAGTGAGTAATCTAGACCATAAATACAGAACACAGCAACATTTCTGGAGGGCAAATATACCGAATTGCAGTCCTCTTATTGAACCCGAGTAGCCTTTCGGAAGGAGGCCTATCCCCCAGCTTAAAACTGGATCTCAGTTATCTCATGCCTGAAGATAGTGGTGTAGCTACTACTATCGTCAGAAAAATCTCCATACAGTTAAAATCTGAGCTCCTCCAGTGTGACTCGAACCATCCCGTAAGGGGAGGTGGGGGTAAGAGCAATGTAGGAGTCATATGCATGACAATCCAAACCAGAATCASCAAGTTTTTCTTTTTTGCCAGTTTCAACATTAAAAGGAAAAAAAAAAAAGAGAGAGAGAGAGGCAAGAACTAGACATCTGCATAAATACATTTTACAATTGCTGACATATCTTTCACAGCTTTGCAGATCCTGTTAATAGCAATATTGTCACAATGGTTATAAAGCAAATTCGTGACTAACCAGATAAAAACTGCACATGCCGGTGAAGRCAGGCACTTAGGGAATGGATTCCTTGGAATTGAGCATTAGTAATCCAGTGCCTACTGCGCATTCACTGCCTTCAATGGCTATGGAAATTAGGTTGTCTCATGCTATTGAGACCTACAGTCTATCTATGGGGACACTCCAGGGGACCTCTGGGTCCTAAATCTACTAATTTCGCATTTAGAAAGACTCAGGCAYTACAACAATGCTGAATTGATATGCAGAGCATTCAGATAATTTCAAACACTCGAATCATTGTCCTTAGCCGTAAAAAGATCAGGGCTTCCCTCAGACCGCACTGGGCACATTCACTGGGTGCATCACATTGCACTGAGGGGTGGCTGCTGAAACACAGCTGGGCCCTGGAAGTGGCAGCTGATGAAGTGGAAAATAAGGAGCCTTGGGCACAATGACCTTTATAAAATCACGCACAAAATTAAAGCTGAAATTTACAGCAAACTTTTCTGGATCCAAGTTACCAAAATATAAAGTTCTGCATAGTATCAAAGGAATGAAACTGAACTGTATGATTTTTTTGATCTGAAACCCTTCGTGTTAGTCCATCACAATCCATAATCAGTATTTTCAACGGTGACAAAAAATAATGTAAAAAAAAAAATAAAAAGTACACACGCTGGTTTTGGAATAAGTTACAACCTGATTATAAAATTTCACTAAGTGATCCAGCTTCTGCCTCTAGCAGTATAATACCATTTGACTGACTCCTAATAAGGAGTCCAGAAAAAGCTATAGCCTAGTAATACCATCGTGTTAAACAGTTCCTCTGTGCATTAGTATTTGCAGTCTTGGGTGATTTAACAGCACAGCCTGCTCTGTTAKGTTATAGCCAAATGGGTAATCATACAGAAACTGCAACCTAGCTTCTGGTTTAGGGCAGAGTGTGAGCACAGATCAGACAGATAACCAAGAGTCTACCCTGATTTCGCGCAAGGGAATCAAAAGGTCTTTGAGATCTTCCTATCCCCTTTGCTCAGATCCAACCAGAGTGCATTTACAAGAGATACGTGCAATATAAGCAAATATTCCCCAAGAGATTCTGGACATTGACAGATAGAGAAACCAATGGCAGCTCCACTTTAAGGCACTACCAGCCTCATGTCTCCAGCCCTTCGTCGGCTCCGAAAGCTCTCACGGCCGCCTGCGGAGGGGAGAAACGAGGCAGAAGTGCACGTTCCCATCTGCCCTGCCAGAGAAGAGGAAGAAAGAGAAGGCAGACACCTAGAGAGAGAGAAGTCAAACTGGTATGGCAAAATTTGTCAGATCTTTCAGAGTCCTTATTAATGCAATAAATTAATCTTTGAGAGGCTTAAAAGAAATTCAAATCACTGCCACAGTGTTTAAAATTACATCCTATGGGTTAGAGTGAATACAAAGTATGTGTGGCTCCTCCACTGAGAAAACTAAGTGTATTTATCTTTTTAATTGAATTTATCCATATAAAATGATCCTGTTAAGCAGATTAGAAATCCGATGTATTAGGCCCTCATGTGGTTTGCCTTTAATATTTGTGCATTCAATTACTGTTTTCAAAAAGCAGGAATTACTGATTGCAACCCTTATGCTGTATTTATTCAGGATTTAGGCCTATTTTAAGATTAGGCCTGACTTAATTGTACCAAAGCATCAACAGTGTTGGAGTTGGACTACTGAAACTCATTATCATATATCTGCCTGATATCTGCATTCAGCAAATCTCCAAAGGGGGAAAAAAAAAAAATAAAAGAGAATGTTTCCTCTTGCATCTGTTGGAAGAGAACATGTAAGGAGTCCAAAAAATATTTTTATCCATATGGCTCCATTAAAGTATTTATTTTCTGATGGAAAATGTCAAAGAATGAAAATTGTTCTACTAAAAAAAATACGTGACTGCAAGGAGAAAAGCCTCAGACATGTCTTCCTACATGATTTGGGGGGGGAGGTGGGGGCGGGAAACTAACTGCAATATCAAGGAGCACCCAAACAGCGCCCGCTTTGCGCCCGAGAAGCTCGCGTGAGCAGTTGCAGCACACAGCACGTACTAGGAACGATCAATCCCTCCTACCCGTTTTCGTGCAGGACATTCGCGGGCGTCTCGACGATCAGACCTGCAGAAGGCAGGGCCGCCCTGGCGCCGGGGCAGCTCTGCGGAGGTGGCGGCTCGCTCAGACGACGGCCCCCTCCCCGCGCAGCGCGGCGCCGTCCCTCCGCTGCCGCGGCTGCTCTCGCGCTGCAGCACTCTTCCTCCCGGCCTTTGCCAGATGGGGGAAACTTCAAAAGACTAAAGGAAATATAGTGAAAGGACCATCAGATTTCTATCACAGCATCACTGTTTCTGCACTCAGGCCTGAAATGCCAGCAGCAGATTACCTCTACATGAGCTCTTCATAAAACGCACCATCAGTTACCTTTGTTTAACCAGAGGCTGGCCGTGTGTACGCATGGACGCCTACTTCTATTTTTCCCAGTTTGCCTCTTCCTCACTTGCATTGCTATTTCTAGGGAGGTTCCCATCTCTGTTTTCGAAAAAGTCTTAAACATCACGTCGGAGCTCCTGCAGAAATGCCTTGACCTCGTTCAAGGCGAGAGGTGCCAGCGACGTTCGGCACCGCCTCGCGTGGTTCCGACTCTCGCGCTTTGTAGAATAAATAACTTGTCTAATGAACCTCGAGTGTTACCTTAATTTGTCAAAAGAGATTAAGGAAAGGGCAGCAGCTACAAGGACAGGAAAAGATATATTTCCCAGGAAAACATTTACTTTTGTCAATCAGTAAAATAGCGCAGTAAATTTGCGGTATATTTGCAATGGGGGCGGAGGGGGAAGGCAAACCAATAGTTATTAAGAATCCAGCTTTTGTTCCTATGCATACAAAATGACCACTGTAAATCAATGTTATGCATCGATAAGAGCAGCAAATTAACAACAATCACAGTAGTTTTCAGTATATGCTGAAATTTATATTTCAGCAAACAGTATATGCTTTCATAACTTGGAATAAGACCTTACTTGTGACAACCCTAACACTGTTAGGCATCAGTTTATAAAAATAAGTCTTTCAATTTAGACTAGTTTATATTTTTTTACGTATTTTTCTGATGAGTTACATAGTGTACTTGCATCTAAGTTCTGTAACCCTTCTACTTGCAGCACCCAGGCAATGCTACACAGTGAGAATACTGCAGACAAATACGGAAAGGTGTATATTATGTCATTCCATCCCACAGGATGCAATGCCGTGAAAATCCTCAACTGAGGTACATCAAAATGGATTTTTTCCTCAGAAACGTTGATATTGTTTTAACCATTATCTGCCTTGAAAGAAGAGAAAAGTAAATTGACTTTGAGGTGTTAATTTCTACCTTACAGAGAACAGACYATGCCAAAGAGTCCAGACACTTGATTACAAGGCTGTTGTTATCAAGACAGAAGTATTCTAAAAATGTAGCAGCCTCAAAGGGCTGTGTTTTGGTTTGGAAATAGACACTCTGTCTGAAATTCTAGCCAGACACCGAAGTGAGGTTGAAAAACATAGCCTTGAGGATTTATTTTTTGTGCAGAATAAATGTTTACTGTGGAATAGTTCTGTAAAGTATACATGAGTCATTTTCAACCACACTATTTCCCAGGTAAACACAACTGCTGTGTTTATAACAAAAATTAATTCAGTCACRCAGACAGCTCAGTTCATAAAACATCTGACAGAATGGAAGAGGTATTTGACAGGCCCTAACTGGCACTTTTTCCTCTAATCTTTCAGGTACTTTTTTACCTGTGAAAGAAAAAAGCAATAAAAAGGTATATGCAGAAAGAAAAAATTGCTTAGAAACAAAATCTTTCCCTCCAAAAGCAGGATGCAGTTGCAGGGGCAGAGGAGAGAGAGCAGGTGGGGAAAAAAAAAAATCCTCTTTGCTCCTGTGATGCAGCCAACACGGAGCTGTGCCCTGTGCACAGCGGTGCTCACCTGCACGTGAATTACAGATCAGTCTCAGTTCTCTTTGACAGGAGAGAGGGTCGAGACACGCAGGCTTTCTCACCCGGGTCACGCCTTTCCCACGTGTTTCTCATATACTGGCACTAGCTAATTATTCACTCACCTTGTTCAGCAGGGCTGAGGGAGAGTTAGAGCCAGTCACCTCCATCCCTCTGAGCTCCTTAAAAACTTGCCTCAGGTTTTCCTCTCTGAGCACAAGGCACAGCATCACACATCGGACAGGAGAGAACACGGTCTTGTACAGAAGTCAGGGCCCCCCAGCCTCTACGTGCTCCAGAGCAGCGCAGGGCCAATACCAGAAAAAAAAACGCAAATTTGAACGTGTTTTTATAGCCGCTAAAGTTAAAAAACAAACCGGATTTTTAAGAAGTTTGAAGGAAAAGCGGGTAACTATCACATCAAGACAAAGAATGGAGCTGCTGCTAATGACCTTGGCTGTCCTTTACTGCTTAGCAAGCTAATTATGTTAAAAAAAAAAAAAAAAAAAAAAAGAAGAAGAAGAAGAAGAGCAGAGGAAATTAGAAGGCATGCTGATGTTTCTATTCCTCGCAAATCAAAACAGGAGCTGGCGTGATGTACGAAAGCCCCTTCAGGTTACACTCATGGAAAAAGCTATTGTAGCACGTAACACGCAAGCAAAGCCAAGCAGTCTTCTAAGTACGTTTTAGCTTTTGGTAGCCAAAGGCTGCCCTTGCTGCCGCTATGCCCCAACACACCACCCGAGCTCTGCAAGGCAGAAACCCGCCCTTCACATCAGCACATTACACCTAAACGTGGAGCCAAAGCGAGGAACAGAAATTGCCTCCCGGAGCCCAGAGGTGCRGGACAGCCCCGGAGCGGGCAATAAAAGTCCTTTGCGACGTGGAACATTTTGGAAGAACTTTCCAGCAACCTCCTGGAGGGATTTTTTCTCTATTTGTATCACGAAGCCACCATTCGGCATAGTTTCTGGAAAAAATCTGTTTGCCAGATAACCCCGACCTGCGACTCCCGGGGTTCAGGGGAGCGAGGCACGCTGCCAGCCCGGCCTGGGCTGCCAGCGGCGGCTCCGCGGAGCTTCCCGCGGGAGCAGCGGCGCTCCTGGAAATCGGTGCGGGAGAGCCGCAGCCGCGTCCCGGCGGGGCGGCAGCCTGGAGACCCGAGCGGGGCGGCACGCGACGCCCGGAGCGCGGCCAGCTGCGGCCAGCGCTCTGCCTGCCGCAGGTAACGCGGCATCGCGGCAGCAGCTTCATTACGCAAAGACCGGGAGCAGGCRAGCCGTCGCGCGCGTGAAACGCGGCAGAAACCCCCCCGTCCTGCGCGCGAGCGAACAGGCACAGAACAGGACTTCAGCCGACGTACGGGGGCTCCGCGGGCGGCCGCAGCCGCGGCTCTGCGCCGCTCGGAGCCGCGAGCCTCTCCCACCCCTCCGTGCAGGCGCGCGGAGCCGGCCCGGGGAGCRAGCTGCATCAGGGCAGCAGTCGTTTCCGCTTCTCCGTCTTCCCCTCTCCAAGCAGCCTCGATCTCTCCTCTCTCGACTGACCTCGGCGACATTCAGCTCAAGTGCTTGGCCTCCAACCTTTTCCACAAAAGTAATCAGGCAACTCGGCTTCACATTTGTGCGAATCAGAACAGCAAAAATAAAAGTTGGTTTTAAACGCTCGTTCTGCATCTCCGAACTGCACCAGCAATCCGTGCACGTTAACCGGCAGGGAGAGCGGCACTGGCGAAAGCGCGAAGCTGAAACTGCAGCCGAAACCTGGAGGCGTCACTCTGCCGGGGAGCAGAGACGAAGGAAGCAAGYAAATCCTTCAGAAGTACGGCGAGGTCCTGAAATAGCCGCAGTGCAAACAGCAAGAAGCCAAACACAGCTGTTTGCAGAGAGACATACAAAACTATCTGAGTTTGTTTAAAGCAGCGAAAAGAATGGATGTGTGAGCACGATAGCAGGGAAAGCGAAAGCCCACGTTTCTATTGAACCGGTTGAAATGAAGGGTGTTGCACAGAACATCCATCCTGTCATATTATTATATTGTTTTTTCTATCCTGTTCTGCATGTTGGCACGTACCATTAGCAAAAATTCACAGCTGCAGAGGCTGGCTCTTGCAGCACTGTCAAACCCAGACCAGAGCTTTGTTTCAAGGAAGATATGTTGCTACAAACAGGGAAAGAGTTTGAGTTGAGGGTTGATTTTCCATCACATGTGCCAGATCTTAATATGAGAAGAGGGAAAGAGGTACAGTCAAGCCCTGGCTTTCCTTGGGGATATTATCAAACAAGAGGCAACATCTTAATCCCTCTAAAAGTCAAGCAAGATTTTACCACAGACTTCAAGGAATCAGGACATTGGTTTCTTGTAACTAGCAGCATTTTTTGTGTCTAATAAAAAGCAATAATTACGCACCTGATCCTTATTGTATCAAGAGCTGTTTCACAGCACTCTAGCAGGGCACACCGTAGGCATTTAATGCTCATTTACACTGACGCAGTCCTGAGAGAGGCCCGGCAGGCAGAAGAGCCAGGCCTGACAGAGGGCATTTTCACCAGATGCACACTTGTGACCAAAATACAATCTCCTACGTCCTGTGTTAGGAGAACTCAGCTACGCAGCTGTCAGTCAACTCGCTTTCCTGTGTGTGTTAAAAACAGCGGGTTGTCTCAAGGGTAACTGCTGGCCCTGGAGCATCGGCAGGCTGCGGAAATGAAAGCGTTCATTGCAGAACACAAGCAAAATACCTAGCTGGTAAACATGCACCAGACAGGTTGGCTGGGAAGCCCCATCCGGGCACAYGGTGTACATCAGTACTGTGCCAGTACTGCCCTGTACAGTTATGTTTTCTTCCATAACGTTTTTGCTGAGTTTGTTTGAAAGTTACCAACTTCTTCAGTACGGCACCTCCTTCCCTAAGCGCGGAGGCCGGGGGACGAACCGCCTTGCCAAGGCGCACGCACAAGGAAAGCGCAAGGAAAGCAAAGCAGGCAGCCGCGCRGCGTTGCGTATTGACCAGCAGCATTCCTCAGAGCAGTGCAAAGATCGCCGTGGGCCACCAGTTAATGAAATCGGACCCTTTTCTCTACAATATTGCTTAACGACATATTTCAGTAAAGCCGATGGCAAAGCAGCTATGTTCCCTAGAGGATCGGGCAATCATTTTCAGGTTTTGCTTGCCTCTCTCTACCCAGTCTTTCCTCCTGCAATTAGGGAAGAGAAAACAGGGAAAGACGAGAAAATATGTTGCCAGCTTCCCACTTGGCTCACTTTCCAGCTTCAGTAATAAAAAAAAATGCCAGCTCGCTGGTGTTCACGTGGACACTAAAACATATCTCCAGCTCTGAACGAGATCTCGAGTGACAGAACACACGCGTTGTAGAAAGTCGTAGAGAGACAAACTGGAAACCCGTACCCAAAGCAAGCCAAAAGCTGCTGGAGAAGAGAGGAGGGGGCAGAGTCCAACACCGAACGAYGAAGCCTGGGGATGGCCTTGCTGGAAGGGGAGTCAGCGGAGCAGTGAGTCATGGGGCAGGAAAGAGGAAACCGGAGCCTCCACGAAGCCCTTTATCAGAAGGGGATGGCTGGGTGCAGGCTTTGTCCTTGATAAAAGTCCTGGCACTTCGCTGATCCTGACTCTGTGAATACTCCTGGGGAAAAAATACTTCAGTAAACAAGAGAAGATTTTGCAGGCATTATTCACCTATTCAAATGGGGGTAGGGGGGGGGGAGAAAAACAAAACTTTTGGACTTCAGCAAGTTTCAWGGATAAAAGTGGAACTACACATATGAAAGAAAGGGTATGTGAAGGCTAGTAAAGGTGCTATTAATCCTTTCCATTTTTTTCATGGGTTTGTTTTTACTGCATCTTTAATCTTTAAGACTTCTATACTTTCCTAAACTAAATGGAATAAACATCTAAAATAAATCAGGACATATCTTGAGCTAGAGTCTAATTTTCACAAGCACATAGAAAAAAATTAAATGCAATTTGCTAAAGGTTATTTACCAGCATATATTTTAATTCATATACCACTCATTCACCATTGCTTTCTAAATTTTTTTAAAAAGAGCAAAGGGAAGAGACTACAGTCTTACTACTGAAAGGAATCTGCTTCTGCTAGCAAGGATCTATCACTAAGTTCCAACCTACAGAATAAGTGATTTCAATCTTTGTTTTTTTCATTGCCCCTTATGTGCAAGGAGAAGGATTTAAGAGATTGTTGTTTGTTTATAATAAGTTAGAACAGAGCATACAACATATTTTAAAAAAAAAAAAAAAAACAGAGTGTCCTTTTTTCTGCCTTGGCCATACATATAACAAAAGTTTGAGGGGGAAAAACATGCACCCTATTGTTATCCACAAAAACAACAGTGAAAGGGGATTAATAGTTAACGAGGATAAAATTGAAAAGGCAACACCTGCTTAGAAAGAGTCCCTTGTGGGGACTTACTCCTTCAGAAATATATGATGGGAATAAGTTAAGACAGGCAACTGCTGGACTTGGGATGCTGGAAAAACTGATTGATTATATCTCGTTCCCATCCGCTGGTTTCCATCGCTGACACAAATCACAGCAAGAAGGCAGCTTAGCAAGCCTCGAAAGACAATAAAAACACTGTAGTGAAAAGCTGGCCCTCAGAGCTCGCAGGAAACACTGTGTCCAGAAACACCAGATGCCCTTAAAAAAAATTAATGTATGTTTTGCTAAGCAGTGTCTGAAGAGTGTTTTGCAGCCAAACGGAGCTTGATCTTTACTTAGCAGCTGAGCAACACGGGTCCTCATTATTTAAGTAAGCTCTCTTTCCAGCACGCGTTTATTTTAAAAGCCTAAAATGAAGTGATTTTGCTGCGGACAAGTAGGTGGAAGGGAAGCGTTTACTCGTACAAGCCCGGGAGCCACGAACGAGGCAGCGATTTCACCTCGAAACGCCTGGCCGGCCGAGGAGGGCGTCACGGCGGTGCCCGCCGCGCGGGGGGCTGCCGCCGCGGGACGGC
>NW_028185261.1:7555639-7598231 GCF_003343005.1 Rhea americana
GCGCGGGCCGAGAGCCAGGGAGCGCGCCGCGCGCTCGCGTCAAGGGGGGCGGCTCAAGAACGGCCTGACGCTGCGCACGTCCCGCCAGCCGCCGCCACTGCGCCCGAGGCGAGCGGAGGCACCAACGGGTCCACTTACAACTGCCCGTAAGCGCACGCACCTCCAGGCGCATCTCTTTCCAGCGGTGACATTTTGCTCTCCTGGGACGCGCAAACCTTGCTGAAGGTGTTATAACTTAATCTGCACAGGGCACATCCTTAACTTCACTTCTCGTGTGGTTTTCTGTGAAGCAGCTACACTGGAAAAYGACCACGAGCTGCTCTTATAGCTGTGTAGGAAACTTCTAAAGTCTGGAGAATAGATCTGGGGATCGTTTTGCTCTCACTTTGTATACCCAGCTACAAGTTATTAACGGCTCTGAACTTGGGTTGCTTCTGTCTACAGGTAAAATTGAACCGGCTTGCTCTGCGTAGTCTTCCAAGCAGCATCAGCATTCTTCGTTCGCGTTAGATACGGCCTACGGCAGGGAAACGTCCTCCAAGACGTCTCCGTTCCTGCTCGCGGGGTTTCCGCTCCCCGCGCCGGCTGCCCAGGGAGCCCGCGGGGCCGCGGCGCGCGGCTCCGAGCTGCTCCGGGACGGAGCATGTTTAAAAAAAATACAAAACAAAAAACTAAAAAGGAAATAAAATATTCTTCACAATCTGTGACTGAAAAAAAAAAAAAGTCCGTAGGGGAACTACCAGTGAAAACGATTCTCAGAAAAGAAGGTTTTATAATTTAGAAACAGAAGATGTTAATTTAGTGACAAGTAAAAATCATTTGAAAGTCAAAATATGAAGATCAAAACCCATCAATTAACAGTTCTTTCCATTTGTTATCCTCAAACCACCATGCCAAGGAAATCAGTATCGTTATTCTTACTTTAGAGGGGGAGAAATTAAAAAGATCTCAGCAATGTCAGAAATCTGCAGTTCAGTAGAAATGGTGGGAAAAGAACCCAGATCTCTGATTTTATTCCAGACTTTCRGAACAACACACAACAGATTATTAAATAGATTCTGAATAATCTGTAAAGTCAAASACAGAATTTTGAAAAAAAAAATAATCTATCTATCTACATAGAGAGAGAGAGAGAGATGCATGAACCATTACATTCCCAAGCTTAATATTTTATTATATTTCTCCCTTAAAAATCAGACATGCAAAGAAAAATTATCTTAGATAAGGAAAGAAAAACACAGAACGTGTCAAATTTTCTACCCGCACGTAAGTCAGCGCACTTTCCAAAGAAAGCCAGCGTCACGCGGATGGCCGCGGACCCGCGCGCCCAGGTCGCAACCGCAGAGCCCAAGAGCCGTGACAGACTAGCACTGACCAACCACCACCCGTGCTCCTCTCCTCAACTGCAGGTTCAGCGATGCCTTAGACACCTCACCAAGGACCAGATTCAGCTTAGAAACGGGAGAACTCGCGCACAGATCCCCGGCATACGCWGCCTGGGGCTTCTACGCCTTTGTGGCGATTACCGCAGGCAGCGCTGTCAAAGTCAGCCTACGGGGACGCAAACCAGGATCTTCTGCAGCCTCCTAAACCTGCCTTTTCTTGAAGGAAATCCTTCTTGTGTAACTCCACGCAAAATCACTTTTTCAAAGTGCATTGCGTATTTTTTTCCCACGTCCCGGCAATAAGAGCATTTCCCATCAAGAATCCTAACTTCTGGACCACAAAAGGGCGAACGCTTCACCGCGAGGCTTCCTGGCCGGGGCGGCAGAAGAAACGGACAGTGCCCCTCTTACCAAGACAGCATGTTTACACATCCCAGAGAGAGTTTCTTCAAACAGTGGCAGTTTTCTAGGAGAACCACGTATTGCAGATGGGTTTAATTCTCTTTGGCATTTTAATACAGCATAGTGACTTGAGATAAGTGCAGTACTTCAAAATATTTTAATATTCATTGTATTTAGGAGTTACAGTAGAATAAAAAATTCCTTCAGGTCTGGTGATTTGATATAAATCAGGTAGCAAATCTTTTGTTAGCCAGAGTCTCCGAAACTTTACTGAGCTAACGTACTTTGCCATAAGCAGCACGCTGACAGCGCTGCAGGTCGGTAACGTGAAGATGTGCAACTCTGCGTGGCTCTTCAGAATTAATATCCTGAGGCTGGATCCAGCCCTAACTTCATTTCCCCACGATTCCTCCATCTCTACTGGTAGCGTGTTAGGCCAACGGATTGCAAATAACGATTAGCGAAAAAGGAACAGCTTACAGGAATATGTCAGATCTGCTGGAGGATGCACAAACATAGTTGGATTCAGATACTTTTTTTTCATGCCAGTGAAGGCTCTTATTCAAAAAAACAAATCTGTGTATCACTTCCTGACCTGCCGCTGGGCAGGGTATCCTGCTACAGGGTGGAGCATTAAATTGTTCAAGCAAAACACTGGCCTGCAGCCAGTGGAAATTTCATGTGTTATGGATCGTGCTGCTATTCTACCATGATTCATCAGCTTCAACAGCCACGGTGAGGTGCAGATGAACAGAAACGGAGAATATCCTTTCATCCAGAAACAAATGCCCATTTATAAGAGCTCAAATACACGCCTGTTGCCATTGCATCTTCCAGTAGCATGTGCCACAGGGTATATATTTACCCTACTACAAGATTTGCTTATGAAATATTTTGTCACTTCTAATGCATTTAGCCTGGGCTTCAGTAGAGGCCGCAGGTGGCTCCAACTGCAGCTTGCACCTGCCTCAAGGGCAGTCATGCAGGTGACGGGGCCAAACTCTTCTCTTCAGAGCAAAGGGTGAAACATGAGGCAACAGCTGCAAGTTGAGGCTTGGGAGAGTCGGGCAGGATATTCGGGGGAAAAAAGAAAATCTTCAGCGGGAGGTTCCGCTGGGGAACCTGGAATGGGTTAATGCTGAAACAAGTTACCCCGGAGGCTGCAATCTCCAACCCTGGGAGTTTTCAGGATGCAGCCAAACAAAACTAGAGCTGGCCTAGGGGCAGTCATCCTGCTTCAGGCAGGAGGCTGGACCAGAAGTCATTTCCAGGCACCATCCCTGTGACTCCAGTTTCATGTATCCTCAGTTCAGCGCTTCTGCTTAGTCTGACTCTCTTGGCTAAATCAGAAAGTCTTTCCTATCTTGGACTGTCTTCAAAATCCAGAGGTGTTTGGAAGCTTGCAACTGCTGCAAAATACTGCAGTCGTACCCTCAGAGCACAGCACCCCAGCCCATAAATTACATAGTCAGGGTCTTGGGTACTATCTGCAAAGTCTCCCGGACCTTGAACCAGGCTAATCAAGACCAAATGAGGCACTGAAATTAAGATGATAGATAACACTTCATTCATCTGACATCACGGAAGAAGATGTATCTTAAAAGCATCAATCTGTGAAATTAATTTCCTCTGGAAATAAGAGACAAACTTGTCACCTAGATTACTCTCTAGATTACTAGGCTCTAGATTACTAGGTGGATTCCTCTGACCCTACTAATACAGGTGTGTAGTTAAAGAGGAAGAAAACCCTCCCAGAATGAAACCTTCCTTTACACAATTCTTACACTGATGAGGAAGCACAAGAACAAGAAAGTGTATGTCACTAGTACGCAGAAGACATTCCAAAATTATTTTAACACTGCATTTGATTTAGCATGTGTTATTTTCTTATTTCTTATTTTTCTTTATATTTAAAAGTGTAGATTATCTCATCTTTGTTGTGAATTTGTTCATTCTCCAGGGCTGGATGAGGAAATGGAGTAGGAACCACAGAATATATCTAATTTTGTATTTATGCACATAGACAACTTTATATTCTTTTAATCCCATTAATCTTTAAAACTATGTGCCATTGAATGTGCTTTCTATTGCTGAACGGACTTACTTCAAACGCAGGAAGACATTCCTGTGGGCTCTATGCTGGTTTACTGAAGTCAACATGAGTTGCCAATCGATTTAATTTGAAGCCGGATTAGGACTTCTGTGAAAGGCTTACATATAGAGAACCATGTACTGTAAAATGTAATCCTCCTGGGGAAAAAAGTGATTTATAAAAATCTTCCAGTGAATAAAGAAAATGCACACTACTGACTTAAGTAATCATTTAACAAACCTGTCAGCTCAAAGTAAATAATTCTTGTGCAAAGTTTCTAGGATGAAAGGCTTGACCTGCACTTGGATCTAGGAGCTGCAAGCTCATTGACCTTATGATACTGTGGTTTCATTTCAGAAGGTGCCTTTTTTTTCCCCCTAGCTTTTTTTCTGAATTGCATGAATATTTCATGACTAACTGCACATACCATGGCAGACAAAGAGCTAACAGATTAGTAATTTGACCTGCTATTGCCCCAAACATGCAATGAAAGAGACTCTGATTTTTCTTTTGAACAATCATGAAACAGAATATGGTTGATTCTGGAAACTTTATCTTTACTTTAGCTGAGCTAATTGCAGTGGGTAGAAGACGCAATGGGTATGATAAGAATTCACATCTGGCAATGAAAGTAAATGAGTAAGTGATACAGTCACACATGATAGAGCACTAAATCACTGCAATAAACACTGGGCTTAAGTACATTACCTGAAAACCTTATTTATACTGCTTCTACTAAACTTCAGAACTTCAGCACTGGATATAAAAACAAAAACACACACAGACGTAAGAGCTGTTTTCCTTAAACCTGACCATATTTACATTGTAGAACAGCAAAACCCCTTCAGTTATACAACTTTATTTCCCAAACTATGAATGTCAGTTATGTTTGGCAGGGAAATCTTTTAAATGACATGCAAAAGCTGCCTGTAAAGCAGTTCTCAGAAATCATCTCTCAAGATGCATCAATGAATCTTGCTGTTGGAAAACATAAAGCTGTAGGACAACAGCAAAAGTGGTCTCAGTTGACTAACTGGCCACAAAACAGACTTCATTCAGCCTGCTCTTCCTGCGCTCAAAACACAAACAGCAAGAAGGGCAAGAGAAGTAGCAGATGGGCATGGGAGGAAGACACTGAACTGCGAGGCCACTTTGGTGCGTTAACCCCTTGGGTTCGTACTGCGCTCAGAGCRGCGAGCTGCCGGCTGGAAGAGCCGCGCTCCGGGCTGCCAGCTCTCCCGACTGCTCTGCGCTCTCGCACTTCACTCGGCGCAGAGGTGAGTCGAGCGTCCCACGTTCAAAATTCCCAGTCCCGTGGGACAAGCTTGCATGCAGATTTAAGGTCTGAATTCAGTGAGTCTAGGCAACATCTATCTTGGCAGAATTTCTGCAATTAATTTCACAGACATTCTGGAAATAAAGAAAAGGTACCGTTTGTCACCTTCAAATAACCTCTCCACAACACAGATAACCAGGAAGCAATCTGCGGCCCATGGGGAGAGCTAAGTTCCTTTTCTCTCCTGTCATTTCTGCCCACGCTGAGTTTCTCTTTGCACAGAGAATCTGGGAACATTGCACGCTGGCTAAATACGTGTCTGGTAACCTGTGCAGTAAGATGTTATTGAAGCGATCTGTCTGAAGCGTCTTTAGTCTTAAACCAGAATYATGGCTTCTCAGATACTGCTGTTCAGGAGATAAACATGTTAGAGTGGGAACAAAGTCCACTGACAAAGGAAATTGCATCAGTAGGCTTTAGTCTCAAGTACCTCTATCTATTAGTCTGTGCAATAAAGCAGCTGAGGCTGGTCAGAAGCAGTTATGGGAAGCGACACTTCTGACTCAGTTTAACTGGTACTTAAATTGTAGCTAAACAAGGAAAAAGGGCAGTTAGCTACAAGACATCTAGGAATCTCAAACCCCTACAGCTCCTATAGGAAAACAGTGAGCTTACAGACTGCCGAAGGAGGCAGGCACGTCCTGAAACTTAATTCACAGGTTTGGGAAGGAAATGGAAAGAGGCAGAGAGCAGCAGTCAGGCGGTGATTGTGCTGGACCTCCTGAACAGGCTAGAAATTAAGGAGCCCGGTTTCTGTTTCCTGCCCTACTTATTCCATGAACACGGAGAAGTCATTTCACTTTTCTTATCTTTTCCTTCTGCAATACCGGTATTATGATACAATCTCATTATGGGCTGCAAAGGCACAGCAGAGTGAAAGTTGGAAGGAAGAAAGCCAGGAAGAGACACCAGGTTGACCCACTTAGCAGATTTGTAAGACAAGGGGATATATAGCTATTTATCCAGCTCAGGCATCCGTACGGCAGTCTGGTGCGATCATGTGGTTGTAACAGGGCAGCCAGCTCCTGGATTACTGCTGTGGATTCACCCTCCAGCCTCAGCAAGGCACTAACCTGCTGGGCAGCTCACCTCCCACTGAGGGGACTTTAAAGAGGTGTGTAACATGTCAGCGATGTATCCAAGAACTCGCTCTACTCTTTGATTCTGAGCTGTCAGTCAAGCTGTAAATAAAAATTAACACAATCGTGAGGCACCTTTCTTGGGCATACTTCCAACTCCTGCTCTGAAGAACCTGGAAAACTGCTATGACCAGCTCAAGTAGAGAGCTGGGTGCCAGGAGTCCTCCAGCAAAGTGGCCCAGCAGTTTGCTTTTCTCTGATTACTCTCACCTCTACTGTTCTGCAAACATGACTGCATTAACTTGCCTTTTATCTGCTTCTATTTAATCTACACTAACGTTGCTGCAATGCAGCTGAGATAAATATCATACACTGCAGGTAAGTTCTGGATCATCTTAAATTCAATGCTAATGCTTTAAGAGCAATATTTTAAGATGGCCTTGATAATACAGACAGACATAGGACACATTCTCCTGGAGACTGAAAACGGTACGGCTYATACCTATGGGGCATATTTGGAAGCTCAGTTTCAGGGCGCACATCTACCAGGATGCAGAAAGTGCTTCAGTCTCTTTTTCCCTTACCCATCTCCCACCCTCATGTCCCAGCACTGCTACTACTCGTATTACTAACATTGCACTTCAGTTACTCTCTGGTACAAGGAGACTGCCCGTGCCAGTGCAACGGCAGAGCAGGAGGAGATGGAGCGTCCAGGGGGCGAGAGGAAACACTACAATTTTTCCTGGYAGTTGCCGCAGATGCAACCAGCACCTCTTCTCTCCCTGCACCCTTACTCCAGCCTTCATTTCCACTCCACCACACACTGGGGAAGGCCGGGGCAACTAGAATATTAACTACTGCAAATGAATAAGTCTGCAACATTTGTATAAATCTGGAGGGAAGCAGAGCTGCTGTGCCTCACAGACAAAGAAAGAAGAAGAATTAGGGAAGTTTTATGCTGCTCAAATTTTTCTTTAAGGTTATAGAAGAGATAACGCTCAGAAAATTATCCAAGTAACCTCACGTTACACACTACTATTACTCTGCATTGCTACAGAGCTCAAGAACTGCCCAGAGAGTTTTGCTTTCCTGGCAGAAGAAACGAGGTGCAACAGGCTGAGCTGGACAGAAGACATTACCGGCGCATCGTCGGGAGTGTGAAACGTTGCACCACACCGTGTCTTTGACCTTGCCCACTCCTGCACCAGTGTATAGCAACATACACACGCCAGCACATACACACAGCTAAAAAAAATCCCAAATAAAACAGTCCACAATACGCACGTCTTTTCCAGCAAGAAAACAGCAAAACAGCACGTGGCAGGTATTAGCCACTTCACTTTATATACTACTGCAGGGTGATCAGCGATGAACCTACAGTAAAAGTCTGTCCAGCAGAGAAAACGACTTGAGTAAGTTGGTGGATTTGATAGCTCTTGGAACAGCACRCTTGCGCACAGAGCAACGCTCAGCTTTAACAGCGGATCTGCTGCTGATACAACGTTAGCGTATGAAGTTAAGAGTCAAAATGCACATTTTCCCCATTGAAGTCTGAAAATACTAGCCTTCTAAATAGCACCGTGAAAATTATTGTAATGCATAGGACAAGAAAAAATTAATAAAATTACACTGCCTGCATATTTTTAATACAGTTTACATTAATCTTGTAGAAGTGCATCCTCAGCATTCKCAGGGAGGCTCACTGCCTGTGAAAGGCTCATAAAACTGTATCTGAGCTTGCATTACATCCTTATTCTTTCTAACAGGTCACAGCATCTTTACGATGCCCTTTAGAGGGCATCTCAATTCTCGTGGGTAATTTCCTTCATTATGTTCAAAATGTCCTTTTCCCTGAAGGGCAGTCTGATGCCGAGTTTGGAAATCATGAATGGCTGGCATTTCATTTAGTCATGAAAGCATTATGGTTAGCATGCTAGCACCTATACTTCCATCAGAAATTCACTTCTTTTTAGATTGATATAATGTCAGCGAAAAGCCTTTGCTTCTGCACGTGAAGGGCGCGTATGGAACGTATATGGATGGTAAAGAACAAGGCAGCTCATTAGCTCTCCATGCACAGCGCACTGCAGCATGTCATTATCCAACGCATTCCTGCAAGCCACCGGGTGGGGGTAAGGGATACGACAACCCCAGAGGCTGCATCACAGAGAAATATTATCGACATCCAAGCAACATAAGAAACAAGGTATGGCCCAAAATTACTTCTGCCATTGGCACCTCCTTTTACACTACAAGGGGAGGGCAAAGAGAATAAAAATAAAATGGCATTGCTGAAGTGCAGGAATATAATCTTGGAGTTCATTTATTAATAAAAGGTATTTATTAATTACTATTCCTTTTATTAATTAAAAAAAATCTCTATGCATCAGCTAGGGCCACAACTCAACAAGCATAACCTAGGTTAAGTCATGCGCCAATGCTGCAACGTGAGTGCCCCACTGTTAATACGGAGTTCAATGGAACAGTAATAAGAAGAGAAAAAATAAATTACTACTGTGTTTATAAAGCAGTTTTATACTAATCTTGTACCCACGGTGCCACGGAGCTGAGCAGGCAGAGCCCTGCAGACGCTGAGCGCACACTGCGGTACTGACCTGCAAGCCGCCTTCTTTCCAAGCAGCAGTACAGTTCTTTAGCAACCCAGCCTCTTTTTTGTCTATTTATTCTGCCACTTTCAACCAGGCTCCAGAGGTTTCTGTATATAATCAAGCTACAAACATGCTCTGCTGTGTTTTAAGTTGTGCTTAATAATTGTTTCCTGAGCAGCTTTAAACAACAATAATCTCGCACACACACAGTACCCACAGCGAAATCAGCACTACCAGCATAATTCTTTTTTTTTTTTTTTTTTTTGGATGAAGGAGTGCTCATTCATTAAACGTTGCAGAATTCTCGGGTGTCTTTGGAAAACAGGGATGGTGAGGGGGCAGGACAAGCGAGAAAAGACCCAGGGGTTTATCGCAGCTGCGCAGCGGGTCAGGCACGGGCTCCCCTCGCAGAGGGAGCGCGGGAACCCGGCCCCGCGGGGCTCCCGCAGCCGGCGAGCGCGGACGCAACCCCCCTCGGCCCCGGCTCCCACCAGTGTCGCAGATGGGCAGTCTCATCAGGACACAGTGACTCTCCTAAAGCTTGAGCCAGTCATGATAGGAAAGAAAAGGACAGCTGCAGGAAATTTTTATTAAAACATCCCACTGCTGTATTAGCTCCTCCGTCTCCAGTTTTCCTGCTACCAGATCAGCCCCTTTCTTGGGCATTGAAGGTGACTGGCTGGCTGCTGGTTGGAGTTAATACCGTTTCTGTAAACATCTGTGACCCCAAATTTTCCCTCCTGTTCTTCCTGGACTCTGGGGAAGAGGACTGCCTAGCAATGAGCCAGAAAAACAGTTACAAACCAAAGTCTCCCTCATCCTGCCCATCTTTCGCCTTTTAATTCTTTTATTKAGTAAGCACAGACAGGATGAACCTTTTCCTTTTTAATTTGCTTATTTCTTCGTTTCTGACATTAGAAATACATCCTTCCTGCAGGAGGACCAGCTCCACTCTTCTCTAAGTAAAAGCTGCACAGATAGAAGGTCCTTTGAGAGCTTTCCCAACACAACTATTTTAAAACGAAGATGACAAGAATCAGAATCAGAACTTGCTTGTCTTGCAAAACTATTTCAGAAGCAGGCATTTATTTGGATAAGTTTTCAAAGGAGCTTTCAGGCTTTTCTCAGCAAAGCCATTGCTTATTTTAGAGGAAACGCAATGGGTGACAAGCATGCRGCTAAACCTATCAGTAATCTAGCAAAGCAGAGAGGAGATAAAGTTGCTGACGTGCACAGTGATGAGACTCTGTTAACCAAACATTGTTCTTTCCTAAATAAATGCTCACATACAAAATATATCACCTATTACTGTGCTACGTAAGCAGATTTCAGTACTGAACGGCCTGGGTGATTTACAGATGCTTAGGGTGGAGAAGAGAAGGAGCACAGATGGCTCCCGTCAGCACTGCAGAAGGGTTTGCTAAGACACAAGAAATCAGGGAAGCTGCTACGGATGAGCTGAAAACAGTAGTGGCCCTTTCAAGCAGAGAGTGAGTTGTGAGCTGTATTTTTAAGTTCAAGTCCATGCAGGTCCTTGACTTTTCCCAAGGATTCTCACGGGAGTGTTTAGTATTTTAATGTACAGTCTTGATTTTTAAATTTGGTTCTCATTTTGTATTTCACAGGGGAAAGGGAAGAAAGAACCGCTAATTTCCTTTAACAATTACATATTGGCAAACTATTCTATACATGTTTGTGTCTGCTTTTCTTTCTTTGTGAAGGATTTGATGTGTGAAATGTGGCATCCCAAATTCCACTGGGAAGAAATAGCTCAACTAGGCAATTGCAATATCATACATTACAGAAAGGAAAAAAAGAAAATCAGCRTCAGGCACACGGAGTAGGTACTTAYAGTGAAACAGAAAGAAAACGAATGTCCCTTAGTATATGGACTGATGATAGGTTTGCTATGATTGTTTTTTCCCCTTTAGGGGATTACATCTCTCAGGAGATGACATCCACTTAAGGGACAATGAACCACTATTTATGTAAGTGTCCATCAAGCAAACTCTAAAAATTGCAAATATTGACTGACATGCAGCAGACTAATTTGCCTTCACTGTCATTGAGATATACTGTAGACAGCTCTTGTGAAATAGCAGATCCCCTACACTTGTATTTGACACATCACCACTGAACGTGGAATTTCGGTGAACAATGAAAGAAATGTTAATATTCRCTTTGCTTCTCTAACAGATGTGTGCTTCCTAATAATTTAAAGTAGTATTTTTTCTAACAATACTAACTTTTTTCATCACAATAATGGAGATCACCTGTGTAAACAGTATAGGTCTATGCTAACAAAGRTTCCCATTTTCTCTCCACAAGAAGCATCTCCAGTAGATCCAGAAATACCAATCTGTGCTCTGCTACAGTCCTTTACTCATTTAAGTGYGAGGAACATCAAGGTCTGCAATGCACAATAGCATTTTCCCAAGTTGCAAGAGCAACTTTCTTGTGGTTTTGTTTGTTTATATTACTATAGTAAGTCCTTGAATTCAACTGCAAAGCAATAAAAACAGTCTCAAATCTAAGTTAAGAGAGCGTCTGCTGTCAATCAAAGTACRGCAAGCCAGCACTAAGAACGGCGCATCCTGCTACTGCCTCGTAGCAGAAGAGGGATAGAGCTGTACATCACCTTCACAGCACTCCTTATGAAACCTCGGCCCTATCATCCTGGAACGAATCGGGATTTGTCAGCCTCCCTGCAAGATGCCCACAGCAGCTCGCATTCCCACAACATAGGCAGGACAACAGTATTATGAGTTGGAAAACTCAACAGAAAAATTAATACCTGTTTTTCAGAAATACCAAATACGTACAGCTCCTTTGACTTCCATACAGCTTGGGGTGCTCAATACCTCTGAAAACCAGGCTACTAGAGAAACTACGAAAATAAACCAGACAACTTCTGTTTTGCTCCCACTTAGCTACATCCTTTTTGGTTTTAGTAGTTCCAGCATTATGCCCTTAATTGGCATCATAGCCTTATTCCCATCTGAGATTTAAAGGAAGAGCATGCATGTGTGTACGCTGGCTTTAAACAGAAGGATATAACAGCAGGAAGCTGCTAATCAAAACATTTTGCTTTTGTATTGCATTTTAGTTTGTCATCAGGACTCGATTTGGAACAAGTTTCAGCAACGTAAATCCTTGTTTTACTCTATTCAGTTCGCCCTCCCGAAAGCTGCAGCAGGAGGGCAGGGAAGGCGCTGCGAGGCAGGACGACCAGGGGCCCGTGCTGCACGGGGCACCAAGGCTGCACGGGGCACCAAGGCKGCACCGGCACAAGCCGCCCGCCGCTTTCCCAGCCGGGGGAAGAGGCGCCGCCAAGGCGATCGCTGTCAAGCGGCCGGCCAGGCCGCCGGGGACTCGGTACCGGGAGGGATGCGTGAGCCAGAGCGCGTTTCCTGAGAAACGGACCGGGGCATTCTCTGACGACTGGTAGGATTTCCACGCTTTGTCTGGAACACGTATTTCTAGCTTGCCGAAAGCTGGAAAGCTGAGCTCATTGTGAACGTTTAAGATCTTTCCCTATCACATCCTGAATCTTGCAGTTGATTTAAAAATCAGATGGGGCTAGCGGAAAGTAACTTGAGAATCACCAAGGCGCTATCCAAGTCAGATAGAGGCAGGTCGAGCCTGGCCTATATATAAACGCCCAGGGGTGAGAGTGCAAGGAGCCACATTTTTCCCCGCACTGCGGATAAACAGACGTGCAGGACCAGCGCCTTCCCGAGCGGGCCCCTCCGAGCAGCATCCCCGGGGCGGGCGCGTTCAGTTCCGCGCGGAGGCCACCAGCGAGCCCCGCTCCCGGCCGAGCGCCGCTCTCCAAGCGGCCAGCTTTGAGGCTCTGCAGGCGGACGGAGGGGTGCGAGAGGAGAGATGACGACGACAACGAGAGCGTAGGCAGGTTTCCGACGAGTGGCGAGAGAGGGCGGCGCAGGACCCGAGCCTGCACGCGCCGGGGTGGCCTGGGCAGCACCCCACTGCCGGGGGGCTCGGGGACGCTGCGGGGGCATGGCAGCGTTAACCACCGCTCCGCTGCTCTCGCGGTCCAAAGCCACTGCCCCAGCACACGGTGTTGATGTGCCCTGTCTACGCAGCGGTTTTCACTTTCACATAGCTGTCATACCCATTAATCCAACACGTGGAAAAAAAAAAGAGGCGAAAAAGAAAAAACACATCCAACACCACACCAGAGAGATGATGTTTAGATTTGTCCATTTTGTGCAAACCGAGSCATGCCACAAAATGATCTCGCAGCCACTTAAAAGGTTTCAGTCCCTCAGCAAAGCCAGTCAGAGATCCCATCTGCACAGGGGCTGTGGATACAGCCACGTAAAGGAGGGCCAAGATTTTTTTCTTTTTTGACACAGCAGGTGTAAAACATTTTTCATCCTATTGTCCTGTAYTCAGTGCAAGAAGTGACTGACATTATTCTAACTATTTCTACCCTAGGGTTGCACCAGATGACACAACTGCCACAGTATATATTTTCAAGCCTAAGTATCCTGACCTCAAGTCAACCAACCAACCCTTTAATCCCTTCTCTCACTGCTAGAAAAGGGTCTAGARAACAGCTTTTCAGAGACTTCTTATACTAAGAAAATCTGAACACCCATGAAATGAAAACCAAATTTGAGACCCAACAAGCCTTTGTCAAGAGCATCAGTTGCCACAGCTTGCTCTCCCTAGATTTACACAGCTGTGAATTCAGCACCCCAAGTTATCTCAGCTGCCACTACATCACATTCTGCATCTAGCAGTACTCTGCAATACCAGCACTTACTTTACTTTAGGTCTTAGTTTAAAAGAAAAGAAAAACACTAGAATGTAATCAAGTCTTAAAGGTATTTAAGAGATACTTAAATGTCTTCTATTTCCAACTATTATTATTTTTTTTTAATTAGGAATGCACATTGAACACGCTTTCTTTTTCATACTCAAAGGATCCAACCCTATCRGATTGCAAGCATGGCAGAGACAGGACAGACTGTAAAACTGCAAGCATTCTTCATTCCTTATTGACATCTTTCTTGAAAAACAGTAATCCTTTAACCTTGGAACATCATTTCTCTGATTAAATGAAAAGACTGTTTTGGCTGATGCTAATTACAGCTGCAGACCTCCAGGTAACCTTAGCGTGTACATTCTCCCTCGCACACAGTCCCAATTAAGTGCTTGAGTTTCATTCCTGAGGTTCACCTAAAAATCACATTCTCTTAGAAGATAAAATATTGCTAATACAATTTACAATATTGGCAGTACTTCTTTAAATTTTGATATCTAACTAAGATATATTCCTTCTAGATCAAGAAGGGTTAAAAAAACTAAACTAAAACTCAATTTGCAAAATACTTTTTAAATTGAGGTTTAAGGTGTGTTGTTGTTTTTGGGGAGGTTGGTTTGTTTTTTAAAGGAGGGAAGTTGTTGTTAGGGGGTCAGGTTTTTTGGGGGGTTTTTTTGTTTTTTGTTTTTTTTTAAACGCTTCCTATAATTTATTTCTTTTCTTTATAGCTAGCTCTTCCAGTGTTGCTCTGCATTAAGCAGAGTCTCTCCAAGGTTCAGAAGCATTGATCTTTCCAGTATACAGGGAAAATAGCATCTCAGCCCATATAACGTCCCTCTATCTTGTCATCAGTGTTGTTAAAAATATTAACATCATGCTTTAAGAAATGCTAATTTTCAAATTTGGACCAGAGACAAAACTGAGGAACTCACCTACACAAGAATTTCACTGAAGCGTAACCCAGCACATCAGTTCACAGAGCACCAGCTCACTGAGCTCTGCCTCCCCGCACAGGGAGGCCGAGAAATCCTGGACCTGCACTCTTCCTCCTTACCAGTTTTAACACAGTGAGCTAGTGGAGGTTGATAAAACATTTCTTCCTGCTCTTTCTAATACGAAATCAAAATTAGGCCTGTAATTCTGCTAATAAGGTCATATGACAGTGATGCAAGAACCAGTTACACTATTAATTACACAATTCTATGAAGATAATCCAGATTTTAATTGCTGCATTACAAGTTATCTTGTTAGGCTCTGCTTGGCTGTCAGACTTTAATATCTTTATATTTCTACTTCACTCCCTACTATGCCCTAAGAAATACACTATTTTATAAAAGGCAGACTTGAAAGTCAAGACAGGAAGACAGGCCAAAGGGAGCAGTATTCCCGAGCACAGCCCCGACTTTAATATCTCATCACTAGCAGCAAGCGCATTTGCCAGCCACACGTGGCTTTTCTGATGCYTTCCTTGCTCCTGCTGCCTTGCCGGTGCCAAATCCTTTCCGCGTCCCTCACTACTAAGGCTTCTTGCTTAGATGCTGCTGCTATCCAGAACGGCCTTATTTACATCATTTTACCTCTACTCATTACTGTAACTCTATATTCCAAGGGTTTTAAAACCTATTAAGTAGCATAAGATCATATAGGAGGAGTGTGACTTAGCAAATCAGAAATCTACTAACAAGATTTACGGTGGCAGATCAAAAACACCACTGTAAAGCCCTCAAAAAGATTAAAACAGAATATATAAGAGAATACATTATTAAACGAGACTAAGGGTATTTGAGTGCGCAGCATCAAGTTAACCAAATGTGAGCATGAGTAATAACATTAAGTCATCTTCTTTGTTTTTTTTTTCCTAAACAGTGGAGAACTACATTGTCTTAAAATTGAGGTTATGGTTTCTTGTGGTTAAGTCTTAACCCTCTTTCCCTTCTCTTTCTCCCCCCACACCCCCGAATATCTTCAGCACCTCAGTACCTTGGTTTGGCATTAACCCCAGCAGTTACCACCAAGAGAAGCTCCAAAACAACTTTCCGGCAGCATGCAGATGCCTGCACGCTAGACAGACCTTTCGCCTTCTGTTCATCTGTCTAAGGGAAGGTAAAGACATTCCCTCGTGGGGGATGTAAGCACAGAGTAGCTCATCACTGAATAACGGGAGGACATTTTCTGTTCGCTCTTACGCTAGTGCGGTCCATCAATTTTCATTGATTTCATCTCTTTGCTAAATCAATCTGAAAATTGCGCTGTAAAGATTCTGCTAAACAAACAATTCTTTGTTTTGCTACGTGCTGTTTTTCCCAAAGAAATAATGGAGAAGCTTGTCCAGCTACAACACTTGCAAATCCAGACTTTTGTTTTCCATCATATCGCATTTTTCAGGTGCTCTGACATCTGACTGAGAAAGATACAGCCAYGTTTACAGATAGTGAAGCAGTGCTATAGGTATCAAAAATAAAGAGTTTCCACTAGAAGATATTTGGACCCCCACCATTAACCAATATATCCTACTGGCTCCAACCTTCTGCGGTAAATTGGTAATTTTTATTTTAGAAACCTTTGTAGTTTGGCATACATAGCTGTGCGGCACGTGCCTGGGGCTGAGCAACCTTTCACCCAAGTCAAATATGTCAAACATCAGTACATTTAGACCTCACCACGCATATACATATGCAATTAAAATAGAGATCTTATCTGCCTTTCAACTTCCAAAATAATACAGATTATCACAAAATCAATTAAATGCATATTTAATACAATACATATTGTATACGTGAATGAACCACCAAGATTAAATCTGCAAGTCAGAGCAGTCTCTAGCCTGTAACCACCCCAGTTTTAAAGATAATAATAGAGAGAAAGATGCCACGTGCGTATGTACAGCTATTCCCCAGGGGCTCAGTAATAATCTCCCAGCACCGCTGAGAAAAACTGACATCGCTTTCACCATTTCACTGCCCGCGGCAGCGGGGACGCGGGCTGCCCCAGCATCGGGGACCGGCGCGTTGGCATYGCCGGCTGCACCCGGGCAAGGCGCGCGTCGCGCTCGAGCGGCTGAACACGGCCTGACGAAGCAGGGCAGAGCCCACGCGCACTTTCAGTACGTTTTGCCAGGTTTCCTATCGCAGGGAACACGTTACGTAGCTAGAGAGCTGTGAAGTGGTTAAAATGGAGGCAAAACTGAAAAGAGAGCAAAATCATCATTTCTRAAAGCAGCATAAAATGGATACCAAAAACGCATCAAATAAGTCCTCCCAACTTTTAWGTTCCAGAGTAAAAAGATGAATATTCAACAAGTTCACATTTACCCACAGGACACAGTGTCTCAGACTCTAGAGGTTTTTAATAGTGTTTCCATTAAGCCTCACCTAAATGAGAGATAGTACAAGTGCCATTTTCTAAACCACAGTCACATCCTATCTCCTTATAATTCACATTACTATGTATTCCACAAAACACTAGTTTTGGACTGAAAAGACACCTGAACGTTTGATCAAGCAACCTGACAGCTAAAAGAAACGGAAACAGTAGAATTTAGAAAGTAACTTAGATGTTAAATTTTCCAGTACAAGTGTCTCGTCTTTTCTTCCTCAAATGTGATACTCCCATGGATGTGAATTAATTTTGCTTTCAAAGTTACAAAAATGAGATTTYAAGAGAAGAATCCACTAATGACATTTAAAGAAAATACATTCTCAACCAAAACCAAAAAAAGACAAGCTAACAGTAACATTAGCTGCATTTTCTCCATCTTTCTTTTAGCAAAGYCTCCACCAAGATGGAGACACTTTGGGATCTTCTATATGACTTCATGGCTGAATAAATGTATCCTTTTATGCATGTATCACTGCAACTAGGACAGGGTCACTGCTCCTTCTCCTTGGAGCGGGGACAGGGGCCCTGGCAGTGCTTTCTAGCAGCCTCTCCTATACCACCACACTGGACTTGACTGCAAGATCCTTAAAATTATGCTTGTAGAAACTTTGGAAGTGCACGTTTGTTCACAAGCAGGTAAAAGAGCGCGTTTAGTTACCACTAAAACACTGTTCCACGAGCCTCTAGAAACGCGACGCCTGGTTTCCTCTAGACAAGCCCTAGATCTCCTAACTAGTTTATCCCCGTAGCACTCTTGGTACTCRGTTGAGCCAGACAAGTGACATATGGACCATGATGTTTTCACAGCTACATGCACACTAAACGACCAGCCGACACGATACGCCCAGGCTCACCGGCCAGCTGGCCGATGCCTGGTGGAAGGCGCTGGGAGCCAGGATGCAGGYGGCTTTTCCCTGTGGGGAGCACTAATTGGGTTGTTCTCTTTTACCCAGCTGCCAACTGCCACAAAACTTGTAGGAACTTAAATGCATTTGAAATATCTCATTCTCTGTTAAATTCTGGAGCAGATAGAGTCAAGAGCTGCAGAGGACTAAAGGTGGGCAGAAGGAGTCGACAGACATCCAGAACAAGGGCACGTTTCTCCCGTGTTGTAAACTAGGCTGCACATATGCCACCAGGGTTCACCACACACCTCTAGCTAATTTTCAGTATTCCCACTTGTGCACTTTTGGCCCTCATTACTCTCTCAGAAATGCCACCCACCCTTACCAAATCCTGCCACYTCACTTTTCCCCCAGCTTGAAACCTTCCTCACACAGATCAGCAGCTATTTCTGTTCCCACTTCAACCAGACTTGTGGGGCAAATAGCAACTGGGTCATGGAAACACACACTAAGAATACACAAAAGTGTCATAACAGACCTCAAATTTATTGAGGTATATGCATTGATAAKAGGCAAAGGGAGGAACTAATCATGGTACTACTGTTCCATGCACAAGTTCTCCATCTAACCGCATACCTGCTACACTGCCACATCTAGCACCAACTCGGCTACAGCTCTCGGCCGCTGCAGCGGCACCTGCACTGGGCAGCGGTGACGCAGGAAGGGCCACGGGGCCCGACACCGAGTGTTTCAGGGAAAGCGCCAGTGTTTCCAGTACCAAATACTCTGCGAGATGACATAGGATAGGCTGAGCACAGCTTGCCAACACGGGAAGTTTCTAGCCCCTATCCATCAACAGTTCAGTTAATGTATATTGATAAAAATAATCATCCTGGAGTTTAAACTCTTCAAATAATCCTACAGAAAACACAATGGCAGCTTCATGTCTGCCATGCAGTGGGCGCTTCCGTAACAGAAAATACATTTTTATGTTTCTAGCAAGTGCAGTCAAGCATAAAGTTCCCAGATTGTATGAATACGGATGATTCTCTAGAGCGGATGGTAAGAGTGAACAACAGGGCTCCTGAAGTATCYCCTGGGGTACTTAACAGCAGCTTCTTTTGTTATTCAAATATAGCATAACCAAATGCAATTGCTAGATTGTCTGTAACAATTTGGACAATYGCAATAAAAAGCGCAGTTTTATAAACAGGTCAGTATGGAGATACACCTGAGACGTCGTAGCAATGGCAGATTTATACGGTATTAAGACTACTATAAGCAAGTCACTTAAAATAAACCACAGCACATCCAAATGGTTGCTTTGAAATTACAAGGTCCAAACTCCCATCAAAACAGCTATGACTAATATTGCCACTGCAGAGGAGACCATGTTCTTTCACTCAGGAGGAAGTGCTCCTAGCCATCACATCTCAAAAGCAAGGCGCTACGGTAGTTTCATGAAAACATCAGCTCAGTGCCTGGCCGCAGTCGAAAGTCTGCTGTGTTATTAAGAACAGACAGAGAGGAAAACTAAACATTACGCTACCGAATAAACCCGTAATTTGTGCAGACCTTGAGTGCTGCAYGCAGCCTGGTCCCCGTATCTCGACGGACGGGAGAGAGAAGACAGCAAGGCAGATCAGGGCTACGGGCCAGCGGGGCAGGTTACGATCCCTGCGCCCGGGGCCGGAGAGCCCCGGGGCTGGAAGGAGCCGCAGGCGGGAGGGTCGCTGCGGGAGGAGGGAGCAGCGCCCGCGCCCGGCTTCGCCCGCGGGCCTCAGCGCGCGAGGGGCCCGCGCAGCCCCTCGGCGAGCGGCGCCGCGAGGGAGCGCGCCCGTTCCTTCCTCTCTGCCGCAGCTTGGCTGCTTCCCAAAGTAAATTAAATTTGCACAGATGGGATTTTTTGGGGGGGGAGAGGGGGGAGGAGGGGGGCGGTGAAAGCGTGCGGTCACGTTCAGGAGACTCACCGAGCGCTCAGCCGGCGCCCAGCCGCCCCGGCGCGAGGACGCCACCGGGCGCCGCGGGTGGCCCCAGACAACGCGTGGCCGGCGGGCCCGTGTTACGGGCCCACGAGCCGAAACACCGCCCGCCACGGCGAGCGGGGCAGAGGGGTCCCGAAAGGCCGGGCAGGAGCCGCCGCTGCCGCCCGCAGCTGCTGCCCTCGCTCAGCGCGCGCCGTGGGGCAGCCACAGCCCGGCCCGCCCCAGAGCCAGGCCGGGAAAGAGGAGCCAGCGGTGCAGCGAGCCCTCAAGGGGAATTTTATCAACTTACAGGAGGCATCTGATGCTCAGAAACACCTCAGCCGTTTCCCTCCGAGTTACGCCGCCCGCCAGGCGCCTCTGGAATATAAAATAAAAATTTATGCTGAACTGCTTCACCCTCGGGTGGGAGCGGGGCGAGCGCTGCTGCCCCACGGCGCTGACTGCGGCGGGCGTAGCAGGACGGCCACCCTGGCAGGTACGACTTCGGCTGGGAAGCCAGCAGCCCGTCACAAGCAGCGCCTTTGAAGTACAGGAGGCCGTCTGACCGCTACCGCGACCAGCAAGGAAGTTATTTATCTACAGGGGAGCAACGCGGTGGGATGCCTGATTTCAGGGAGCACGGCAGACAGAGCGCGCGTTCACGCTGGCTGCGGAGCGGAGCAAAGGATGCTTCAGCCCGAGCGTTAAGGTGCCCAAAGCCGACAGAAAGCGGGCTTCCCCGCTCGGCCCGGCCCAGCCCCGCACGCCGGTCCCGTGCGGCCGCGGCTCCGTCCCGCCGCAAGCCGCCAGCCCGGCGGCGCCCRAAGAGGCGTTGCAAAGATACCGTCATCTTCTGAACCGCTCGCGGTGCGGGTCCCGCGTTGTCGCTGTACGCTCGATCAACGCATGTAACCCACCTACGGCTTCCCATCTCTGCGTCAGCAGATCACTCCAGCTTGCGCGTCCACGTAAACGCAGGGTTTTCATTCCGAATCAACCTCTGTTATTTTTCTTTCTAAGAACAACAACGGTGGAATACACAACAGCTGCTTCCACCCTGAAAGTGTGACATGAAATTCGGTAGGGGACAGCTTACTGGCAATTAGCCATTACTATAACAACACTAAAAAGCTTCTCTATGCATAAAAACGAAGAGAGAAATAGATAATATTTTACTACATTTAGGTAATTGCTTCAGATTTATATACCAGCAAGGACTAATTGCATTGCACAGCACAGTGACAATGAAAGTTGTTTCTTATTCACATTTCTGCAGAACTCCAATAGTCAGATCAGAGAATAATAAACTTTGTTCATTTAGGTTTATTATGTCTAATAAAATCATTCATTTAAAAAGATTATTAGGCTGCAGTCAGGAAACATCCACAGAGAAGTCACGTGTACAACCTCACCTGCCTCTTTTGGCATACTCATTAGGCTATAAGTCTCTAATTACACTATTGAAACATTATTTTTTCTCTAGCATTCCTCTTTCATTTAGTAAATGAACATTCAGCATTTATTTTTATCCTCTGAAGCAACATTGCATCTGACACCTCTTGCAATCACTCCTCCCAAACTACTGAACCCCAGCTGTACAGGAAAATTTAATCCTAATATTTCCTATACTTCATGCTTCACTCTGCATTTAACATACGTTCTTTTAATATAACTTCAAGTGTAATTTCCTAACACTTAAAAAAAAAAAATCAAAAACAAATCCTAAATTCCATTACATGGAACCAGTATGAGACTTCCTCAGTAAAACAATTTTCCTAAAATTCTGGACAGCGGTTTCATCCTTGTGCATGGAAACAAACACAGAAAATACCACTCCAACAGATTAGAGTTAGGCAAAGATATAAGCAACTAAAAAGTGATCTTTTACAAAGAAGTGTCAGACAACCTCAATTTCAAACAATATAAGAAGCTCTGTCTATAATTAATATTTAAGTATATACATTGCATATAGTACTTCTGTACTAACTGTTTATTAAAATACGTTAAGAGTCAGGTCAGCTTAATCTTAAGAAGCATTCCAAAATACAGGTAACTTTTCCTAAGCTAAACTCTCCTGTTTCATCATTTCCACTGCATCTTGCTATATTGAAGCTGAATGTGACACTTCAGAGAGCTGCATTTAGACTGCAGGACTCTGCTGCTTGCAAATCTCTTTGCAGAGCCAAAGGACAAAAGCGTCACTGAGGCGGCTAGTAGTAATTTACAACAACGGAAAGAATAAAACACCTTATGACTCCATAAAACCAAGCCAACATCTCCTCGTCATACAGTAAATTGAACAAGCAGCAAGATAGTGATTTTCTGAGATGCTGATTTGCATTAACAGCAGGGCAATTTAGACACGGTTTTGTGATATTAGTAATTGCTGGGAAGCACACAACRAGAACAAGGAGGAACGTGTGTGTGCAAGGTGTGCCGTGCCCAAAGAGCATTTCTTCTGCAGCACGGTATCCGCCAGGCCGAGGAAGCTGATTCATCGTGATCTGTGTGAGTCAGGTGCCTCTTACGAAGGGCGCGTGAATCACTCCTGGACTCTGGAGCATACTCAAGTGCACACACAGCACAGGAAAGGAGTTTGCCATGCCATGAGTAAAGTACGCATTTTCAACATGCAGTCAGTATTACATTTTTATTTTTTTAAAAAAGCCAAAAATAAAAAAAGAGAACAAAGGGAAAGTTTCAAATGAGCTCAGCAGTTTTAACTCCTCCTGGTCTAATATAGTGCTGTGTTGTGACATTTCTTGTCATAGACAAGCAGTTTCTCTGCAAGCTGGCTGCTTGGTCAATACACCCAGCCATGCTGGCTCAGTGGCCCCAGCCTTTCCTCAAGAGGTCACAGCCCCAGCCAAGCACTGCTATGGACATTTTTTCATTAGCCTCCAAAGGCACACTGGTGACTTTTTCTGGATAAACGCTTTTTATAGAATTCACTCAAATAGGACAGCACTACTTCCTGGCTACACAGAAGTAAAGGAAATGCATTTTAAAATATTATCCATACATGATACCACTAAAGTGAAGACTCAAAGCCCTGTATCAAGCACTTCTAAATTTGTGAATGTTCACAGCCAAAGAGGGCACTCAGCATTTTCATACATTATTCCCTCTCTTAACATCCATATTGTCAAGTAACTGTGATATAAAGTAGTCATATAAAATATTAAAATATATTGGCTATGCTAACCAGTAGGGAASAGTAAAGCTCTCAAGACCTTCTGTCTATTTTCCAGATTTCAGATGACACAAATACAGAAAACAGAACTTTATTATCTTTAGTAAAAACAACAGGCTTTCATTGTATTTCAGTGCATATGCAAATAATCCTAAATTTCTACCACACTCACCCAGCATAGCAGCTCCTCAGTTTTCACTGTTCTTCTAACCTGGATGCCCAGCTAAGAGCCAATACGGAGTCCTGACCCAAAGACTGAAGTTGAGGTATTGAGGTGGCAGTTGCAGACTTCCTGAATGTGCCACAGCTAGAAACATAAAGGAGAAGTATGGATTTTATCCACAGTGTCACAGAGCAGCAACTCAAACCCACAAAAGGCCTAATAACCATAAAACAAGGAAGTTAATGCAGAGCATACATCCCAGGCAACCTCCCCATGAACTGCCCCCAAGGCACAGCAGGATTTGGAGGATTTGGAGGTGTAATCACAGCAGCCGGCAATCAGCTGTGCTTGGGTAGGTGCTGCAGGAGGCTATTGCTTCACGRGCTGCACCTGCTGCAGCAGAGCCTGCAACTGGCCACTGCGCTGTTGGGCAACGGCGCTACGCAACGCGGGGCAAGGAGGGCTCACGCAGAAGAGGAGAGCTGGCAAGTACAGCAACGCGGCCGCTCGCAGAAGGTGTTAAAAAGAAAAAGAAGAAGTCTGACTCAGAAACTAAATAAAAACCAAAGAGAAGTTCAAATGTGGCCAAAGTGTAAATCAGAAACAAAGCAGATTAAGGAAAGGACTTCTTAATTTTGCTGCTGAAGCTAGGCAGACACAGTACAATAGCTATTTTGAATGTGATAACACTGTTTTCCTTCCCATAGGCTTAGTTTTAAAACTCCACATCAATGCTAGATTGTGTTATGCTACAGGCACCTGATTTCTGCAATGAGCCATCTCCTCCTTCCCGCTACTCCCACTTGGAGTCACCAGGCCAGGAGACAGCGGCAATGGTCTCTCTCCTCTCTAGAGCTAGTCAAAAGATTTTCCACTCCCCAAAGCTGAAGAGGCCTCTGTTGCTTACTAGCGAATAGCTTCAAAGACAAATTAAGGACAGGCTCCTTCATCCCGCGAGATGCGAGGCAGAGCTCRCAAGGTTGGCGAGCGCAGAGCGGCGCCAGCTCCCTGGCTCGTCCCACTGTCCCCAAACAGACGGTGCAGCCCGGCGAGGCAAACTGCCCCGCTGCGCTCAAAGCAGCCTCCAGAAGGTGGATATTTGCAGAATGTCATTTCTCACCCTTTCTCTTGATAAGAGCACAAAGGAATATTTCATTCAGCATAGAGAGGTTTGCGACATTCATGCATCAACGGGAAAGCACTGAGGCAGTTACTACGATCTTTTCCTATAAACTTTCTGTAAGCTCCAGCTTCCATTTCTTCAGAAMCATCTCCTTCCATTTTGAATAAAAATACAGGGCAATAAGACAACCCGTACTTTCCTTTGGAATATGGCCACCATCACTTACTTCTGTGGACCACAAAAGAAGTCCAAATGCAAGTTTCACTTAACCTCAAATGAAAACCAAATTTCTTAATTAATAAGAGTGTTCCTCTAGAACTGTTACTGGGAGTTTGCAGCATCAAAGCTAAGTCTGCTGTTCCTTCTCTCRGGAGTAAAAGCAGATCTCTCTGTACCTGAAACATTTTTGTAAATATAGTCCAAAGTATATGTAAACACGTCTGTTCTCATAAGAGTGGCTACCTGATGGAATACTTTGTTTCTGTGAGTTTTATTAATGAATAAGCTCTTAATGCAGCAATAACTGCATTTTTTGCTGTGAAAATATAAGGCATCACTAACATAGGATATGTCCTACACATAGGATACTGTATTATCCCCAGTAACGTGTATGYTCACCAACTAACAGCTGCCCAATTACAACCTTGTATCAGCTGTCCCTTGCAACAAGAGGACGTCCTGGAGTGACGTCAAATCACTGGTGTCCTCCAGCAGTTGCTACTGCTGCTATATTGTGTACAGAAAGCTAATTTCTAATATCACAAGAGCTGAGGGCTGTGTTTCCTCAGTCCTAGCCATCACTGCCTGTAGTACCAGGAGTAAAATTTGCCTCTTTCTTTCCAAAGATGACCAAGGGACATGGTAGAAGTCTATGAAAGAGAAGGTGTGTAGGACATGACTGTCTGGTCTCCCACACAACCCAGTTTCACCCAGTATTCCTAACTCTGATCAGGTGGCAAACTTCAGCCAAACAAAAATACTTTTTCACATAAATAATATAAAAGCTTGTGATTTTCTGAGTCTCTGTGCTATCCTGTATCGACAATATAAATGGTTTCAAAAAGAGATTAGACATGTTCTTGGAGAGCAAGTCCATCACTGGCTATTAAAACAGATCAATCCATGTGTACCATCCAGCCYGGGGATCCCTTTCAGATGCTGGCTGGCTGCTCCAGGCTGGAGAAGAAAGTAGAAGGGGCACTCTGTAGTGTCCGTGGGTTATTTTTATATCCCTTCCCTGAGGTCTATCACTGGCCATGGTTGGAGAAAGCACACACGTTAGTCTTTTCATCTCATGGACATTCCTATATCAATGCTCAGTCTTCCTTTCAGTACTTTTTCCTTTCAGCTTCGAGTTGTTAATGCCTCTATTTCTAGATGCTCCTCAGATTTTCCATTTTCTATATGGAAGCAGGTGCAGGTGGCTGCAGATAGTCCATCTGATGCATCAAGCAGGCTGCTTCTGAAAGCCATCAGTGTCCCTACCAAAATTACACTGACCTGCCCATTACAGCAAGCACTATCCGTTGTGCTACGGCACACAGCGATACCCGGCTGGTATCAGCCTGGAGCATGTCCAGTCCAAACACACAGAACAGTCAAGCACAGGGGAAAGGAAGCGTTCACCGCACTCAGCTACTGGAGACTGCAGGAAAAGGCAGGAAGCGGCTTGGCTGAGATCATACCAGATAACTGCCCAACTAGGCCGCAAAACAGACAATCATGGTTCATCTCCCCGAATCACAGCATGGCCTTAGCCGCAAACTCAGCCTTCTCGTATGAGGGAGATTTCTTCCGGCATCGACTGTGGTTCTGTGGGAGGAATCCTATGCTATCACTACCAAACGTAGCTACGGTGCATGCACTTCATAGCTCTAAAAAAGCAAACAAAAAGCCCCAAAACAGAAAAAGAGAGCTCTTTAAATTGAATAGAAATCAAAGGTCTTTCAGTTGCAATTCAGAATGTTTATCCCAGGAAATACAATTACTRTAACACTGCAGGTCAGAACAATGTGCTTGGGTTAGAAACATCTTCATCTTTAAGTAAGCACARGTAAGTATAATAAACTGGTAGATAGAAAACGTAGGTCTGACTGAGTTCACACCATAGAGATTAAGGAAGTATTTCTTTTGCTCTTTCCAAACTACTCTCTTCCTCTCTGTCCACTCAGTAGTTACAATATCCTGCCTCTGAGGGGAAAAAAAAAAAAAAAAAAAAAAAAAAAAAAAAGAAGAAGAAGAAGAAGAAACATGAAGGACAAAGAGACAAGAAAGCCAAATCCTGCGTAGCCAGCGCTCTATTGCTATCATTCACACATCAGTTTCCACCTTAAGCTGATGCAGTAACTTCCTTTTGGTCTCCAACTTTGCTTTGTCACTGGCCAGCAATACTGTTCTCTTAATGATTAACTGAAGAATTAGCAACAGAGTCACAGCTGAAAGTTGTAGAACAAGTCACTATCACAAAGGCCTTATTTTAAATCATGACAGCAAACCCACAGCTYAGGCGAACACTGGTTAAGAGAAAAGCGCACACAGTCCTCCCCTTCACATAATAATAATTAAAAAAAAGACTAATCAGCTTTGCTACTTAAAAATCAATCTTCCAGGAAGGAGGCAGCAAGAGATTAAAGCATACCTAAAAATCCACATAACAACTCTAAGGATAATAATCTGATAATGTACACTCCAGGATCGTAAGGGCAGCTTATTGCTACAGACATCCACGGACATGGATTCTAAATGAGACCAGGCTACACCAAAACAAGACGCACCGAGCAGCCTTTGAAAACAAAACACATTTAGTGGCTATTTAATATGAAACATGATGAACTCTTTCATCAGAAGAAAATACCTACATGAGCAATGCAGCTTTGCARATCTATTAAAGTAACTGTGTTCATCAATAGCTTTTTACTGATTCTGCTTCACTATGTCTGTCCACACCAAGCRCGATGGGGCCACAGTCTGTCTTTGATTCCTAGGTGTCAGGACAGGAGAATTATTTTTTAATAAATTCCTAAAAAGAGAGGCAAGCATTTCTGCCACAGGTTTTATTTATTATATCTTCAAAATATACAAAATAAAGCCCTCCTGGAAATGTTTGAATTTCATCTGCCATGGACAAAACAGAAATTATATGAGTCTTATTTTAGTTGCTGCTCCTGTACTACAGTGTTTCCAACCATTATGCTGCTTCTGTTTCTCAATTTCTGTTCCAGTACAATGACAGATCACGGGAAAAAACTCTAAACAAGGTGATTTAGCTTTGTTCAGCTGTCTGCTGGTCTCGTATGTCTGGAGGTGGTGTATTTCTGTGGCAACGGCTCGCAGGTTGTTCTGAGACAGAGTGGACACGTTCCTCACCTAGAGCTATTTTCCTTCCTACATTTGATGCATGCCTAACCTGCACATCTCACCCTTCCTTTAATCTTCGCAGTGGACTGAAAACTAAAATCTGAACCAGAATTCTGTCACTTGTTTTAACTTCAAACACGCCCCATGTGGTGTTCTGCAGAYGGTGGGCCACTTTATCAGTTCACTGGAGGTTCTCACTTGCTGGCCACCTCCTTCCCTTCACGTGCTCCTGTGGTTTGAGAGCACGCTGATGGCTCAGCCAGCATTTTCCTGCTCTCCCCCAGCCTCTTCATAAGCTAGAAACCTGCTGTCAGGACTATACGGCTGTGTGGTCACACACACAGCCCAAGTGAGACGTTTTGGCAGCTGGAGACACTAAATGCTAATGTATCGCCCTTTCTTCTCCTCTGGGTGAATAGCTCCGGGATGGGATATTTCCTCTCCATGCCAACTCCTAGGCTGCTGGAGCAAAAAGGTGGCAGCCTCTCTCCCAACTGATTATCACCACGGCATGCCCAGCTCTGTTATTTGGTATGCTTCACGCATCACCCCTGATCTGGCAACAGTCCTGAGTACAAGCTAATTTACACCTTCAGTATAATGGCTCCTGTGTCTTCTGCTACCGTGGACCATACCACATGCGACTGAAACAGAAGTCCAGCAAGGCAGTGTCTGCCATCACTTGCAAAAAGAACAAAAAACGGGAAGAGAAAGAGATTGCTTAAAGTTTTACATAGCTATTCATAGGTTTGTAGGTCTTCCTGAGTCCACCACAGTCTCCTTGCTATTAAATACTTCTCTCCTGCATGCTGCTGAAAGAAACCCTAGGGAGGACAGAAGTATCAGAGATGCAAGAACTACAGCAGCTTAGTTACAGAAAAATCCTAATATTCTGCTTTGTTTCTAGATGTTAAAAAGTCTTCCCTCTTTAGAAAGAGTGTGCATTTTCCTTATCGAAAGAAAAATCCATGCTCAGCTCGGTCGCTCCAGAACCACTAGGGCAAAGTGCATGAAGAGAGGAACTCAGCTGAGCACTCAGATCTTCAAGAAAACCCTTACGGCTGAAATCTGCAGCAATTTGTCTTCTCAAGTCATAGTGAAAAGCGGTGGGGAAAAAAGGCCAATTCCACTTTTTCCTTGCCTCCTCCTCAAACGTTTTGCAACACTCTTCTCACAGCTGAAGCCGTTCGGCGCAGGCGGCGCAGTTGCTTCCCCCTGCTCGCCGGACACACCTCAAGGCTTACGCAGGGCGATGCCCCGCGTGCCGGCACCCCGCGGAGGGGCGGCGCGCAGGGGCACCTACGCTGCCATTTCACTATCACTGCAAGCCACAACGCTACGCGCAGTCCATCACAAACTTACGGCAGCAAGCCAAGGGTCAGCATAGCAGCAAGAGGAGCCACCGGGGCCGGCGGGGCCACGACTTTCAGCCGCGGTGCCAGGCTAAAGCGGCCGTGAGGCTGGGGTGTGGGCACGCGCGGACAAGCTGCCCCGGAGAGGAGCGCAGTGTAGCTGCTTATCCAACCTCCTCACCCAGTCCCTTCCGTTAGGGAATTATTAAAGCTCTCTCGGCAGGCTCACAGGACGGGAGGAGCAGCTGGGCCAACCGAAGCTGCCTCTCCCCGGCGACAGGGGGTTATTAACCACGAACSCCAGCCACTGCAGAGCGTCCGGGCTCCAGCAGCCGGGCCGTGGCTGGGTCTGCCTGCCGTTCCCATCCCCTCCCCGGGCAGGAACGCGTTGGCTCATTACTGATTCAAAGGATGGAGACAACTTCAGGGCTSTGAAGTCAGGGCTGCCCCTCGTCACGCGAGGCACAGCACCGTGACTTCCGCAGCACCCCGCCAGGCGCAGAAAGTGGGGACGTGCCTCTGTGTCACCGCGCAGAGGAAAAATGCGAAGGGAGAGAAACACTGTCTCCAGCGGGTACGTCCCTGCAGCTCCCCCGCAGCCTAGCCGTGCTGTCATACTCCCTTTTTAATAATTCCATCATTTCCATGTAGAGAAATCTTTGGCAGTGATCTCAAAGAAAACAAGTATGTTTTTCTGCTTTTCTGTTATTCTGYTAAATAGTAGCATTTTAGACAGTGTGCTCTGATTACAGCTCTTCAGCTTTCCTGTTGTGATTAACACATAGACCAACTATAAGATTCCTTCCATTAATAGTTTATGATGTATTTTGTCAACTTTGTTTGCTTAGGAAGTCGTTAACTGAGCTAAGTGTCAGGTAGTGACCAGGCAGATGATCTAATGGTCCCCTTAATTTTTTATCATTAAAAAAATGAGGGAAAAATCATGTACGATTACTGAACTGACCTGGCTGAAACAGATGTCAGGACAAAGCTCTTCCAGCCTCTGTTATGAGATCTTCAAAAGATTTTGGTATTTGGCTGTGCAGTTGCATCTCTGTTTTACAGTTCAGGCATCCTAGGACTCTGCCCCGGAGCCCCAGGAGTGTCCAGACTCTGGTATGTGGGACAAGACGGAGCCYGCCAGCGCTTGAGCCTGGAAGGCAAGATTGAGCTTGAACGAATCCGTACCAGCATCAGCCCCGGCGTGCTCTCACACCCTGGCAGTACAACACACGCAGMCGGTATTTCCATGACGCAGTGCTTCAACCGCTCTTCCCTGCAGTGCTCTCCGGGCAAAACGCAGGGTCCCATCTACACTACACCAGGAGAAAGAGCAGGAGGAGGGAGAAGATGGTCAGCAACTCTCTTTTCAGAGCACAGTGCACGCCAGGGAGCGAGGATGCTGCATCTAACACAGTAATGGGCACAAGCTGCATCTAACGGTTCTCACCAGGGACACAGAATTGGTAATGCCGCAACACCAATGGGATGTTGGTGTTTGTCAGCAGGAGCAAACACCACTAGCTAGTAGCCAAAAAATCCCCATAACTGCTGCTGTAACAAACAAGAAATGACCCTGAGCAGTTTGAAAGCTGCCCCTTCTGGGAACTGCTAGCTTACTAGACCCATAGTCTGGATCCTTCAGTGGTGGGAGGCAATGAAAGCAAAGCTAAGAAAAATCAGGCATTTGTGTAGAAGTAGGAAGGACATGTTAGCAAATACATACACGAGCAACCTTGGATAACCAGAGGATAGATGTATTACCAAGTCCTTTTCTTCCACAGCCTAGGGAAAGAGGCTGGAGCTCTCAGCTGGCCCAGGACAACGGCCAAGACACTGGGTAAACCATGTTATTTGCATTCTGTTCATCATACTCCTAAATATCTAAGAATCTAGACCCATAAATATCAACAGGGAAGTTACTCATGCATGGCAATTGCAAGAAACTACTAAAGATGCTACTACATAACTCACCCAAATACCACAGGAAAGAGAAAATATTTCCTAAAAATGAAATGGGAACTCTTCTTAGGCAATACATCCAGCACCTCCTGGCCTGACCCAGAGGACACACTTCTCCTAAGATAAGAGTAATTTCAGAGTTATTAAAATCTCYCATTAATCCCTCATGCAGAAAACTGACCCTGGTGTTATTGGGAGTTACCACAAAGGTGCCCAGATTTCATCACGCTGGGAGGGCAGTTCAGCTCAGCTGGCCCTGAGGTTTCATCGTCTCATGTTGCTGTTCCCACGAGCTTTGTTCTCCAACAGCTATGACTGACAACAGCCCCCTCCTCTCTGTCTTATGTGTCACAAGGGATCTTAGCTTATCCATCCCAAATCTTGTCTTGAGATGTATGTCCTGCAAAAAAAGCTCAGTTTAAACAAGCAACCACAAACAGGCCTTATTCACTCAATAAAGGCCGTTTTGATGAATGTACATTGAACAAAGCAGACTGCTGCGTTCTTGCAACACCAGCTACTTCTCTGAGTCTTCGGTGCTGCATCCATATGTGGGAGGTTTAGTACAATGACTTCATTCTCATCGGACAATTTTGGCCTTGTGTTGGAAAAAAATGAAGAGAGTTTCCAGAATTGCAAAAAGAGCAAAGGTTGGAGCCAGGCACTGATGACCTAATAGGGAGAGGTCTAAAAGTCAGCAAAGCCCATGCCCCTGGAGGAGAGCCTTACTATGCTTGCTACTGTTTTAAGTATCTTTATTTCTTTGCAACTCTCCTTCCGCATTTTTGCAGCACATCTCCAGATTCCCCTTATTTCCTTAAACTGCAAAAATTAGGACCCCAGATTTTTATTGCTTCCCACTCTCTGCTCTTTTGCAGTCTTACAGGGACCTAGTCTGAGGTGTGCAGTAGCCTTTTGAAAAGCACTGGGAAACTGGCATTTCAGACAACAGTAACAGGGTTTGTCTGACGCTACCAGCACCTCAGTACCCTCCAGGCTTGTCAGCTGCCGAGCGCTGTTTGCCAGTGTGAATGCTGCATATCAGCAACAAAGAGCTAACGAAGTCTGAACTGCTAAGCAAAAAAAGAAAAAACCCACAGAAAAGATTGTCATGTACTGTGCTTATGTGCTCCTACAGCACATAACTAAATACACATGCTACTGCTATCTATTTTTAAACCGCAAAGGAAATTCCAACTTACAGTTTTCCACAGCAKAGCTTCTGTAAAGGTGTTAATGTTCTCTGCCTAATATAAAAGGCGTTAATGTTCCTTGATAGCGAGAACTGTGGGACAGAAGATAAAGCTGTCAGAGCTTCTGGTTGTTCTCAGGGTAGCACCAGTGGTTGAATGACTACACCTGCAAGTTTCCTGAATGCTCCCCATCATTTTTGTAAAATATACTCCTAACCCTGTTTTTCCAGACATAAAAACTGTTTTGGAGAAAGCAATGTTTAAGTTTTTAGAGCTGAAGTCATTACTTATTTTTACGTTGGCTTTAAGTCAAGCCACTGTTTTGCTGAGAAATATAGACATGTACTCTGAGGTCTTAGATCCTACTGCAACAACCAGGATGTATTTGAAGTAAAACATGAAAAAGTGAGGGGGGGGAGGAGGGACGAAAAATCCAGCACATTAAACCTCTGTATAACACAGAAGAAGCCATTTAATGTTGTAAAAGGAACATTTGTGGATGAAAATATTTGCAAAAACTGTCACTCTCGAATCATGATCAAGCACATTTGGTAGGTAGAGAGCTAGGAAATCTGTAGCTCTAGACAGCTGGAATCACCAGGTGAGAAAGCTATGGCTTCTTTTAAGGAGTCTGGCAGATGGGGCCCAGCTAGCTAAGAACAGGCTTAGAAAGTTTCTGGTGGTTGTTGCGACTGGTGCTCAGTCAAAATTGGCAGCAGCTAAATACAGCAAGTATTGGTGAAAGTAGTAAGGCTCAACAGCTAAAACAACGTTACACCAACGAACACAAGGAAGAAGTTAAACACACAGCCATCCCCTCACACACATCCATCTCAATCTCTTTGATGACTCAGCCAGCACTTAGCACTTCATCTATGATAAGCAGCGTATAATCTTGTTGCACAATGGTGGAGCCTGTTATTTCTGTAAGTCTTCCCCTCTCAGAAGTTTTACACAACCATGAAGCAGTGTTGTGGAAAGCGTGCTGGCAGCAATACAAAGATCTCACTGATGTGAAAGCCAAAGCCTTTTTTATAAGCTGGGCGGTCAGGCTGCCAAGTAGCGCTGTTCATCAACGCCATGCATTACTAAACACTGCCCCTCCTCTCTGCTTGCTCTTTAAAGTGAATACTGTTCTTGATGGAGCAATATGCAATAGTAAGAGATAATATTTGACTGAAGCAATGTAAAAAATGACTCCTCTGCTGAGGTAGCCTGAGAAGAGATTCCACCGAAATACAGTTCATGATTTACCGTAGTCAAGGCGAGAGATACAAAACAAGAGCTGAGAGCACCTATCAAACCAAGACCGTTTTCAGCTCGGGTGGGCGCTGAGATCTGTGCCCGGGAAGCCGTCAGTAGAGACCATCCGAGAGCCCGTGACGGCGCACTGCTCTTGCTTTGAACTGCCCACGTCCCGGAGGAGGTTACGTGAGATGGGACACCTCGCCGGACGCCGCCGCAGGGGCAGCCCCAAGCGGACGCGCCGGCCTGGCTGCCCGCGGCCCCTGCTCTGTTCCAGAGCTGCCTTCTCGCCACAAAACTGCGCTGAACATGAGGCACAGATCAACAAAACCGATTAACTTCTGAATTCCTACATGCAACGTGTTGTACAAGAGCAGCTACGGAAATCTGGCCAAGCACGTAACCCGCAGACATTTAGGCTGTGTTCAGGATGATTTTCCAGAGTCTTGTTCTCATTTAAAAGAAAAAAAAAAGAAAGAAAGAAAGAAAGAAAGAAAAAATATGAGGCCACAATTCCGCAAGGTCACAAGAAAAGAAAAAGTTTTTCAAACTTGGGTTAAGTACTAATCTAAGAAACAGGAGCCAGGAGGAGATTTTTTTAAAGGTAACATTYACAAATCTACAGTGCAGCCAAGTGGACGCACTTAGAAAGTGCATACCTGCTAATCAGCCTGTCGCCTTAGTGGCATTTGTGCAAGACAAGCTGCCGTGCTCCAGTGACAAAGTGGGAACACGCCAGCCACTTGCTAACATGTTTTTGAAGTTTCARTTTCACCCAAGAGAAAGCTCTGGCACTGCTCTTCTCCCCATAAGACAAGATAAATTAATAGAAATAGTGAATTAGACAAGGATGTTTCTCTTCAGTGAAGATTCACAAATACAATGAGCAGATTAAGGCCAAATACTAACTTCAGGCCAGCTCCCAAAGGAGTTACGGTAGCGTACGGCTCACTCCGTTCCCCCTGCAGCTTCCGAACTTTCCAGGTGTTACCCAATAACAACTGTTTTACTCTTTTTACTTTAGGAAGAGTTTTTCTCTTTCTCAGGCCTTTCATGAAGCCTGGTGTGGTTTACACTGACACCAGGTTCAAGCATCCATTTTCAATAGTGCACAATGAGGGGGAGCATGGATGCAAGAGTATAACCACAGTTACTGCAAAAGAGATTTTGCTGCCTGCTTCCATGTGTATACAGCTTTCTTTTCCCCCTCAAACACCAGGGGAAAAGGCTCAGTTTCCGAAAATTTGTGTTGAAACTGTCAATGCAAACCTCACATTTGTGTAAGTGGATGAACCAAGTATTGTTATATATGATGGTGCAATTAAGTAACACGTTACACATCTGTATTTAGAAAGTACTGCTCAAGTGCTTCCTTAAYATCTCCTGTGACGTGCAAGGGAAGTGTGAGGTTTTCCAAACATGAAAAGTTGTAACTCTGCCTCTGAAGACCTTCCGCTCCTAAACTACCTTCTCTTTGCCAGTTCACCTAACCCAAGGAACATCTCCCACAAAAGCTGTGAGGTACAATGTTGACCATCTGMAGACACACCAAGAGACCACATGTTTCAGAAGTATCTTGTGCCTGCAGCTAACCAGGCAGGAGTATGATCACTCATGAAAGCTAGTGAACAAGAAACTTTCACAAAATTGCATTGAAGCCAGTTCAAGACCCAGGTCTAAATGAAGCCTTTTAACTGAAAATGTGTGCCCTACCTTTCCAGGAAAAAAACTAACAGTACAACAAAGAACAGCAGAGTGAATTTAAGATTAGCAGAATTTTAAGACATGATTCRTCACTGATTCCTGGTTAAATGCTAACAAACACTGGACTTGGGGTAAGGACAGCACGTGAGATCTGTCAAGGGTTTTTGCTGTCAAAAACAGTAAGGAAATGGCTGACAGGCAACAAGGAAACATCTCATTGTCAGACGTGTCACCCAGAACAGGAAGGTCCAATTTGTTTGACCCCTAGAATATGCTTAAATATGTGCTGGACAGCACATCAGGCAAACAGAGCAGAAGCTGACACAGCAACTTATTTACTTACCTTCTGCTATCGGTTCCTTAAGGAAATCAGCAATGGTAATACGTTTCTTGAAGCTAACTATTTCTTTAAAGAACTGCTAATTACAGCGCAAGGTTATTATTAAGTTTCTGCAGAGCTCTAAGAAACTTAACTAGGCCATGCAAGCCGGGYATCCACGAGAACGTATTTTCATCTTGAAGACAGGCAGGACCCTGCGAGTCGCTGCTCCCGCAGCAAGCTGGGCACTGCCACGCTCCAGCCCGCGCACCCCTGGCCCCCTCCGCACCACGCCAAAGCGCTCGGGAGCCGAACATGCCACGCCAGCGACAACGTGCTGCAGAGAGGTGGCCCCGYGCCATGTGTCTTCTCGGTACTGAGCTGTCGTCCGCCTTCTCTTAACCAGTTACCTGGCCATATGTAAGGAATTGGGCACAGTAACTGACCTGGACCCACCTAGGCAGGWACACCATCGCCTGAACTACTCATTCCCCCAAGGAATCGAGGAGTCTGGGCAGCTCGCTTCTTTGCTGAAAAATAGCACTTATTATCCCCCATTCCAGAGGGAAGTAAGTACGTAGGAAGAAAAAAAGGAAGGCAGCAACCATGGAGACATAAAAGCATTATGAAGCAAGCATAGCTCATGTCAGAAGAGCGGTTATTCCTCAGATAGGTGCTGCCTCATGTTGTTCAAGAGCAACTGTTCACAGTTCTTCAATTAGAGCACAAAAATTTCCTGYTTGCAAGCCAGCCTTTTCCTTTGCTGCAATGCACTTAGCAGTGCAATTACTCTTGCAGTACTAATTCGTGCAACAAAATGCTTGAATAACAGCACTGCAGGTTCCTTACAAAACCTGACCACTCYGAACTCCATAGTCCAGTTCCTCATGCACCACCTCCCCAGTTAGCAGGTAAAYTGTGCATTCTGTACGAGAACTCCAGCTTTTCTGTTCCAAAAGCACTATAAAGGGCTTAAATACTTAGCAATCAGCTCTCATCATTAAATTACTTCATTTAAGATAACCTAAGAGTTGAGAAGCCAGGTCGGAGGCAAGATCTGCTGTCTTTACACGCACATACACAAGGCCCCATCGTTTTGAATGTAGCAAGCCCCACTACCAACTCCATCAAAGTTTAGCATTTCACGCAAAGCTACCTCTGATGCTGACGGCCCAGCTGACTGAGCAGGCAGTGGTAATAGCAGTAAAATTCAGTATGAACCTGATCCACTGGGAGTCTTGCATATACTCATGTGGATGATAGCATGTGTCCTGCTTACAAAAATCCTTTCACACTGGTCAGGGAAACCATAGACACTAAAGAGAGTGTATGTCCCCACACAAAATACCCAGGAGATGTAGGAAAAGAGGACACATTCACCTCCCTCCACACCCTTTCAGTAAACCATATACACTTATACAGAACTGGGCAGTCTGTCCTCCAGGGCAAGAATAGATGCAATTTATACGTTCACTCAGTGCTGCACAGTGAGCTTATTTCTTGAGTACTGCCTATAACGAAAGTAAATTCACATTCATCCACTCCCAAGAAAATACCTCTGGGTCAAAGCCTTTGTCATCCAAAGCATAATTATTGTCGTTATTTAGAAGCCCGGTCTCCAGAGCTATTTAAAATAGGGCAGAAATGCCACCCATAGGAGCTGCCAGATAAAAACCCAGCAGACTACTGTAGAATCCTGCAGGTACTGTGCTCCTACAGAGAGGAGATTTCAATCCAGTACGAAAAGGCAAGTGCGCCAGGGATACGAAAGCACAATGCAGAGCTCCTGTACTGTGGACGGGAGAGTCAGATCAAGGAGTCACTCTGGGGGGAAGAGCTTCCTCTTTGCGATTTCCCAGAAGGTGGAACGGTCACACGCACATAAAACGTCTCTGGTTGCACCAAGCGCACAAAGCCTCACTGCACGGATTTACAGGCACAACACCTCGTTCCTCCTCTCAAACATCTCAAACATGACTTCAAAATGCCGGCTGTGCCTTTCAGAGGTGCTGAGCACTGGATACRTAGCACTGGTGCTGACGCTTTACCAGCTATAAAGAATTCCTAAGGCAAACAGAGATGCCGCTCCCTACACGTAACAGAGCGGCAGACTGGTCCTGCCCCCTCGGGACTCCTCTCCGYGTGCAGTCCCAGCCCCGACACRGCGCTCGGTACTGTTTCGCTCGACCCTTTTCTGCTCTYYGCTCTTTCCTGTGCATATCCCCGTMSAGGGTCAGCTACCGTCTGGTCCATCACATACGGTTCATGCAGAGTTCTGGGACACATCTGTGATTCGGCAGCCAGGATGTATGTTCTACCATGGCAGCTATTCTGTGCACCAGCTTCCTGCATGGACACACCTATTTTGCAGAACACCTTCTCTCTGCTTAAAATAAACCACTTCCACACTAGGTTACTCTAACAGCCCCAAAACATTACTTTTACTGTCACACTTTAGTTTATTCTATTCTACCTGCCTCATCCAGACAAGCCCCTTCACTTTCTTCACTTTCTGCAAATGAACTGTAACAGCCTTTATGTAAGTCAAGAGGAATTTACCTTTCGGAATAAATTCTCACTCTGWTTTGAGTGACCAAATCATGTTCACACAGAACAAGTCACTGTTGCCTCAAAAAATGAAGTCCCTTCCATTCCCAATCTTGGGAAGTTATAGAAAAAAATTCATACGCAAAACAAGCCCAGCCAACCAAAGTATTCCCTTTTTTCTCTCCTCCCTCTACCAGACCAGGTGCTGATCAGTCACCCTGGCAGTCGACAAGCATTGGGAATACGAAAGTGAACGCGAAGCTTGGAACGGACAAGGGACCCCGAGTACCCCGTGCTGAGCTTTGCGCTACAGGACAAGCGTCCCACCAGGCGCACTTCCACGGAACAGTGGGGACATCCTGCGGCCACTTAGATTATTTACACTTCAGTATTCCCCGTATTATTTTAATTCATTTGTTCAATCCCTTTCACAAATTAAATACAAAGTCACTTAATAATGTAAGAGCCTAAAGATAATCGAATTTGCTTAACTAACCTCCCATCTACCACTTTATGTAACCTGTTATTAACAGTTACTTTGCTCCACCTTGGCATCCAGTGCCTTTCTGTTACCTGTCTTACTCTGGGTTATGTAGTTTGCAAGTGTGKGGGGGGGGAGAACATTTTCCAAGATTGGGCTGGTCAAGATTGCAACACTAACTATGACAACCATGCATACAAGTCAAGAGAGACATTCTAATTTCACTTATTGAGATTTAYAGCAGTGTGAATAAAAGGCATGTAATTCTCAGAGCTAGGCATTCTGCCAAAAGGAAAAATACCATGGGATGAAATGCATGTGTAAAGCACCTAGCAGTCTTGTAAGCTAAGCAACCTCAGGAAAATTAGTGGGCAGTAACACTTGTGAATCTGAACGCAGTTCCTTTCCCCCCCTTCCCTCCGAAAGGGGAGCGATTTGAAGACAGAAGTGTGTGCAGGCTATGAGGCCATGCTCCGCATGGAGCATTCGCCGCAGGAACTCCCACTATTTTTGTACTTACAGGTTGGATGTCAGCTGGGCAGCTCAAGGAAAGGATTTCTCAGCCAGTTCATTGAACAGCTGTGGCTCTGCAAGCCAAGATCACCTTGACTTATTTGCTTATGATCATGTTGACTTGACCACTTTTAAAAAATAAAAAGCAAATGAACTGCAGGTATCTTTGTGGTTTGTATGTGTATATTTTCTCAGTACAGGAAAAAWTTTTTTTTTTAATTTAGATCTTCAAGCTATTTAGCAGCTCTATTTACACTGCCTATGGAGCCAAAGGATGGCCAGTGCCAATCCCCAAGTGCTCCTGTGAAGAAGCTCTACTGTCTGCACAGCCCAGAATTTGGGTTAATTCAGTGTGTCGTTCCAGACGGATACGCAGCCATCTAGAACGTGTTCAAAGCATGTTGCAGCTGCCTGACCCACTCAGGAGACTGTTCCTGCGTGTGTCTTCCTTAAAGAGAAGCARCCATTCCACCTTTCCGTGCAAGACRTTCGTGTCTTCCAGCAGGACTAGACCTTGCTCTTTGCAAGTCAGGAGAGGCATCCACTCAGGCAACAGACTGCAGGGGAGACTGTGCTCCACACAGGTGGTTCACTGCTCTGGAAATCAAAGCTCATCCAAACAGATGGAGGTGACACAGCATTTGTCACCTCCAAATTCCATTGTCCACTAAGTCGAACCTTCAAAACAATCAACCTTAAACTGATTATTAAATCAAGGCAGTTTAGATTATTCTGTGTGTTGAACAGTCTGCTTAAAAACTGTGTGGAAATTGCACAGGTGAAGGTTGTGCAGATGTTAAAGTGGAGGTAAAGATCTAGTACCCGTGCCCAATGAGAGCTCAAAATGACGCAAATGATCGATACAGCTCAAATCTACTCTTACAAAACACGCCCCTCATCTTCTCTCATGCTCGTCAACTACAGCAACACTAAAACATACATAATAATGCATCTTGARAGGGCATTTTCCACGTATGCTCTCACTAAAGACTTTTGCCATCAAAGTATTCATATACACACAAAATTTAGACACAGTTTTTACCTGTGGGTTGAACCTGAGTTTGCTCAAACCCAGTGTAGGGTGGACCCAGACCCACCTGTCACATCCTGTGCATGCACCCGCAGCGCCGGTTGCAGAGCTCGGGACTGATAACATTCCCGTATGACACTGTACTTCCCAGGACTATCCCCTAGCTGTTCTGCCAGCTCCAACGCACGGCGATCAGCCGGCCTGTGCAACCCTGCCGCTGCGCCCCCACCGCTCCGTGCCTGCGGCGCGCTGCGCAGGGGCCTCCCCGCGCCGGGCTGCGCTCGACCCCCSGGCACGGCTGGGCTCTGCCCGAGGCTCCCGCYGCCCTGGCTGCCCGAGTCTGCCGCRGAGGCTGCGGAGAGCCCCTCAGGGCAGAGCAAAAATATCCCTGCCGCACTTAACCTACAGAAAGCAGCTTTCTAGGTAAGAAAAGGGTACAGTTGTTAAAAAAAAAAATAAAACAACAGGAAATATGAGAGGTGGTTGGAGCAGCCAGAAGAGCCCTATTCAGCTTTATGTGGGATTTTGCCACGGTAAGGGAGGTGAGAGGGAGTGCGCAGAGGCACGCTGCTTCGTCCTCAGACAGCCGTGTGCCACGCGCGGAGGGCCGCTGCCCCGCAGCCTCCCGCTCTGCACGCGGAGCAGCTGCTGCTTTTTCTCCCCGTTGGCAGCACTACCGGGACCCAAGCGCGCACCGATACGGCACCGTGCCGCCCCGGCGCCGGGCTGCGCAGCTTTGCGGGGCGTTGCTCCGCATCAATCTCCTCAACGTAGTACACGGGAACCAGTGAGAAACACCTGTGGGAAAAAACAGTGGGCAAATCCACTATCAAATTCATCGATTCTTCTCCAGCCTGCAAAGGTTTCTGCTGAAGAGAGGTGCTGAGCTGCCAGTGAATTTTCAATGAGAAAGATAATCTGAGGCCAAAACAGCTTAACAAACAACTCTGCACGGATTTTACTGAGCCCAGGTCTCCCCTAGTGCTTGTATAAGCTCTTAACAGCACGAGGGGAAGAAAGGAAACCGGGGGGAGCCAGGCAAGGGGGCATCGTCTTCCCACAGGAGCTCCGCRATTTTTGGAACGACGTAATCTGATGCGCAGACGGGGCAGACACCAGACAGTTTTCAGTGTAACACTGGATTCCGAAACTAAGCRCAGCGGACAGGAAGCTTCCGGACGGCTACTGAAAAGACTCCCGCAAGTTATTAAAGCTGTTAGGCTTAATCCCTCAGAGAAGAAAGATTCAGCGGGTAGCACCGCCCCAGCGGGCAACGCCAGCCCTCGCGGCACAGCGCAAGCACCCGCCGCGCGGCTCCGCGCAGCACGTGATCTAAGCGTCCCGGCTGCTACGAAGACAGACGCTCAGCGCTACCCCACGTCTTGAAAACAAACCCACACCGGGGAGCGTGCCGCTGCAGTGCAAAGCACTGGCCCGGGAAATAGTAGAACAGTTGAATAGTCCACAGAAATAATAGAAATAAAACGAAACATACCATGCAGGAGATACTGCAGCCTTTTCTATGAGTCATCTACAGCTGGCCTGCAGGGGAAAAAAAGAAAAATGTGGTTTTTAATGACTGCAAACTGATCAGCTGGAGAGATGCTGATTTTAAAGACCAACGGCACTTTCCTGCGCCTGTACACAGTGTGTTTAGCATATCTGATAAACAAAATATGTCCACACTTCCAACAGCGTGTGGATGCTGCTAGGCCCGAAAAGTCAACGGCAGCAAAGGCCAACGGCCCCGGCGGCGCAGGTGGCGAGTGCCGCGCTGGCCGGGGCAGCCGGGCGCGCGGCTCCCGAGCACCGCAGCTCTGCAACGGGGAGCGCAGCGGCAGGGTCCCGCGGGCAGCCGAGCACCGGCCTCCGCGAGGCGCACCCGCCGCCCGAAGCAGCCCGGGCTCTCACCCCACTGCTCCCGGGGCCTTGCCACGGACCACCCCCACAGCCTGCGCTACTCCCGAAGCAGCAGCAAAAAAGTAAAATTCTTCCAAAAAGCAAAACTTCCAGAAAACSGAGTTTTGCCACATAGAAGACGAGGACATTCTGAGAGAAGTCCCTTGCATTAACTCCTCAGGGGGGCTGATACAAGCTGATATTTTGCCTTTGTAGATTTTTTTCTTTTTTAACTACCGTGCATGCTTCGAGACCTGGGCTAACGAGGAGCGGCTGACTGCCCCGACCCCTGCTCCTGCTGCTGCTCTGGAGCGCAGCCTCCCGCTCCCGTCCCGCTGGGGCTGCTTCACACCGCAGGCCCTCTCCACCGACCGGCAGGAAGAGTCCTAAAAAGGCGCAACGTGGGACGGCGGTAACGCTAGAGCGCGGGATTTATAAATCAGCATTTCTGAAGGAAACCCTAAGCCCGTCTGAGCAAGAGGCGGCACGAAGCGCGGACACGAAGCGCGGACACGGCAGACACCCTGTGCTGTGCTGCGCTGCTCCGCCGCTGCTGGGATGCGTTTGCATTTCTAAGGAGAAGAAAAAAGAGAGGAGAGGAGAGGAGAGGAGAGGAGAGGAGAGGAGAG